>NW_020954551.1:25061980-25310244 GCF_900497805.2 Vombatus ursinus | reverse complement strand
TCTATCTATCTATCTATCTATCTATCTATCTATCTATCTATCTATCTATCTATTTATCTATATACATACATATATATAATGTTTCCCTCTAACTACCCTAATACTGACAAAGGTCTCATGAGTTACAAATATCATCTTTCCATGCAGGAATGCAAACAGTACAACCTTAATAGGTCCCCTTAATAGGTCCCTTATGATTTCCCTTTCCTATTTACCTTTTCATGTTTCACTTGAGTCTGGTATTTGAAAGTCAAATTTTCTATTTAACTCCGGTCTTTTCATCAAGAATGCTTGAAAGTCCTCTACTTCACTGAATGTCCATTTTTCCCCTGCAGGATTATACTCAGTTTTGCTGGGTAGGTGATTCTTGGTTGTAATACTATCTTCTTTGCCCTCTGGAATATTGTATTCCATGCCCTGTGGTCCCTTAATGTAGAAGCTGCTAAATCTTGTGTTATCCTGATTGTGTTTCCACAATACTTGAACTGTTTCTTTCTAACTGCTTGCAATATTTTCTCCTTGACCTGGGAATTCTGGAATTTGGCTACAATATTCCTAGAGAATTTCCTTTGAGAATCTCTTTTAGGAGGTGATCGGTAGATTCTTTCCATTTCTATTTTGCCCTCTGGTTCTATAATGTCAGGGCAGTTTTCCTTGATAATGTCTTGAAAGATGATGTCTAGGCTCTTTTTTTGATCATGGCTTTCAGATAGTCCAATATTTTTTTTTAAATTCTCTCTCCTGGATCTATTTTCCAGGTCAGTTGTTTTTCCAATGAGATATTTCACATTGTATTCTATTTTTTTTCATTCTTTTGGTTTTGTTTTACAGTATTTTGATTTCTCATAAAGTCACTAGCTTCCAATTGTTCCATTCCAATTTTTAAGGAAGTATTTTCTTCAGTAATCTTTTGGACTTCCTTTTCTATTTGGCCAGTTTTGCTTTTTAAGGTATTCTTTTCCTCATTGGCTTTTTGGACCTCTTTTGCTATTTGGGTTAGGCTATTTTTTAAGGTTTAATTTTCTTCAGTACTTTTTTGGTTCTCTTTTAGCAAGCTGTTGACTTGTTTTTCATGATTTTCTTTCATCACTCTCATTTCTCTTTCCAGTTTTTCCTCTATTTCTCTTACTTGCTTCTCAAAATCCTTTTTGAGCTCTTCCTTGGCCTGGGACTGATTCATATTTTTCTTGGAAGCTTTGGATATAGGAGCTTTGACTTTGTTGTCTCCCTCTGGTTATATGTTTTGATCTTCTTTGACACAGAAGGTACTGTCTCAAGCTTGGGAAGGGGGTTTGTGCAGGTATTTTCAGAGATACCTCTAGGGACCTGCAAGTTTTCAGTTCTTCCAAGGTGGTATGATCAAGGGCGATGTGTTTACTCCTTTCCTGGCCTGTGTCCTGTTCTGTGAGTGACCACAAGCACTCTTTTCTGCCTTGGAACTGTGAGGAGGATTTCCTCTCCACCACCACTACAAGCTCCACCATGCCAACACTCCTCCTCACCCCAGGACTGTCACCCAGAACTGTGACTTAGATCCAAGCATGGGCAAAGCAAGAGAATACTGAACCAGCAAAGAGATTCCTGCAATTCCCCTCTGATCAGCCACTTTATTCCCCCTAAGTCTCTGGACCTGAAGCTCCAGAAGTAGCTGCCACCCCGGGGGCCATGCGTGGGGACTGAGGCTGGGACCAAACTTCTCTCTCACTGCAGTCACAGACTTTCCCTACTGACCTTCTAAGTTGTCTTTGGCATTCATGGGTTGAGAAGTCTGGAAACCACCACAACTTCCCATTATTTAGTCCTCTGATGGCTGCTCCAGGTTCTCTCAAGCCTGTTTTGCCTGCATACCCATGCTGAACTGTATTCCTTTCCCCACTTGGCGTGATATACCTTTCTGATCAACCATCCAGGTTGTTTGGGGCAGGAAATTTGCTTCACTCTGTCTTTTAGTGGGTCCTGCTGCTTTAGAATTTGTTTAAAGCCATTTTTACAGGTATATGGAGGGGTTTGGGGGAGAGCTCAAGCAACTCACTGCTTTTACTTTGCCATCTTAGCTCTGCCTCCCTGATAAGTTCCTATTATCAGCAAAGCAATCTGCTATACTTTGGAATTACTCCAGTGACTTGATGTATTCATGATTACAATGTTGTGAGTAGTCTCTGTAATGGTAGAGATCATAGTTTATTTGTGACTGATAACCCTGCATGACTCTCATCCCTCACTTCCTTCCAAGGATTCAAAAAACTGGAGCAAACAAGTAAAATAAAGGAAAAATGGCCCTGCCTTCAAAGAACTTATGTTCTCCTTGAATTTCATCAAGTAGTTAAGATTTGACTGTTGAGAAAAAATCAAAATAAATCACACTAATGATATAAATCTAAAACCAAAATGAATTTAAATGTTATAATTTTTTACTGGCCTGAAATATAAATCACATGTAAGAAGAAAAAAAAAGACGCCACAAAAATTTACGGCGAAAGTTTCCCTTGGAAAAAATGCTGTTTATTTTCTGAATAAATGTAAGAGAACCTGGACCTACATACATTTTAAAATTGAACCTGACCTGTTCATTTACTTAGAAATCAATATAAATTTTATATCTGAAAAGTAGAAATGGTAGACATTGAAATATGTTATTTTCCTATTTTAGTTTGTTTGGCTTTAAATGAATTGCATTTATACTAATGGCCATTCACATTCCCCAAACAATGAAAATTAAAGAATACCAAAGATGTTCCATGATTTCTTTCAGTGTATGCAAAATTCTGTTTTACATATAGCACTGATTCCATTGGGTTCACTCCCTTGTCTTGTTTGCTCTTAAGATCTTGGCAACTAGATTGTACAGTGAATAGAGCACAGGGCTGCCTTGAGTCAGGAAGAAATGAGTTCAAATATAATCTCATACATTTACTACCTATGTGATCCTGGGCAAGTCTATGAGCCTCTGTTTGCCTCAGTTTCCTTATCTATAAAATGGGAATAATAATAGCACTTACCACCTAAGGTTGTTGTGAGTTTCAAATGAGATAATATTTGTAAAGGACTTAGTATAGTGTTTGGCATATAGTAGGTTCTACATTAATACACCATCATCCTCACCCTCATCATTAAATATTTTATCCTTTTCAATCCTATTAGTTATACCTCAAGGCTTTGCATTAATAGTTTATATTTTGATGCATATTTATTGGCATGATCATCAGATAGCTGACTTGCTAACAAATGAAGAAAGCTAGATCATAGCAGTTTGTAGGATCATAAATTTAGAGCTAGAAGGGCCCTCACAGTTTAAATCTCCTCAACTTATACATAAAGAAACACACTCAGGTATGTTAAGTGATCTGCCCAGGGTTGCACAACTAGCAAATGCTTAAAGCAGTGTTCAAAATAAGGTATTTGTGACTCCAAGTCCAGTGCTGTACCTACTAAACGATGATGCTTCTCTACTATTCTCTCCCCCACCAGTTTAAATGACTTACATTTACTTCATATTTACTAAATTTCACAGTGTGATTTCTTGTGTTTGTTTTAGGAGACTGTAAACTTCTTGAGGAGATGGGCTTTTTTTTTCTCTTTATTCCCAGACACTAGCACAATATCTTGCATATAGTAAGCTCTTGATAAATGTTTTTTGAATGGAATGTAACCAATTTTTAAGGTGTGTTTCTAGACAGTACAAGCACTGGAATTTAAGAATACCTCAAAGGACCAAAGTTGCATTAATTGAGACACTGTGTTTGCCCACACTAAAGATAGTAGGATTTTTTTTTTAATTTAAAGTAAAATTATTTACTTATAATATTTTTCCTGTAAAGTAAATCTTCACAGATAGAAAAGAAAAGTAAATTTTGGTAAAATTATGAAAAAGAGATCTTGCATCCATTAATAGAATTGATGTGCCTAGCCCATCTACCATTGAAGAAACTTCAAATATGGGGCAGAATGGGCCTTGTAACTATCAGAGAACATTCTGGGATTTGAAGACATTAAGCAGGTTTGGAGGGATGTGGTTCTCTTTTCTTACCTCATTAAAGTGGTGAAGCTATATTCCATGTTGCTATGATTGGCCACCCTTGAGACATGTTTGTGTTCCCATTTCAAATCAGAGAGTTTCACTTGAGACTTTCAAAACAAAACAAGCACAAAAACAAAAATAAATCATGAAATTTTTACCAAGTAAACAGGAAGAGGTTAACATATTCAGTGTTAAATAACTTGAGTATGAAAGAACATTTTATTAATTAAGAATTCAATAATTAGTCATTTGGGGCTAATTTCAGATATTTGTGCTAAAAGGAAAGTCTGTCTACAGTAGCTATGGAAAAATGTTTACTAAGGAAATAAACAAGGGCAATATTTGGACTCACTTTGTAAGAAAAACTAACTTACTTTTCAAATGTCAGTTAATTTTCTTTGTTTAGGTATCAGCAATGTATGTGATAATTAAAAAAATATTCAAAATTACTTATTTATAGAATTTACAAAATGGCAGGGGCAAAAAAAATCCTTCACCTTGCCTCCGTTAGTCATGTGTGCAGCAAGAAGTTTGCTGGATTTAGAAACAGAGTATCTTGGTCTAAATTCTAGGTCTGACTGTGTGACTTTAGACAAGTCATTTAACTTCTCTTATCTTCTTTTTTCTAATTGGTAAAAATAAGGTGCAATATTAGTTGATGTTGGTTATGCCTTCTAGTTCTAAAATCTATGATCCTATCATTTCAAAAGTCTCTCCCTGCTCTAAATCTATGATATTATATAGGACTGGTTTGCTAGTTGAAAATCGTGAAACTGTACTTCATTTTTCACAAACCCAAACACTCATTTTCCTTGTCCAACAGTTTAAATATTATTGACAGGTTACTTCATAATAGTAAAATTTTATACAGTTATATCCTTTAGGTCATCTGGTTCTCATAACAACCATGCAAAGCATACAGCATAGGTACTACTATTCCCATTCTATGCCAGGCTGGACTGTCCATTATATTTTTTGGAGATTGTAGAATCTGCTTTCCTGTTCATTGATTATAACACCTGGACTGAAGTTGATGTGATGTGCCTTTATGAGCACATGGACCTCGATGGACCTCACCAGGTTTTCAGTCCAACCCCCTCATGTAATAGCCTTAAAAGATGATATGATGTGCCCACAGTAGTATAACTTCAGGTAATATGTTTTGAAATCTAAATTCACAAGGTAGTTAAATTCCATCATAAAAGCCAACACAATGAAATTAAATTTGTAAATATGCACCACTAACAAATGTTGGCTTTTTCCATAAGAATATGTATGCTGTCTTCTCTCATAAACTGTGCTTAAATAGGAGAAATGAGAACTGCAGTGTTCAAACCCTTGAAGCAAAACAAACTGTCCAGGATCATAAAGTTAGATGGCACCTATTCCTTCCCCCACTACAGTTAATGGAACAAGTAAAGTAAATATACATATGTTCTTTGAACTTAACTTCACTAAATGCTCTTTAGTTTCTCATCCTACCAGTATTCATTACTGATGAAGTTATAAGTTCATTTAATGAAGATAATAGCAGCAAATATCCTATAAATTTCAATCAGAAGCATAATATAACACACTACATGAAGGTTGGTTTCTGTATTGACTCTGCTCTTACAGTCAAAGACCTGAATTCATGCCATGATACAACAGGAAGCTGGTTTGATTTCCTTATCATTTTGTCTGAGTATCTTCTTCACCTTGAACTAATTCTCAGCTATCCATTCTAATGAAGGTAAAGGAGAGTAGTGAAAAAAATGAAACTTGCACCAACACCTAATTTAGCCCTTCTTCTCCACTTGCTTTCTCTTATTCAAATCAACTTGAGAACAGCCATCAAACATCTACCAGGTACAAGGTACTGTGATAGCTCCATTACTACAAACTTTTTAACATAGTCCCTGCCCTCAGGAAGCTTATGTTCAGGCAATGTTGTTGTCATGAAATGGCCAATGGACTTGGAGTCAGAAAGTCTGAGTTCAAATTCTAGTTGTAGTGTGCACTAGTTATATGACCATGAGAGTACCAATTACCTAATATAAGTATGTGGAGAATCAAATGATTGATGTGTTTGTAATGAAGAAAAGCTCAACAAGTATGTTATTACTATTATTATCTGACTCCCACCTAGTTTCCATTCTCGTCATTCACCTTCACAGAGTCCTCATTCTAACAGAATTGATCTATTAGCAACTCCCTTTACAAAATTCTCCATCTCCTGTCTATGATTTTCTGCATGTTGTCTTCAAGGTTTGTGATGAAATCACTCCCACCTCCCCCCTCAACAATCAGAATCTTTATTTTCCTTCAAAGCACAGTTCAGTTTATGGCCCTCTAAAGAAGACTTTCTTTGGTCCTCTGAATATATTTAAAATTAGCAAGAAGGACAGTGTCACTGGTGTGCAGAATATAGGAATGTGGGTAAAATGAATGACTGGGGTAGGGAAGGTTATGAAAGATTTTGAATGCCAAACAGAGTATTTTATATTAGATCTTGGAGGGGATAGGGAACCACTGGGATTCATTGAGTAGGAAAGTGAAATATTAAGATCCATGCTTTAGGAGTATTGCTTTGATGACTGAGTGGGAATGGCTAGTAGTAGGGAGAGACTTGGAAAATCAACCAGCTGACTTGTACAGTTTTTCAGGCATGAATGAAGGCCTACACCAAAGTTATGTCAGGGTCAGAGGAGAAAAGGGAGAATAAAAGAAATGTTATGAAGATAAAATTGCCTAACTTGGAAACATATTGGACATATGGAGTGAGAGATACTGAGGAGTTAAGAATGACACCCAGGTTTTAGCTACATAAACATGTGGTACTCTTGAACAGTCTAGGAAAGTTAAAAAGATGGGAAGATTTTGGAGGGGGGTAAAGATAATGGCTCCAGTTTTGGGTATGTTTAGTTTAAGATGTTCATGACATAACCAGTTCAGTATGTCCAATTGACAGCTGGAAGTATAAGACTAGACATCAGCAGAGAGGCCAGGGCTGGATAGGTGGTTTTGAGTTTCATCAGTTTACAGATGAAAATTGAATCCTTAGTGGTAGATGAGATCAATGATTGAAACTGTATTGAAACAAAAGAGAAGAGGGCTGAAGACAGAGCCGTGGGTGATAACTGTGGTTATCAGGGGATAATCAAAGATTTAGGAAAGGAAACTGAGAAGGACTATTCAGGTAGGCAGGAGAGCCAGGAGAAAATAGAATATTAAGGAAAAGAGGATGTTAAAGAGTATAGATGTCAAGAAGGATAAAGAATCAGAATAGACTATTGGATTTGGTAATTTAAAGATCAACTGTAATTTTGGATAGGGCAGTTTCAATTTAATAATGAAGGCAGAAGCTAGACTTCAAAGAATTAAAGAAAGAGAGAGATGATGATAATCTTAGCACTGAAAGGTAACTATTAGGCCATCTAATCCAACCAACTCATTTTCCAGATAAAGAATATTGAGGGACTGGAAGGGTAAAATACTTTCTGAATGCTAGGAAAAAACAAACAAACAAATATAGGATGAGTTGAAAGACAATCCTCACATGAATGTGTCATGTAGCTTTTTGAGGACAAGACAGAAAGCAAATCTCTTGTTTGTTATGTGATACTCATTTCTGAATTAGCTATCAAATTATGAATTTGATCAAAGATCAAAATCAGTATAGAGCTAAAAAATTAAAATGAGAAAAAAAGATATGGCATGAAATTAAAACAGATTCAACATGATTTATTTAAATGAGCTAATGAAGCTGCAAATGGGAAGTTATAGGAGAAAAGACATCAATATTGCTTACAATAATTTTATTTGGAAGTTTAACCACTATAAATCAATCACAACTACAGGGAGACCAAAAGTGCCTACAAATAGCCTTAGTTAGTAAATAGTCATCTTTCTTTCCAAGAAGAGAGAGATAGAAGCCTCTGTAACTCAGATATTCAATGAATAAAAAGAATCCATGCTCTTATGCAGGCCAATATTTACATGCTTTATGCTTTTTGCAACCCATGTATGCCTGCTCATCCTTAAAATGGATGAAAAGATCCTACCATACACTCATAACAGGAGCTCTGATAAAATGTTGGGATCTTTACTCATTTTTCTTGACATCATGAGGATACCTAAAGAGCATATACATCAACTATTGGTTACTCACCATTTTCACATGATTATAGATTTCTTAAATGACATATTTGACTCTACTTCTCCTGTGTTTTTTATTTATCGTAAGTTGCTATCCATTTATACTTGCCATTTGCCTCTTCATTGCCTCTGAATAATACTGAAGCTTACTTCTTTGAAGACAGCCATGATCAGGACTCATTAATATGCAAAAATATCAGTAAAATGCTGGTAATTTTGAAGGGAAACTTGGAAAGTTTTGGTGTGATTATAGACTTTCTGATTTTCCATAACAGTCTAGTCCACTATTTTCTTTTAATTCTGGGCCCAACTGGTTGTCTGATTTAAATGTTTGATGAAGGATATATTGGTTTTCTTCTCCAATGAGATTTTTCCTTTGTCAATGGTCAGGTCAAAGTCATTTGAATGCTTTTGGATTTCATATAGAATGCTCTGAATTTCTAGGACTATGTGTGCCTATGCAATCTTATTCTAAAAAGAAGCATCTGGAGTACATTAGCTTCCAAAGAGAATGGTTTGTTATCATGGAATTCATCCTGGCTTCTATGAAGGAAGATGGTGGAAGATTGTGATCAGCATTACCATTTAAATTGTGGAGAGGAAAAATGAAAATCTGAAAAAATTGAGAACACAACATTATCCCAATGCTATTTAAGGATAGATTTGGAAGGAAGAACTACATAGCGAAAATAAGAGACATTTTTAAACAACACTTTTGTCTACCAAGGACAGTGGGACAATCACATTTAGTAATTTATTTAGTTATGTATTATAATTGGGAAGTTAAAAGACTATGAGGAATTAGGAAAACAAAACATTGAGATGATGACAATGACAAGATGGCCACTTGTAGTCAATTTGGATTTTGACATAACAATTCTACATTTGCTCCTTGAAGAAGCTAAAAATGATACTAAAGAAAATAAGGATTAGAAAATCTGCTGGACTAGATAAATATTCACTTTAGTGGGACCAAAGAACATTTATGCTGGAGGTTATGCAGTTTTAAAGGAATTGCAGGGACTGATTCTCAAAAATTCCAAAGGATGGGAAGCTGCGAAGTCAATAAACATTTATAAGCTCTGGGAATATAAATGAAAACAAAAGAGAGAGCCCTTGCCCTCAATGAGCTTACATTACAATGCAGGGAGAAAAGATGACAAATAGAGTTAAAAAGTCTGGTGGGGTACAAAGAGGTATGTTAAAATCTATAAAGTCTGAAGAAAAGCTATGAGAGGAGTAAAAAAGTGAACATGGTTCTCTTGGGCACTTCCTCAAATGTAGATTTTAGGAAAACATTACAAATGGGAGGAGAAGGCCAGCAGGGCAGAAAAATCATCTAAAATGAGAAGACTGAAGGATCATGGTGGAACAGTTTGGAACTTTAAGAACAGAGATGGAGAGGTATGAAGGAGAAAGGGAAGATTCTAAATTTGTAGGAAATATCTGAGATCTTATTATTAGCAAAAAAAAGTGATATCCAGATGATAAACAGGCATGGACCTATATACCTACTTTCACATATGACTGTATTCTGTTTTTTTAAATAGTATTTTTCTTCAATTACATGTCAAGACAATTTTTAGCATTCATTTTTTCAAGATTTTGAGTTCAAAATTTTTCTCCCTCCCTCCTTTCCCTCCCTTCTTCCTAAAATTATAGGCAAATTGATATAGTTTATACCTGTGCTATCATGTAAAACATAATTTCATATTAGTCACAGTAGTGAAGGAAGAAAGTCAAAAGCAAAAAAAAAAAAAGAACAAAGTAAGTGAAAAAAGTATACTTTGATCCACCTTCAGTTTCCATCAGTATCTGAATGTGGATAGCATTTTCCTTCATGAGTCCTTTGTGCTTGTTTTATTTCATTGGGTCACTGAGAAGAGCTGAGTGATTCATAGGACATGAACTTGTAACTCATTTGACTTCTCCCTTAAGAATTTAGATGCTAGAACATGGTGAATATATGTTTAGTATTGATATTACTTCATTGTCTATGTACCTTTTAGCAAGATGAAGTTTCCTTCCTTATCTCTTTTAATTAGGTCTATTTTCACTGTTGCTTTGTCTGAGATCAGGATTTCTACCCCTGCTTTTTTTTTTTAACTTCAGCTGAAACACTATAGATTCTGCTCCAGCCTCTTACCTTTACTCTGTGTGTGTGTTTCTCTGCTTCAAGTGTGTTCATTTGTAAGCAGCATATTGGATGATTCTATTTTTTTTTTCCCACTCTGCTATCCACTTCTGTTTTATGGAAGAGTTCATCCCATTCACATTCACAGTTATGGTCACCAACTATATATTTCCCTCCATCCTAATTTTCTTCTTGTTTGTCCTCTCTTGCCTTTTACCTTTCCCCCCTCAACATTGTTTTGCTTTTGTCTACTGCCTCCCTCAGTCTGCCCTCTCTTTTGTCAGTCCCCCACTCCCTTTACTTAATTCCCTCCCCTCCTACTTTCCCATTAGGTAAGATAGATTTCTATATTCAACTGATTGTTTATATTATTTCCTCTTTGAGCCAATACTGATGAGAGTAAGGTTCAAATGATGCCCATTGCCCACCCTCCCATCCTCCCTCCAATGTAATAGTTTTTTTTATGCTTCATGTGAAATAATTTACCCTATTCTACTTCTTCCTTCCTTCTGTACCCAATGCACTTCTCTTTCTTATCCCTCAACTACTTTTATGCCATTTCCTCACATTTGTCTTGTACCCTACCCTCTGTCTACATATAGTTCTTCTACCTCTATTGTTAGTGGTACAATTTTTAAGAATTACAAATATCATCTTCCCATGTAAGTATGTAAACAGCTCAGCTCCATTGAATCCCTTATGTTTTCTTTCCCCTTTTCTCCTTTTTAGGCTTCTCTTGGGTCTTGATATTGGAGACCATTTTTTTTTGTTCAATTCTAGTCTTCTCCTTATCCAAATTTGAAATCCTTCTATTTCATTGAATGACCATTTTTTCCCTTGAAACATTGTTTAATTTTGCTGGATAGGTGATTCTTGATTGTAGTCCTAGATCTTTTGCCTTCTGGAATGTGTTCTACAACCTCTGATCCTTTAAGATTACAGCTGCTAAGTCCCATGTAATCCTGGTGGTGGCTCCCCCACTGTTTGAGTTGCTTCTTTCTGGACACTTCTAGTGTTTTTTTCCTTGATCTGATAGTTCTGTAATTTGGCTATAATATTACTTGGAGTTTTTATTTTGGGACTTTTTTCCTTGAGGTGATTGGTAGAATCTTTCAATTCCTATTTTGCCTCTGGCTCCAGGATATCAGTGTAGTTTTTCTTGATAATATCTTGAAAAATGCTGTTCAGGTCCTCCTTTTGATTATGGACTTCAGGTAGTTTAATGATTCTGATATTGTCTCTCCTGGATCTATTTTCCAGGGCAGTTGTTTTTCCATTGAGGCATTTTACGTTTTCTTCCATTTTTTCATTCTTTTGAATTTGTTTGATTCTTGATGTCTCACAGAGTCATTAGCCTTTAATTATCCAATTCTAATTTTTAAGGAGTTGTTTTCCTCACTTAGCTTTTGTACTTCTTTTTCCCGTTGGCCAATTCTACTTTTTAAGCAGTTATTTTCTTTTTCCAAGTATTGACGCTTTTTTCATAATTCTCTTGCATCACTCTCATTTCTTTTTTCAACTTTTTCTACTTATATGATTTTTAAGCTCCTTTTTGAGCTCTTCCATGAGTTCTTTCTGGGCTTTTTCTTTGGGTTTTTGTCCACAAGTGTTTTAACATTGTTGTCCTTTTCTGAGTTTGTGTCTTGATCTTCCCTGTCACCATAATAACTTTCTATGGTCAGTTTCTTTTATGTTGTTTTTTTTGTCATCTTTTTTAGACTTTTTTCCTTTCTTTTAAATTTGAGCTCTGCTCCCCAGGTGGAAGGGACAGTGTCTCAGGCTTCTTGTGCCAGAGGCTGCGGGCCCTGACTGTTTACCTGGTGCTATAGTGATGTTGTCCTGAGGTCCACAGGGATCCTTTGTGTCTGGTGATGCACTTAGAGGGTGGGGTGGGTAGTGGTTTTCTGTTGGAACCTGCAGGGGTCTAGCAGCTTACCTGGTCCTGAGCCAGGGTCCTAGTGCTGGTGTCTGCCATGTGCTGAGGCTAGTGGTGTGTTTCTGTATTTCTCCAGGGCTACACTGGAGCACATGGAAGTCTGGCCACTGGAGGCTGACCGTTTGCCCAGTGCTATGCTGAATTACATGATAGTTCTCAGAACTGGAGTCTGACTGTTCGACTGGCTGTGCTGGGGCGTATGAGGGGTCCTGGTGTTGGTGTTTGCTTGCTTCACAACACTGGGGGTGAAGATCTCCTGCTGGTTTGCTGAGGTGGGGTTTGTTGCTTGCTTGCTGGGACACTTCCTGTTCAGGACTGCATTTCCCTTTTACCCAAGTAAGACAGACCTTGCTTTCTGATCTTCCAAGTTTTTTGAGTTATTGTTTTGCCCCATCTCTTTGCTGGTTCTATTGTTCCAGGATTCATTTTGAGGAGCTATGTATAAGAACTCTCTACTCTCACCTCCAGGTGGTAATACTTGGATCAGAAACTGAGAAAATGTGGAAGAATCTGATTCTATGAACCAGTGGAGGGATAGTATATTAACCCACTGTATTAACCTCTTTGTGTCAGCACATACCTCATAGGATACACTAAATAGAGGGAAGGTTGTGGCAACCTTTTATCTCTACATGCTTATTTAAATGTGGATTCCTCTCCACTTCCTATTAACAGTAGCAGGAAGAGAGACTCTGATAAATCTGGTAGCAAAGATGACAAGTTAGTCCTGACAATAATTTTCTCTATTGACCTTTCATTTTTATGAAATAGATTGAAGTTGATCTTTTCACTGACTGCCGTAATTAGACTAACAAAATAGGTCTGGAAAAGGCACTGCACAGGAGAGGCTATGATCATGAAAGTTGCTCCCTTTAAGTGGCCATCTTGTCATTGTCATCATCTCAATGTTTTGTTTTCCTAATTCCTCATAGTCTTTTAACTTCCCAATTATAATACATAACTAATAACCTCTTTCCCAAAGATCTTTATTTTAGTTTAATAATGATGATGTCGCTTTATTTGGTTTTATGATTCAGGTTAAAGCTAGGGTTTAAGGATTTAAATTAAATTTGTACTCAGAAGTTAGTACAATAATGAGATTTATTACTACTATGTGATGTAGCAAGTAGGCAAAAACAAAATACATACGTGTGCATGCACACACACACACTATATGACAATACAGCAAGACACAGATTTGGTCATACACAGGGCTAAGGTCATGCATATATGGAAGGGAAATATCTATCATGGGAAAGATCTCAGTGGGAGTACATATTCAGAGTGAGAGCTGAGCAGGGAACGTTTATACTTTAAAGATAGGCTTGGTCAAGAACAGGTAATCAATGCTAGATTGTGAAGGGGAATTCTTAATCAGAACCAGATGTGGTTGGGAAATTCCCCAGTTCATTTATGGATACCAGACTTGGATGGGAGAATTTCTTAATATGGAACAGAAATTAGGTGAGGGTTCAAGTTGGTAATTAGGGATTCCAAGAATGAATTTTAGTGCTCAGCTTCTGCAGTTTGCTGGGACTTTCATCCTCTCAGGAGCTATGATTGTTTATGTTTGGCATAGAGTCAAAATGGGTCAGGGCAGTGAAAAAGTATAGACTGACTACCATTGTTTATAGTTACGGTTATTTGGCTCACTTAGCCTAAATGACTCAATATTAGAGTCTTCTTATTTATAACTACAATATTGAATAATATATTTCAAAAATCACAAATACCAAAAATGTATATAATGGTACATGTGTTTGTGTATACACACATAACATTATATGTGAATTTATATTGTATATTACATATACATATATAACCATATATCGTTCCTTTTACCCATTGAATATGTAGCAAATTGTATTCTGGTTTGATTGATTGGCGCACAGTTTTCTTAGGTGTGGCTTGTTTTATTTAAATAAACTATTTTCATCTTAATTTTTATTCTGAACTTAAGAAACAGCAAATGGAATGGTTATTTTCATAAGCACATGTACATATATATACATATACACACATACACATTTATCTATCTATCTATCTATCTATCTATCTATCTATCTATCTATCTATCTATCATTTTGAATGGGAACTTCCTCCCCAAGAGTCAACAAATCTTGGAGAGTTGTTGAATCCTTAGAGAAGAGCAGTGACAAACCCATGATCTCATAGTTAATATGTCTCTGAGTCAGGATATCAAACCAGGTCTTTACTGCTTCAATTACAACACTCTAGTCATTATACAAATATGCTTTTCAAGTTGTTGTTGTTACTGTTGTTATTGTTATTATTGTTGTTGTTTGTGTTTTCCTCTTTTTCAAAGGAATTAAGAGTGGAACAATTCTGGCAGAGGTCATTATCATGTTATCAAGGAATTATCAAATTCCTTTATCTTTAATGTTACTTAATGCTCATCTGTCTCAGGCTCACTGAAAGCATACTGAGTACAAATCAAGTTGCAAAAAGGGTGGTAGGGATGAGAGGGCCCTAATCCTATTCCTTTTACTACCTCTCTGTATTTGGAAAGTTTTTTTCCTCCATGTAATTTAGAAACTATGAGAAATTGGTAAAGGAAAACGTCCCCAAAGTGTTGCTGTCTTAGGGATCAACATTTTGTTATTTTTTTTGACAATTTTGAAGGACATTTTAGTCTCTGATGATTGTGTTCTTCCAGTGTTGTTTATTTGGCAAGTTGTTAAGAACATTTTAGGATCTCTATTTTGAGTATGAAAAATTGTTACCTGTTCATTTATGAGAATCGTGGACTCTTGATGTATAATTCCAGTTACTAGGTCTTGTCTTGCTAGGTTTTTGGCAGGTTATACATTTTTGCAGCCAGCAGTGAAGTTAAATGAATTGTCCTAATTCTTTATATAATCTGCATTAATTGCTATGTCCATTTTCCTTAATAATAATTCATCTTTAATTTCTCTTAGCAATGGCCTGATCCTGAGTTACCATTTCCATAAAATGAATCTGTGTGATTATTACTGTATAAATATTGTTATTGCTGATTTATTAGTATTATTTGAATGTGAATCTAAAAAGAAGTCTCATGACTATATTTCTTATGAAGACTTTATTTTCTTTTTCTTTTCTCTTTTTCTTTTCCCTAATGGGGCTTGAAGGGGTGAGGATAGTAAGGAAAATAATGTAGAACAGTCTAAGAATACCAGAGCTAAAAGAAGAAAGAACAGGATTAAAAAATAGGGTCATCACAGCATTTTCCTAAAATGGAGAGGAAAGATGAGGAAGAAGGCTGGAAAGGCCAAACAAACAAAGTAGTTTTGACAGTGATAGGTCACTCATTATATACAGAAAAAGAAAAGCAAGCTATACATAATAAAGATCTATATTTTCACACACAACTCTCCTTATCAGAGATTGATAGATAGATAGATAGATAGATAAATGTGTATGTGTGTATGTATATATATGTACATGTGCTTATGAAAATAACCATTCCATTTGCTGTTTCTTAAGTTCAGAATAAAAGTTGAGATGAAAATAGTTTATTTAAATAAAACAAGCCACACCCAAGAAAAATGTGCACCAATCACTCAAACGTTCTATAGACCAGAATACAATTTGCTACATATTCAATGGGTAAAAGGAACGATATATGGTTATATATGTATATGTAATATACAATATAAATTCACATATAATGTTATGTGTGTATACACAAACACATGTACCATTATATACATTTTTGGTATTTGTGATTTTTGAAATATATTATTCAATATTGTAGTTATAAATAAGAAGACTCTAATATTGAGTCATTTAGGCTAAGTGAGCCAAATAACCGTAACTATAAACAATGGTAGTCAGTCTATACTTTTTCACTGCCCTGACCCATTTTGACTCTATGCCAAACATAAACAATCATAGCTCCTGAGAGGATGAAAGTCCCAGCAAACTGCAGAAGCTGAGCACTGAATTCATAATAAGAGATTTACAAAGCACTTTTCTCCACTGGAAGTCAGTGAGGCAGAAAAATGTAAGAATTATCGTATTTAACTGCATAATCATTGCCACTGCATAATTGTTGCACTCCTTTTTTTTATTTTTGTTTGTTTTTGTTGTTTTTCAGTTCAAAAATTGGTTCATAACCTTTCATAGTGTAATTGTCGCATGTTATAATTCTGTTCATCACATTGCTTACAAGATAAACAGAGAAGCAATGTATTCACCAGTGGCATATGGATATACATTTATCACTCGCACATTGTGATCCTCAAGCCTAAAATTCTCAGCACGTTCACATTGTCAGTATATTCTGAAAGCTGACTTGCATGGTGGGTTTAGAGCACTTCAGTACTAACAGTATTGTCACTCAAGTCAGTGAAAAGCCATAGGCACAAGGGGAGCAAATGGGCAGGTGAAATTGCCATAAGTTACTTGATATGGGAAGACTTGCAGCTTCCAAATTTTAATGTATATTCATGAGTATTCCATGCACCCTAGTCTTGCACCAAAGACAGTGTAGTAATAAATGATTTTAAGTAATAGTGGAACATTTTTTAAAAAAAAGCTTCACATAATGATTACACTACACTTTTTTGCAAGAAAAAATGGCATAAAATCTGTGACAATTATGCGGGGAAATATGGTACTAACCTTATTTTACAGAAGGGAAGGTGATACTTAAAGAGTTTCTGTTACTTGTCCAAGGTCTTACAGCTAGCGATTATTAAGACAATGTAAATTTAAAATGGTCATCCTGGGCAAGGTATGTGAAGCAGCATTGCTAGGTAATAGATGATTCAAGGAAAGCCTAATTTTCTCTATCAGCTAGGCTGGTTTTTATTCCTTGACATATACTCCATTGGGTTGCTGAGTGATATGATCAGAATAATCAAAACACCCGGAACAGAGTAAAACCTCTTTTGTCCCCAGTGATTGGGAAACAATGTGATCTTTGTTACTTTTACTTGTTACTAAAGGTTACCATAAACGTGGTCAGAATATCAGTTTTTAAGAATTGGGAACTGAAAAAAAAATGCAATGAGTTGCAAAGGTGGACTGAGTACAAATAAATCTTTTCTCATTGGTTTAGAATCTTCTCATCAAAATCCAATTCTTATATAAAAAATAACCCTGAAGATGCACCCTTAAAAGGTGCATTGACTTTTGGTGTCAAACAGATAAACTGTGTATACAGATGCTTGCATGCCATATATTGAATTAGAAAACCATATATTAACATTATCTATACTCTACTGTATTTTAATTTATTTTGTTCAATATTTCCCAATTACATTTTAATCCTGTTCAGACCCACTAGGGAATGTTGGGGTCAGTTCTCCAATCTATGTATTTGACATCTCTGATGTAGAAAAAAAGGAGTAAATCACTACTAACCATGAAATTGCCTTATAAATTGCCTTATATAAATCCTTATAAGTAGTCTGGGGAAATATTTTTTTCTTTCTTTCTTTCTTTCTTTCTTTCTTTCTTTCTTTCTTTCTTTCTCTCTCTCTCTCTCTCTCTCTCTCTCTCTCTCTCTCTTTCAGCTTATGTGGGTTTAATTGCACCATCATACTCCTTCCTTTCTTTTTCTTTCTTTCTCTCTCTTTCCTTTTTTAAGTAGCATTTTATTTTTCCCCAGTTACATATTGAGAAATTTTTAGCATTCATTTTTGAAATATTTTGAATTTCAAACTTTTCTTTCTCCCTCCCTCCCCTCCTCTCTTCTGAAAATGGTAGGCAGTTTGATATAGTCTGTACATGTGTTATCATTTAAAACATATTTCCATATCATCATAGTTGTGGAAGAAGAAACAGATCAAGAGAAAAAAAACAAGAAAAAATAAAGTGAAAAAAAATACTTGGATCTGTATTCAGAGTCTATCATTTCTTTATCTGGATATGGATAGCATTTTCATTTGTGAGTCCTTTGTCTTGGGTCATTCTGTTTCTGAGAACAGCTGAGTCATTCATAGTTGATCATCATGCAACGTTGCTGATATTGTATACATTTTCCTGGTTTTTCTCATTTCACTTTGCAAAGGTTCATTCAAGTTTTTCCAGGTTTTTTTCTGAAATCCACCTGTTTCTCATTTCTTATTGTACAATAGTATTCCATTACATTGATATGCCACAGCTTGTTCAGTCATTCCCCAATCGGTGGACATCCCATCAATTTCCAAAATTTGCCACCACGAATACAACTGCTTTATTTTTTTTCACATGTAGGTCCTTTTCCATTTCTTATGATCTCTTTGGGATACAGATTTAGCAGTGGTATTGCTAGATCAAAGGGAGTGCACAGTTTTGTTGCCCTTTGGGTATAATTCCTAATTGCTCTCCGGAATGCTTAGACCAGTTCACAACCCCACCACCAATGCATTAGTGTCCCAATTTTCCCACATCCTCTCAGGTATTTATCATTGCCCTTTTTTATCATATTAGCCAATCTGATTGGTGGGAGAGTTGTTTTAGTTTGCATTTCTCTAATCAAAAGTGACTTAGAGTACATCTCCGTATGCCTATAGATGTCTTTGGTTTCTTCATAGTAAAACTAACTATATCCTTTGACCATTTATCAATTGGGGAAAGGATTGTATTCTTATAAATTTGACACAGTTGTCTATATATTTGAGAAATGAGGTCTTTATCAGAAACACTTGCTGTAAAGATTGTTTCCCAGCTTTCTGTTTTCCTTCTAATCTTGGTTGCGTGTTTTTTTTTGTACAAAACTTTTTAATTTAATGTGATCAAATTACCTATTCTACATTTTGTACTGCTCTCCATCTTTGTTTGGTCAGGAATTCTCCTCTCCATAGATCTGACAGGTAGACTATTTATTTTTTTTAAGTTTTATTTTACTTTATTTTATTTTTTGGCTAGGCAATGAGGTTAAGTGACTTGCCCAGGGTCACACAGCTAGTAAGTGTTATGTGTCTGAGGTCGGATTTGAACTCAAGTCCTCCTGAATCCAGGGCCGGTGCTCTATCCACTACACCACCTAGCTGCCCCAGGTAGACTATTTCTTGCTCTTCTAATTTGATTGCTTCATGGTACCTTTTAGCAAGATGTAGTTTCCTTCTTTATCTCTTTTAATTAGGTCTATTTTTTTTTTGCTTTTACTTTGTCTAAGATCAGGATTGCTACTTCTGCTTTTTTTCTTTTACTTTAGCTAAAACATAAAAGATTCTGCTCTATCCCCTTATCTTTACTCTATGTGTGTCTCTCTGTTTTTAGTGTGTTTCTTGTAAGCAACATATTGTAGGATTCTGGTTTTATGATCCAGTCTGCTATCTGCTCCACTTTCATGGGAGAGTTCATCCCATTCACATTCAGTTATGATTACTAACTGTGTATTTCCATCTATCCTATTTCTACTCTCTCTACTTTCACCCTTTCCCTCCTCACCAATGTTTTGCTTCTGTCTACCACCTCCCCTGATCTTCCCTCCCTTCTGTCAATCCCCAACACCCTCCATTTACTTAAACTCCTCCCCTCTTACTTCCCTGTTGAGTAAGATAGATTTCTATATTCAAGAGATTGTTTATATTATTCCCTCTTTGAGCCAATAGTGACAAAAATAAAGTTCAAGTGATGCCCATCACCCACCCTCCCATCTTCCCCTCCACTGAGATAGGTCTTTCTTTCCTCTTCATGTGAGATAATTTACCTCATTCTATCTCTCCCTTCCTTCTGCACCCAATATACTTCTCTTTCTCATCTCTTAATTTTTTTTTTATGTTGTTCCCTCAAATTCTTCTTAAACTTGTACCCTCTGTCTATGTATATTCCTTCTATCTGTGCTGTTAGCTTACAATTTTTAAGAGTTAAAAGTATTATTTTCCAGTGTAAGAATGTGAATGGTTTAGCTCTATAGAATCCTTTATGGTTTTTTTTTCATTTTTACCTGTTTATGCTTCTCTTGGGTCATGATATTGGAGGTCAAATTTTTGTTTAGTTTTGGTTTTTTCCTTATGAAGGCTTGAAATCCCCCTATTTCATTAAATGACCATTTTTTCCCCTTGATGTATTATGCTTAATTTTGCTGGGTAAGTTATTCTTAGTTGTAGTCCTATCTACTTTGCCCTCCAGAATATTAAGTTCTGTGATCTCTGATCCTTTAATGTTGCAGTTGTGTGCGATTCTGGCTTTGACTCCCTGATATTTGAAATGTTTCTTTCTGGCCACTTGTATTTTATTTTTCCTTGAACTGATATTTGATCTGAAATTTGGCTATAAAGTTCCTTGGAATTTTTATTTCGGAATCTCTTTATTGAGTTGATTAGTAGATCCTTTCAGTGTATATTTTGCCCTCTGGTTTCAGGACAACAGGATAGTTTTCCTTAATAATATCTTGAAAGATACTGGCTAGGTCCTCCTTTTGATTATGGCTTTCAGGTAGTCCATATGATTCTGATATTGCCTCTCCTGGATCTATTTTCCAGGTCAGTTGTTTTTCTCATGAGGTATTTTACATTTTCTTCAATTTTTCATTCTTTTGAATTTGTTTGATTGATTCTTGATGTCTCATAGAGTCATTAGCTTCCACTTACCCAATTCTCACTTTTAACATATTGTTTTCCTCAAAAACAACAACAACAACAAAAACTTCTGTACTTTCTTTTTCATTTGACCAATTATACTCTTTGAGGAGTTGTTTTCTTCAGTGGATTTTCGGATCTCCTTTTCCATTTGGTTAATTCTACTTTTTAAGCATTTTTCCAAGCTGTTTTGAATCTTTTTTTTCATAATTCTCTTGCATCACTCTCATTTCTTTTCTCAATTTTTCTTATATGATATTAAAGTTCATTTTTGAACGCTTTCATGAGTTCTTTCTGGGCTTGCAACCACTTCCCCTTTTTCTCTGGATTTTGCCTGTTGGTGTTTTGACATTGTTGTCCTCTTCTGAGTTTGTATCTTGATCTTCCTTGTTACTATAGTAAGTATCTATGATCAGATTCTTGTTATTTTTTGCTCATCTTTTTTTTTTAACTTTTTTATTTTCTTTTAAATTTGAGCTCTTCTGCTGGGGGGGAGGGGCACTGTTTGAGACTTCTTGTGCTAGTTGCTATAGGCCCTGGCTGTTTTTTTGGTACTGCACTGTTGTTGCCGTGGGGCCCATGGCATGTCTGGTGTTTCAATGAGAGGATGGGTTGGGGGTTGGCCTTGTTGGAGGTTGAAGTCTGGTGGCTTACCTAGAGCTGAGCTAGGGTCCTAGTGGTGGTGTCTGGTGTATCCTGAGGCTTGGAGGGGAGTTTCTGTTTCTGACTCCATGACTACACTGATGCACTTGGTGGTCTGCCCTCTAGGGGCTGCCTGTTTGGCTGGGGCTCCACTGAAGCACATTGTGGTTCCCAGAACTGTAGTCTGTTCCTCTGGCTATGCTAAGACACATGGAGTTCTGTTGTTGGTGTTTGCTTTCACCACATTGAGGCTCAGGATCACCCTGCTGGGTTGCTGAAGTTGGTCTTGCTGCTGGCTTGCTGGGATGCTCCCCATCCTGGACTGCACTACTCTTTTTCCCACATGAGATGGGCCTTTCTTGCTGATTCTCCAAGTTTCTTGTGCTAAAAGATTGTTTCACCCTGTCTTTTTACTAGTTTTTCTGTTCCAGGATTTGTTTTGGAGCTCTATTTTATGGTTGTTTGCAGGTGAGTATGGGAGAGTTATAGCAATCTGTTGCTTACTCCACCATCTTGGTTCTCCTTCTCTCTCTCTCTCTCTGTCTCCCTCTCTTTCTCACTTCTTTCCTTCCTTCCTTCCTTAATGCTCTTGTATGTTAAACAAACAGCATTAGGCATGTTTCTTTCTCTACCATCCCCCACTTTTTTTGAAAGCCTACATACTTGTAGATTTCTACACTAGGTACTTCTGGAGAAGGGGCCTTGTTAACAGATACTTAACATTTTCCTGACTGTGATATGAGAGATGGTGAAGAAATCAGGAATATTTGAATAACAATCTGTCTCTCCAAATAAATCCATAGCTTTTTTTTCCATATCACTCAACTGACCTGCTTTAGAGGACTATTGTTCCACACATTGACTGGAAGAAATTACAAAAATTAACTAGTCTTAGTGTACCAAGTTTAAAAAAAATGACCTTTTGAAGAGTCACTATTCATATTCCTCCTCCTTTCATGGCCTAATTATCATTACATCTAAGTTCAATAACTTTCCTCCAGTGACAGATCCAATTGTAACCACTCTGTTCCCATCTATTACTGTGAATTGTTCTACCCTTGCCTGTAATCCTCCATGTCCAGGTATTGAGTTAAATAGTATGATTCTTCTGTCCTAGTTAAGAATTATTTCATAATAAGGATCTACTTCTTTTAGACATTACTACCCACTATTATACATATGTGCACACACTTATATGTATGTGCATGTGTTTACACATGTGCATATATATACACAAAACACATATATGCATATACACATATATATTCTCCCAAAACTACTGAAAAATTATAGGAGAGTTTCTTAAACAAACTTCTTTCCTTTATTTAACTCCTGTGCTACTGATTCATTGAACTCTAAGTGAAACCACTGACTCTGGAAGGTCTGATATGAAAGTCCAACTGTGACAAGTTCTATCAAGCCAGCTACACTTAACAAACAGGTTTTGAGATTAATAGTATGTCTTTTGTCCAAGGATCAGCCTAGGTATATTCAGGCTGGCTGGAAAACGATGAATTTCTTTAGCCACAACTCCTGAATACCAGTCTATGAAGCCACAGTGTCAGAATCACAGAATTGCAGAGTTTTTCTGCATTAAATCCAGACCATACATGAAAACAAATACCTCCCGTAACCCAAAGTTCAACAATTACTCAGTATTTGTTTAAAACCTCCCATGATGGGGGTGCCACTACAAGACACTTAATTTAACAAGGCTTCAGTTGCATCATTTGCTAAATGAATGGGATGACCTGGGTAGCTCCAAATTCTCTTTCAACCCTCAAACTATGATCCTCTAAAATCTCCTTAAACAGTCACTGGCGATTTTTGACATTCATAATTATTAGCATATATGTTTTCACTAGCTTGTGGAATTCAGTAAGGAAACTCCCTCTTGCTATGAAGATGAGTGACTATAAACAATTTATAGTTATTGATAAAAGTGCAGAGCATGGAGATGAGCATAGATCCCTGGGGCATGGCCATACAACAGTTCTTTCTAAGTTGACTTGTAACCATAAACAGTCAGATTCTCATTGTCTGACCTTTATATCCATTCTGAATCTATTTAATTGTGTTATCATCTAGCCCACATTTATCCATAATTTCCACAAGGTAATAGGAGATACATTATGAAATAGTTTGCTAGAAGTCATGAAGGGGCTGTGAGTTACATTGCTTACAGTTGAGAATATGGTGACGGAAACAATGATGTTTGTGATATGAGGGACAACGTATCAGCTTGTTTATTTCTTTCTCACTTTTAAAAGGAGAAAGGGTAAACAATGATTCACTTTCTATTTTCTTTCAGATAAAGATATGTTTGCTATGAAATAATTTTCTTAAAAATATTTTATCCATTTTTTCAGTCCTTTCAGGTTTTCAGTAATTTTTCCTACTTTGACACAATGAATCACCATTCATGGATTATTAATCAATTACAATAATGGTAGACATTATTGTAACTGCAAATACCAAGACAGAAAAGTCCCTTCCCTCAAAGAGTTTCCATTTGATTGGAACTTCTGGCCCTATTTTAGGGCCCTGAGTCTGGTTCCACATTTAGGTACATGCACATTATAAACAGAACTGAAAAGGAGAATATGACACAACCCCCAAAAGAAAGAAGTATGCAGCCTCATGCAAATCATGCCATATGTGTCTGCTGTAAAAGACATTTATATCCAGGTAAAACTGAATCAAAATGAATATCAAGGGTAGGCTCAAATGAATAAAGTAGTTTCTATTTTTCATGAGAATCTATAATATTTCTTATACATTAATATCTTTCATTTGAAGTGCCAATTTCTAGTTTATACCAATGAAAAGTTGGTGTTTCATCACTTGAACATTACCATTAGCCTTATCATTTTCCTTTCCAAGTTTCCTCTCTATAGCAAGCATATGGAGCATAGCAGTGACATAGACTACGTCTCCTTGGTTTACTCCTTGGACATATGTTTTACATATAAGGGGTGTTTTCAATGTACCATATGTGCTCCATATTTAAATGTGGAAATAAAGTCTCACAGGAGATGTATCAAAATAGAACATGCAAACATTTACTATTTGTGCCAGTGAGCAGAGATTCAACAGAACTGCTCAAAGAACTACCATATGTGGCAGCTGTTATTCACTGGACTAAAAGGAATGGTCTGGGAACAGTGCTTATGGCAGCCTCATCATATTGGAACTAAATTCATGCAACTATTACATAATTATTTCTCAAAATATCATCAGCCTCATAAAGCATCCCTCATTTTCAATAAATAGTGGTATTTGGTATGACACATAATACCTTTGTTGGGGGAAAATACATTGCCATTATGGGCCATAAAAAGAGATCTCCATTATAGCATTAAAAAAGCACAAAGTGATATGGAAAAACTTAGTGGAAGAGATGAAAAATGAGTTTGACAAAATACATACTCAGTGACTGCAAGAACTCCAATTTTGTAATGTATCTGTGGTCTCATCAAGTTGAATTCTCCCCATAATAATGCAAATCATAATCAATCTGTGCCTTCTGATGCTATGTTACTGATGTTTGTGCCAATGTTTGTCATCAGAACTATATAGCTATATGGTGCTTAACCCAATGGAAGCTTCAGCTCTCCCTTAAATCACTAATGAGATGTTTGAACTTGAGCAAGCGGATTTCCCTGTATGGATCTAAGTGTCCACATACATAAAATGAAGTATCAGACTTGATTTTGCCAAGATCCTTTCCAACTGATCCTATGATACTGCTGGTTTCTAGGAATGATATGGAATGGAGTTGATCCTGGGTTTTTGCTTACCCTGGCGAAATTTAAGATTCAATAAGGTAATGAAGAAAGATTCTATCTCCTTCTTTCCATAAGTCATGGTGCTCTGAGATTTTGCAACTGTGAAAAATTTCTGAAACAGTAACATTTCAGTGGATATGAAAAGTTCTTTGTAATCAAAATTTCATGTGGAGTTTTCCAAGCAAAAATATACATCCCAAGCTCAATTCTCATCAAGCCAAAACTAAAAGTGGTTTCCTTTTGCATTGATTTTGTCAAAAAATATTGTCTCATGAAATCGAGGAAAAATTTATTCAGCCCAGAGTAATAAATAAATACAATTTGATAATCAATAAATATGAGTTCAGAATTAAACTACCCATATTTTAGGTGGAAATGATTTAGTGTATGTTTTTTATAGAAATTGTACATCAAAGAAATATGGCAGGTATATAGCAGGTGATGGTGTTGTGGAAAGAGTGTTGACCCTGGAGCTAGGATTCATGCCCTGCCTCTCATGCTTGCTCACTGTGTAACCATGGAAAAGCAACATATACTTTCTGAGCTTTCCTTTCAATATCTGTAAAATGGGGATAATAGTATCACCTACTTTACAAAGTTCTCATGATGATTAAATGAGATAGTGCATAAAGTACTTTGTAAAACCAAAAAATATAAAATATGGTTGCCATTATTCTCATATAATTAAAATAGAAAAACAGATCCAACACACATTCTTAAGAGATAAAACTATTAAAATAAAATAATAGACAGCTTGTCCCCAGCCTAAGCCTGAATATGGCCTGTAATCAAAAGGTAGCATATGGTTTTATCATTGGTAATTGCATATGATGAATGTTTGTCTGTCAAATTTGTCATCTTATTTACAGTATTTACAAAAGAATTGCAAGAATAGTGGGATTAATCCCACGTGCTCTGATAGAAAAAAAAAAGACCATGATTATGTTAGCTTTGTAGATAGCCAAGGACAAACAATATTGCCAGCCTAAAAAAGCTGTTTTTATTGTACAAACTGGTTGTCTTATAGAGATGTAAGGATACTGAATATCTATGTTTTACACACACTCACACATACACACACACACATACACATACGTAACCGGTTTTATTGGGTTCATGCTGAAAAGTTTAGATATTTTAACAATCATATCTTCATTTTTGAGGAAGAAGAACTAAGGAAGCTCAATTCCAGAACTACTTCTCTGAAATTAGGAGGAAAAAAAAAACTGTCACATGTTAGTCCTTCATTTGTGAAGATAGTTGTATGCTATGGTATTTATTTTTTCCATTGTTTAAAAACCATGGAGTAGAGTCTTAGTGTATCATAGAGGTAGAGACTCTGGCACGTATGAAATAGAAATAAAGTCATAGAATTATTAGAGATCTAGAGTTGGAAGGGAACTCAGAAGTCATCTAATACAAATTCTTCACATAGATGAACAAATTGGGACCCATGGAGACAAATGCATTGTCCAAGATTATATAACTATGTTCCTTCACCCAAATCATTCATCTGAGTTCCAGATGTTTTCAACATTCATATAAAACAATTATTTTCCCTTGACAGCTGTTGTCACTTCCTGATTTATTTGTAATGTGGAGCATTGTTCATGTGGATGTCAGGAGCACATGAGCTTTTCAGGAAAGTGTCTTCTTGAAAGATTTCTTGTTTCCTAATCAACAATTCCCTGATGGCCAATAGGGTGTTCTGTGAATAGAATGACAAATTCAAGCCTCCCTGCAAACTTTCTAAAAGTCATGTTTTAAGTCAAATACCTTGCCTTTTTCTTTCTTCAACACTTCAGCATTTCCATATATTAGTGATCTGAGATTTAATTAATATGAGTAGTCTTCTCCCCAACCCTTCATCAGTAGAAATCAAAATCCTTCAATATCTTCTGCTGTGCAGCTCCTGTCCAGGTAGGTATTCTTGATGATCCCCCAGAATGAGTATACAAAATATTTTGGAGATTTTCCTCTAAGTCATTCTATACCCAGTGGATACCAATACAGCCTCAGAGGGTACGTGCCTTGCTCTTGACTGTCTATAAAATCACATGGCCTTTTCCCAATATGCATAATCCATTTCCATCACAATTTAATTTCTAAGAATCCCTTGCTAACTTCAAAACTTTAATCCAGGAACACTTTTTTTCACACAGACTTTCATGATGTGTCCCACTGCTAGTCTCTTCCCACAAAAAAGATTTGTTATATTTTTGTTGTCTGTCTTTTACATACCCTCATTTGCCACATTTTCCAACTCCTTACTAGTAGCCATCTCTCCACTCTCTGTAGTTGCCTCAGCCTAAGCAGCTATTCCTTACTTCTCATCCCTATTCCTCACTTCTCTCTTTCATTTTTTGGGTGTTTGCTTTTTAAAAAAAAGTGTTCGATTGATGTTTTGATTTTACATTGCAAACTTTTACAGATTACCATCATCCCATAAGAATTCTCTTGTAACAAAGTGAAATGATTAGATAAAGTTAGTAATATAGTGACCTCCACATGCAATATTCAACATCTATAGCCCCCCCACCTCTCTGTTTTTAATTTATAGAATTATATTTTTTCTCCTTCTGACTTCTCAATGCATTAGAAAAGAAAAAAAAGAAGAGGAAAAGAAATTCCTTTTTAACACATATGAATAGTGATGCAAATTAAATTACTTAAATGACTATATAGAGATATATGTGTGTATGTGTGTATATATACATGTATGTATGAATATATACATACATATATAATAAACCAATCTGTGTGTATGTGTATATTATGCACTCAGAATTTCTCATCACCTCATTGCTGTGCTGGATACCATGCTTCTTTATCACTTCTCTGGAATCACTGATATTCACTATATTGATCATTACTCTTATAGCTGTTGAAGTTGTGTGTTTTCACAACTCTGCAATTGTAATTTTTTCCCTACTAGTTCTGCCCATTTCATTTGTCCTCAAAATTATTGAAGACTGAATAAGGTCACAGCATAATTTTTTTCTTCTGGTTCTGAAGAAATTACTCAGAATCCCTTCATATGAACTTTCTGTGTCTTTGAAATTATCTATTTCTTCCTTTGTAACAGAAGAATCCTCCATTTTATTCATATACCATTACTTATTTAGCCATTATTCAACTGAATGATGTCCTTTTAGTTTCCAGTTTTCCCTTTATCCACTTTCCACCATCTCCCTTTCATATATTTTCTTCACCCATTGAATGCAAACACCTTGAGAGTAGGGATTGCATTTTTAAAATTTGTACCCTCTCAGATTTTCATAGACCCTGACACATAACAGGCACTTAATGTTTTATTCCTCCAGCTATATTTGCTTATTTGTAGACATATTGTCCCCTGTGATTGACTATAAGCTCTTTGATGGCAGGGTTATTTTCATTTTTGTCTTGGTATCTCCAGCACCTATAATTGTGCATGAAAATATTAGGCACTTAGTAAATGTTTATTGAATGATTGATAACTAATCCACATCTTTTGCTACTCATGTGTCCACAATGATAGCCACTATCCCATTTCTTGCTTGAACATGGCAGCATTTTAAATATTCAGCAGAGTGACTTAGAAAACCACACACACACACACACACACACACACACACACGTGCACACACACATCCCAACACATTAAAATGAGGTAGGAACTACATTTTAATCTGATTCATGTGTGCTTAGCAATGCTGTGAGCCACATGTGCCTCTCAGGCAGTGTATGTGACGTTGCAGCTCTCCAATGGGTGGTCATTTATTTAGGAAGTTATTGCAATAAGCCAGGCTAAATCTTATGAGGAATTGAACTATGGTGACAGCTTGTAAAAGGAGAGAAGATTAGATTTAGAATGAAGGAAGCAGATATAGGAAATCTTTTTTTCAGGTAAAATTGGAAAGACTTGGAAACCACTAGAATATTTGTTATAGGATATAGGGGAAAAAGATGACTAGTGCTGGCAAGGGTGGTGATTAGAAGGACAGTGCTGCCTTCAACTAACATGGGGAAGTTTGGAGGTTTACCAGGCAATAGAAGTTCTAATTTGAAGTTGTTGACTTTGAATGCCTATGGAACATCAAGGTAATATCCTACAGGCAGCTGGTAATGAGGGTACTGATTAGCAGTGGTCATAGTAACACGGTTCCAGACTCCCAGTGTACAATGGCTACTCATTTCACTCACTACCATTTTTGCCATTAGTACATTCATATTTTCTCTTGGTCTTAACATCATATAGGTACTGGCACATCCCAACTTCTGTATAAACTGAGAAATTAGAGCAATAAGACTAATGACCCAGTCAAAGCCTTAAAAGATGTTTCTGGGGCAGCTAGGGAATGCAGTGGATAGAGCACCAGCCCTGGATTCAGGAGTACCTGAGTTCATATCCGGCCTCAGACACATAACACTTGCTAGCTGTGTGACCCTGGGCAAGTCACTTAACCCCACTGAATAGTCAAAAAAAAGATGCTTCTGCATTGAATGACTATTTTTGTGATCCCTATAACAACATCCTACTTTTGACATATAAGGCCTCTGTGAATCTGGTCTGGTCACTTAACATTTTAGGGCTCTAGTAAACTCTGTAAAACTATACTTTGAAGAAAAGGTGCTAGTTGGCATTGGTAGAATGAGTTTTTGTAAACAGGATGTCCTTATATCAATGGAATTGAAGGTCTATTTCCTATTCCTATCCCATCCCTATGACCAAAGTCACAGAAAAAGGGTGCCCCTAAAGCTCTCATTTAAATTTCCTTCAACATAACTCTCTCTGTTACCCTGATCTCAATAGTCTTAACAATCTGCATTTTGGTCAAAAATTTCATTTTCAAACTTTACCTTAAGATAAGTTTGCTTAATTCTACATTTGTTTGCTTCTCCATATTTTTTAAATCCATCTTTGACTAGAGTGTTACTTGTTTTCTCTGAATGATCAGGATAGAGGCATCCTGACATATGACCCAATTGTTCTAAGTGATATCATAATATGTCCTTTCCTGAAGTTTTGGATTCCACCAACCACCTCCAGGTATTAATAACTGGTCACTTGGGGTCTATATATCAAGAAGACACATCTAGTCAATAAAATACTTATTTAGAATGCTAATGTATGACAATTTGAACAATTTATCAACATAGATTTTCATTTGCAACTGTAGACTAATTTCAAAAGAGAGAAGAAGTAAAAGTCCTAGAAGAATATTTTCTCTCTAGCCTTATTGCTACTTGGACTTGAAAATATTGGTTGGAGATACAACTGGAGCCTCTGAATTAGCTAGAACCAAAATATTTCAGTTATTAGGTAAGAAAACCAAAGTCTTCATGTTCTATTAGAAGAAAATAGAAAGTAAATAAATACTTAATTTAAAGCCTAGATCTCTGGTTTTCGTATCCAGTTTCATCATTACTCGTTGGTAGAACATGGCCAAATTACCAGCATTAGGGGTCAATTTCCTTACCTATAAAATGGAGTAATAATAACTGTACCACCTACGTCATTGTGTTGTACTGATGTGAATATTTTGTAGTCTTTAAAATGTTATAGATATTGGGCTTCTATAAGCTGGAGAATTTAGGTATTTTACTATAATTTAACCAAAAAGCTGTCATATTCTCAGCATCTTTAGATATATTCAGTTCAATTCGTGTTCTTTAGTTCACTTCCAATCCATAAGCATTGAACGCCTACCATGTGCAAGGCACTGTCTAATGTCCTGGGACTACAGAAATTAAAATGAAACCCTACCTGCCTTTAAAGAATTTGCATTGGGCATCACATTCATCAATGGTAAACTCAACACAATCAGTCTCCATCATTTAATGCACTAGTACTTACTATTTTGGGTCATGGACCCCTTTGACTAGTGTAGGGGACTATTTCTTAGAATATTTTCAATGAATGAAATAATATACTTATGATTACAAAGGAAACCAATCATAATGAAAGAGATGCACTCCCCCACCCCACCATCTATTTGCATAGGCTTTTGAAATCTATCCATAGACCCTAGATTACAGATATCTTATCTAGTGGAAAGGACAGAAGCTCTTAGTGTTTTTACTCAGCATGTCATCACTAAAGAACAAACATCGGACAAAAGCTTTCTCACACAAAAATCTGTACCTCTTATGCAAATATCTATTTTCAAAATTAATCCTTTGTGTCTCAAAGCAAGATGCCCATCTTTGGTCAAAGTCCCTGTGACCCATGAGTAAATAAAAATATTTTGGAATATTTCTTTTTTGCAAATCACAACAAAGGTCCAGGCTCAATAAATGCTTTCACTGGCTAATGAATATAATTGGCATGTAAGTCCTCTAGTTCGTGCCATATAATGAGGAACTGGGTATATTTATTCTGGAAAAAATGACTCAGACAGGGCATGACAACACTATCTGTAGGTATTTGAAGGAATGCCACCAGGAAGATGACTTATTTCTTCCTTTGCTTGGCCCTAGAAGACAGAAGGAGAAATGGGTAGATGTTGGAGGGGTAAATAGAGGCTCAATGCAAGGGAAAACTTTCTAACATTTAGAGGCCTTTAAAAGGAGAATAGACTTTTTTCCAGAAGTAAAGGGCTTCCCCTCATAGGTGTTTAAGCAAAGGCTCAATGACCCCTTGGAAGATATATTATACTAATGATCCTTATTTAAGAACTATTTGGACTAGAAAACTAATGAGAACAATTCTAATTCTGTGATAGTGTGATCTTGTGATTGTATTGACTAATGATTGTATATACAAAAGCTTAGTTTAGTAATTTAGTAATGCCCCCATGATTAAAAAAAAGTGGATTAGCCACTAATCTTTATCCAAAAAAGGTCTGATCCTGAGTCAGTAGGATGTTCATAACTCTCAGTTATATCAGTGTAATCCACAAGATTCACACATACTGTGTTTATTAGGGAAGAAATCATCTAGCAAGCTGCCATTATCACTTATGATATGTAAACTAAAAAATAAAAATTGTAAGACATTTGTCCTTGACCCACTCTTGCCTTCACTAAGATATATCCGTTCTCTCCCAGTCCTGTTTTGGCATTTATTACTGGTGGCATTTTCCTCTGTGTTACACAGATGTCTCTGCTAAAGGATAGTCGTTTTTCAACAGGCATCTCATAGCAGATGTTCTCCACCGTGTGCTCTTCTCTCAACTGGTCCTGCTTCTCCATCAACAGCAGATTGTACTGCAGCTGTCCTTCTGATAGAAAGCAGAGCAAACTGCTCTCCCATCCCTTGTGGGATTCAGGGCAATGTTCAATGTGGAGATTCCTGGAGCTGCACCTTTCCCTCCACCCTTACATCAATGTCTACATATAGGCACTCAAGACTCATTTCCTTCTACAGCCAGATTTTTTTTATCTGCATGCCTCTCATTCTCTGATGTCCATCTGTCTCCTTTTCAAAGAATTCCAGTGAAGGCAATCTTGTAACCATCTCCAACAACAGGAAAATCCTGGATTCTTTGGACCTCTCTACACCATTTGTTCTGAGCCCCCCACATTGGCTTCAGCTTCTTCCAGGTATTCAGAAAGCCTGCTGCTGAAAACATAAATGAACAAGAGAAATCCTCAGGAGGCCAGAGCTCTTCTTGCTCAGTAAAGCTAGCCTGTGATTTTCATAGACTGACACCAACAGCTTGCTGTTGTATCATGCTGAATCCTCAGAAGCCACAGCGTGCATCTATTCAGTGGAAGCAAAGTCAAAAGCTTTGGCAACTGCTGAGGAAAGGGATAGTTTTATCTGATATTATTCTGCTTGGATATTGTAACTGATTGTCTATGGCACCTTACCTGATCACCTCTGTTAGGAATAGCTTGTCTCCATGCACCTCTTAAATTTTCCATTCCCTAATATATAGTTGCAACATAACTTTAGAGTGGCAAGTCATCTGGGCCAAATCTTCATTTTGCAGATAAGAAAACTGATGTCTAGACAGTGAAATGACCTCCCTAAGTTCATGTAGGTAGTAAGTGACAGAAATAGGATTCATATTCATGTCTTCTGATTCAGGCAGGTTGTGAAACTGGGCACTGGAGTACTGGGTCTAGAATCAAGAAGATTCAAGTTCAACTCCAGTCACAGACATTTGATAGATGAGTGTTCCTGGGCAAGCCATTTAACTTCTATTTGCCTTGTTTTCCTCAACTGTTAAATGGGAATACTAGCCTCTACCTCCTAGGTTCTTATGAGGATCAAATGAGATAATATTTGTCAAAATCACTTAGCCCAGTGCCTGACATATGTTAGGAGCTATATAAATGTGTATTCTCTATTATTGTGGACCATTACAGCTCTCTGTATTTGGGCCTCACTGCTCTACTACACTGCATGCCTCATGAGAGGTTGCCAGTCCAAATATGTCCATTTTACTGATGGGGAAGGGAATTCAGGACCAGAGCTATGAGAGGAGTAGTTTAAGGCTACACAAATCAATTAGTAGAGCTTTGATTTGAACTCAGTACCCATGAATTCCAATCCAGTGCTTTAAATAAAAACAGTACATTGTACTAAAACCTACGCTGAACCTAATTGATCATGCATATATACCTCTTTATTGGCATAGTGCCATAACTTGTATTTCTTTTACAGGTTTTAGCAACAGATCTTTGGTGACCTCATTTTTCTAAGTTAGCCTATAACTTAAAGTGTGCTACATAGCAATGAATGACATGCAGGATTGATTTATAAATGAGGTTTTGATTTTGGGCAGTACAGGTACTCTATCTACCCAGATTGTTTCTCAGATTCCATCAAGGAGAGCAAGGGCTTTGCTTGGAGTTAGGAAGACCAAGACTACATATGGCCTTGAGGTCGCAGGTTCCCCACCCCTGTCTTAGACACTTACTAGCTGTGTGACCATAGACAAGTCACCTGACTTCTGCCATCCATAATTGCCTCATTTGTAAAATGGGAATAATAATCACACCTACCTCCTAGGATTGTTATGAGGATAAAATGAGATAATATCAATAAAACAACTGCAAATCTAAATAAATGACAGCTATTAGTATTATGCAAAGGAGAGAGTTAGGACAACCAGATTGGAATCATAATTATAGTGCTAACTTGTGAAACTTTTGACAAGATACTTCATGTCTCTTGGCATCCGTTTACTAATGTATAAACTTGAGAAAGTTGGACCTTGAAGTTCCTTCTCAGCTCTGATACTAAGACTTCTGACGCTCCCTCATACCACACTTGGCAGTCAGAGAGATCTGGGAACAAGTTCCAACTTTGCCACTTAATAGTTGTGTGACCATGGGGAAGGCACTTTCCTTTCCTTAGCCTGTCTGCTCATTAGATTTCTTTTCCTTGCACAGAAGTTTTGGTCTTCTGTCAGTAATATTCTGTTAATTTATAGTGAGCATTTCATGTCCCTCCCAATTTTTTATATTTCCCAAGGCTATACTATAAATCAGGTAATGTTTATTTGCCTCATCATTAGTAAAAAACGCTGAAGTTCAAGGATTCCCAATTTTTACACTCTACATCGCTTTTTTTTTATGTATGTGTGCAGGTAAGGAAAAGTCACAGAGAAAAGGTAAACTCAGGGAAAAAAATCATTTTTGACTCCATCCACCCAGTCACTTTTTGAGTCGTTTTATATGTTAAAGCAATAAGTTAACTCTGAAAAGAGCTTTTTAGCTTGATCTTTATTAATTTAATTTAATTATTTAATTATTATTATTAAAATTTTATTATAAAATATTATATTATAGAAATATATTATAAAATATTATAAAAATATTGATTATTTAATAATTGTGTATTATATGTATAAAATCACTAATGCACATAATAGGGAGAAAAATCAGGACCAATTCCAGGTTTCCTTCCCGTTCATATGACTGAATACCAGACTCAGAAGTCATCCTTGGTTGCTTAGTGTTTACATGTGTGAAGCATATGAAGAGCAGGTCCTTCCTTCCATGTCCTCCCTATTTTAGGAGACCAAAGGGAGATGTTCCCTAAAGTAGTAGAATCTAGGCAAACCAGGTCTTCAGTTTCTCCCTGAAAGCTTGCCCTCTGAAGTAACCTGATGGGGTGCAACAGACACAACAAAGACAGGTGAAAAATAGACTATCTTGAAAGTGGAAAGAAAAAGCATGTTCAGTGAGATTTTCTTTAAGTGGAAGTCAACACATAAAGGGCAAGCTCATGCAGGCAAATACAAGCTGATGCAGGGCATAATTTATCTTTGTCAGGTATCAATGGAACTGGCCTTTATTTGAAAAACAATTTAATTAATGAGATTCCTGCTCTTGAACTTCTTTAGTGCAGAATAAAAGAATATATAGATGTCCTGACACCAACTAAGGTTTACTCTTCTATCTAGTATTCTGCCCAAAGATCAATCACTGATCATCCATTGATCAGATTAAAAAAAATAAACCCAACTCAGGATATCAAGAAATAAAACACATTATTCGACTGTGGTTGAAAAGTAAAAGCATATCAAATTTTGTGTTCCAAGAGATTTGTTTTTCAAAGAGAAGGGGAAAAAATTGGGAAAGAAAAAAAGAACAGGAAAAAAACAAGCACACAACTTACTACAATGCTTTTCAAAGGCCTGAGGCAGTTTCTACCTCATTTGTTTTTCTGTAATTTTTTTCAGCCCCATCTGTTTATTTTCTATTGAGCAATCATAAAAAAAACAGATAGCCAGCCTATAAAGATCTGAGAGCAGGTGGGAGTTGAAGATAATTTAAGAGCCATAATGTCATGTTCTTTGAATAGAGCCTCTCAGATTGGATGACTTGACTGGTAAGCTATTCTGCTTGGCTTTTGGTATTTCCTTTTTATGTCAATACACTATCTGTGTCACAAAGAGCATTTATTTGTGGCCAATGGATTTCAGGTGCCAAAGATTACATGAGTTGACACAGAGAAATTTATACCTAGTAGGTATAGACTATAATGTAGGGTATGCATAAGAAGGGTAATTTCCACTAAGGTTGTAATAAAGTCCCAGAATATCACACAGAAAACTGCAGATAGTTCAAACCTTTGTCCTTAAATGTCTATAAATTTGATTCTGAGGCTGCATACTTTGTCAGGGATCAGACACTAGACAGTTTCATTTAAATGTTAGTTCCACTTCAATTTCAGAAAATCGAGAAGAGTTAGAAAACCATATGTTTAAAAGGATTCTCTCCCACCTCCCTTTTAGAATGAAAATATGTTACCCAGCATCTAGCTGAGGGTAAACTACAATAAAATGCTGATACAATGCAATTCTAGCCACAGAGTGTGAGTTTAATGTCTGTGGTTTTACTGGGTCAGTGCCAAAGGGAAGAATATCATTTCACAACTTCCATCAGTAGATGTGCAAGATACTGACCAACTCAGAGATTATAGACCCTTTTCATTATCAGTAGGCAGACAGATTTTCACCCAGCTCAAAATGGGAGCCAATGAGAGACTCCTGAGCTTCAGATATGTGGCATCTTCTATGAGTGAATATTGAGTACCCAAACGACTGATAGCAATTTATCAGGTAATATCTATGATGAAGTGGTTTGCTAATTACTAACATGCAAACCACTTTATATTTCAGAATCAAGAGGTTGGCTTTAGTTGAGTTGACAGGAAGACATGCATATATGAGTAAGTTGATGGCCAATTTTGTTGGACTTGTTATATGTGCAAATCTTCTGACTAAAAGAAGACAATGATTTTTACATATCTTCCTTGGAGTTTTCTTCTAATTTCCCTTCTGTTTTATAATGTCATCTTGTAAAAGGAGTTGGATTTGTTAAGTAGCAGGGATAAAAAAAAAAACAACAATAGCCAAGGAATTTTAGTTTTACATTGGTAAATCCAGGATACTAAAAGACTCATAAGATGTCTTCTGATATGTTAGATAGGTCCGGTACAGTTGATCTATGTGAACATATGGATAAGTATGTTCCATGAAAATGTACAGAAAGACTGCAATCTCTGTTGAAATAAGGCAGACTCAGAGAAGTTACAGATCCTTTATCATCAATGTCAAAATTTTTCATGGTAAAATAAAACAACTGGAAGGACAATGGGGAACTTTGAGAGAATGGGATAAACATTCACTGAATTGAATCACAAGTTTACTTAATGGACAGAACACCAGAAAATTCTATGCTACCTTGTATACTTTACATTGGACCTTGGGTAAGATTTTGACCTTACTTTTCTCCTCTATAAAATTATTGGGTTGGATGGGATGACCTCTGATTTCATGATCTGGCTCATGTTCCCAATTCAAGTAAGAAAACACTTTTTAAAAATATATATCTTACCTAAGTGGTTCTATTTGCCTTTGATTATTTACACTATGAAAAGTTTACTACCTTAACTGGCTTTGTATAGAACTTGCAAGGATAAATGTCAGATCCTTCAACAGATAGAAATAGCTCAGCTGGTGAAGGGTAATGTCTGCTTTTAAATGGCTATATATAGCTCAAAATAGCTTGAGAATCCTCAGTAAATTTGGAGGCAGCATTGTATAATGGAAAGATCATTGACCTTGGCATGAAGATCTAGGTCTGAGTCCTAGATCTGACATTTATTAACTATGAATATTTGTATTACCTATTTCATAGGGCAGTGATGAGAATTAAATGAGGAAATATCTGCCAATTATAAAGTTTTATTATTATGTGCAATGATTATTGATGGGACATTGGTTAACAAGTGAAGAATTGGTATTTCAGAATGATGTCACCCTCTCCATTACAATTCTGATGAATGTGCTAGGCTTATGAATTCTAAAAAGAAGGAGAATAGGATATTTAATGACCTCTTAAAATGCTTAAGTAGCTTACTACATAAAAGTAGATGTGTTATAGTAGAAGGAGCACTAGCTCATCCTGGGTTTGGATTGTGGCTCTATGATAAACCACTAGCATTACCTCAGTCAAGTCACTTAACCTGCATAGTCCTTAGTTTCCTCATATGTAAAAGTGAAGAGGTTAAACTATTTGGGTTCTAAGGTCTCTTCCAGTTCTAGATTCATTATCCTATGAGCCCTTGCTAAAATAAAAATAAATATATCACTACATCTGAAATTTCAAGGATATGTGATTTCACAGAAATTGGCCATTCCCTCTGATAACACAATTTTGACACCTCTTTGCTATAGTAGACAGTCTTTATGAGTTACAAAACTTTATGAGTTAAAAGACTGATCATCCTGTGGTTAACTTAGTCATGAGTTGCCTGTTACTTTGGCTGGTACTCATCCAACAGAAAGAACCTGTCCAAGCACCAATACTCAAAGCCTTTCTAGCTCAGTGGGACCTTAATGCATTGACTTGTGTATGTAGTGGTGAAGAAGACCTCAGAGGCCATCTAGGCCAATTCTCTCATTTTACAGATGATCTATCAGAACTTGTGTTCTATAGACATATCCTTAGTGATAGTTAATCACCACATCATGATTTTTTTTATAGGATGCACAGATAACCTTCATAAAATCCACATGAAGAAATCCAGAAACATTTCTAAGAACTTGTTGAACAACAAAGTCCAAATAATCAACAACTATAATCTCCTCACCACAATTTGTAATAAACTTAATTCTCTATATAGCAAATATAGCTGTGTGATTCAAAGAAGAACAATTAATAATAAGATATATATTTAGATTTTTGTCTTTGTGAAGAAAAGCTCTGGTAAGTAATAGTAAAGCAGCTCCAAAAAGAATCTTGAATAGCATCCCAATTAATGGGGTGTGATGGAAAAGAGCCCTGGGGGGAAAAAAGCCAAGAAAATGGGAGACCTAGATTCTGGTTCTGCCACTAGCTCATCGTTTGAATTTGGTCTATTCACTTTAACTCTCTGAGATCCAGTTTCCTCATTTTATAGTTAGGAGATTGAACTAGATCATCTCAAAGATCCCTTCCAGTTCTAAGATTACATGAATATAATTCCCTTAAATCCCGGCTGACATACACTAACTTCATCTATTGATATTTACAAATGCTTGGAAAACTGAGTTGACAATAAACTGTACATTTATATCTTTTTGCATTTGTTAATTACATCTGATGAGACATTTTTTCTTCCAACAAGTATGTTTCAATGCACCCTTTCAAAACATTTATGTCAAAGGCATGTTTTGTTGACTGAAAGGACTCTTTTAGTTAATTGGGTGAATATAAGTGCAGTAATAGTGACATGGTCTACAAAAGTGTCAGAAGTTTGCAACTCTTGTGTCATTGGGGGTTGACAACAGGAGTTTAATTTACTCCTTTATGTAGGAATGGTTGATACTAATTAAGCAAAAATGACTCCAAATGCTAATATACCCTTTAACATAAAAATAAATTAGCACTTATATGTTAAAAAAAACTCATAAGTGAGTCCATCCCACTCCAACTAATAACACTTGTATTAATATTTATGTGCCATGGGATATTGTTGTCTATTATGTCTATTTTTTAGTACACATAGGAGGTAATTCTAATACAAGTTTCTAGAAACTACAGAACTAGCTAACAGAGTCTAATTTGGAAACTGAAGGGCAGAGAGTGGTGATGTAAAGATTAGATGAGATCTAGGGATGACAGACACACAGCTGTTGTATTTTAATCTCTAGGAAGGAAAGAAGAGAAACTAAATAACTGGGGATTGAACAAAGGCCCTCAGTGCCCCCAAAACACACTGTCAATAAACCCAGGTATGAAATTGATTTAGATTTCTGCCATCTGCAAAGGTAAGAGAGCTTGATTATAGTTGCTTGAATGATAAAACTGTTATGAAACTGGAAAACTAGATCCCAGAAGCAGACTCAAGAGGATGCTTCACAGGTGGAAATGATTTCTATGCTAGGAAACTCTTAACAACTGTGATGAGAGGGCAGAATTACATTTTAATGATGCATATATTGGACAGCCAGTGTGGTCTGTGTAGATAGAAAGCTGGTCTTGGAGGACACAAAGAATTAGTTTCAAGTCCAGCATCTGACACATTTTGCTTACGTGACCTGGACAAGTCACTTAACCTCTCTATGTCCCAAGAAAATATTTAAGACTAATAATTTCAGTTCAGTTGCTAAATCTCTTTGATAATGTTAGTTACCTTCTTTTCTTTTTCTCATTCACTTGTAAAAATATTTTGAGCATATATATTTTTTTTAATTTTGAGATCCAAATTCTCTCCTTCCGCCTTTACCTACCTTGAGAAAGCAAGCAATTTGATATATGTGCATGTGCAGTCATGCAAAACATTTTCATGTTAGCCATGTTGCAAAAGAAATTGCACTCCCCAGCCCTCCAAAAAACAAGAAAAATAAAGTTAAAAAAAGTGTGCTTCATACAACTTCTATGGCTGTATCCCAAAGAGATCATAAAAATGAGAAAAAGAGCCACATGTACAAAAATATTTATAGAAGCTCTTTCTGTGGTAGCAAAGAATTGGGGAATGGCTGAACAAGTTGTGGTATATGAATGTAATGGAGTACTACTATGCTATAAGAAATGATGAGCAGGCCGACTTCAGAAAAACCTGGGAAGACTTGTATGGACTGATGCTGAGTGAAGGGAGCAGAACCAGGAGAATGCTGCACACGATAACAGCCACATGGTGCAATGACTAACTTTGATATATTTAGCTCTTCTCAGTAATGCAAGGATCTAAGACATCCCCCAAAGACTGACGATGGAAAATACTATCCACATCCAAAGAAAGAACTATAGAGTCTGAATGCAAATTGAAGCATGCTATTTGCTTTTTTGTTCCTTTGTTTTGTTTTGTTTCTTCTTTCTTGTGATTCCTCCTATTGGTTCTAATTCTTCTTTTAAACATGACTAATGCGAAATATGTTTAATAGGAATGTATATGTATGGCCTATATAAGATTGTGAGCAGTTTTGGGGAGGAAGGGGGAGAAAATTTAAAACTCAAAAGTTTATGGAAGTGATTGCTAAAAATTAAAAATAAATTAATTATAATTTTTTTTAAAAAGCATGCTTCAATGTGCTTTTAGACTCTATCAGTTCTTCCTCTGGAGGTGGATTTTTTTTTCACCATAAATCCTTCAGAATGATCTTGGACCATTCTATTGATCAGAGTAGCCAAGTCTATCACAGTTGATTATTGTACATTATTGTTACTATGAAAATGTTCTCCTGATTCCACTCACTTTCTTTGCATTATTTCATGTACATCTTCCCAAGTTTTTCTGAAAGCATCTTGTTTATCATATCTTATATAGCACCATAGTATTCCATCACAATCTTATACTGCAACTTGTTCAACCATTCCCCAATTGATGGGTATTCCTTCAATTTCCAGTTCTTTGCCATCACAAAAAAGAGCCACTATAAATATTTTTGTACATATAGATCCTTTTTCATTTTCTTTGATCTCTTTGGGATTACAGACCTGGTAGTGGCATTGTTGGGTCAAAGGGTATGCAGTTTTGTTTTGTTTTTTAGCCCTTTGGGTGTAGTTCCAAATTGCTCTTCAGAACTGTTAGATCAATTCACAACTCACCAAGAGTGTATTACTGTCCCTATTTTTCCACATCCCCTCCAACATTTGTCATTTTCCTTTTCTTTTGTATTAGCCAAGCTGAGCTATCTCATTTTCACCAGAGATTTCCCTACATTAATCAAAATACAGGTCAGAGGAAGAAGCAGCAGCAGCAGCAGAAGAAGAAGAAGAAGAAGAAGAAGAAGAAGAAGAAGAAGAAGAAGAAGAAGAAGAAGAAGAAGAAGGAGAAGAAGGAGAAGAAGGAGAAGAAGAAAGAGAAGAAAAAAGAGCACAAAAGAGATAGGACTGCTACTTACTACTACTACTATTGCTACTGCTGCTGCTACTACTTCTAAGGATACATAAGACCATACTATCATTTGGGATTTCCCTCCATAGTCTCTTGTAGAATTGATCTGGTGATAGTTTTTCTTGTTGGAAATGTAGAAAACTTTGAGATCTAAAATGGAATGTAATTCCATTACATCTAGGGCCATACCAGCTATAGGAAGGAAGTCATTATGGAGTGTTGACAATAGAGAAATTGAAGACCTGAGTGGATGTCTGAATGAGAAGAGTCTTGCATTAGGAAAATGATTTAGTTATGAAAGATTGGTCCAGGTCAAAGGCCAGAAATCCAGAAAGAGAAGGCAAAGATTCCATCAGAGCATCTTAATTTTCTTTGTATTATGGACATTTTATTTAATGTGGTAAAACCCTTGAAATCTTTATCAGGAAAAATGTTATTTTAATTAATAATTGAATGAAATGCTAAATTTCAGTTAGAAGTTAGTTAAAATAAATATAAATTTTTCAACCTAATCATTAATTGAAAATTTGACAGATCCCCTGAAACCTTTTGGGATTCTGTAGATGTTAGGTTAAGAAAGCCTGGTTTAAAATATGAGGTCAAAGCAAAAAAAAAAAAAAAGGTCATGCTAAGCATTTGAAGTCATGAATCTATAAAATGATGAGGCCTAATACAGATAAATTTGAAATCTGGTATGTGTTTAGCAAACATCATTACAGGTATAATATGTGGGAGGCATGGCTAGATAAGAATTTATATGATAAAGATACAGGGGTTATATTAGATTGCAAATTCAAATGAAATTGAAATGATGGGGGGGAATAATTCACTTTGGGCTGAATGGAGAGGGATATTGTTCAGCTCTAGGGAGATGATAGTCCACATGTCCAAATTAAAATGTCTTGAATTATGGATTCTTTTCTTGACACCACATTTACAAAAGAACATTGACAATTTAGAGTATTCAAATGAAAGCAGCTACTACAATAATGGACATTGATTATTATGTCATAATAAGACTATTGAGAGGAAATGGGAATATTCTGTTCAAAGAAGAGATGCTACGAGGTAAGTGATAAAACATTTTGAAGCATTGTTATTTAGAAGAGGAATTAACCTTGTTCTGATTAATTCTAGGGGGTAGATCAAGAAAAATGTACTATTTTGGAGAGGGAATTCTTATTTCTGTGTGGTTTGCCTTGGTGAGCTGCAAGTTGCATTTCCAGCTCTGAGATGCTCTGGTCCTGTTTGGCTTGGTCTCAGAGGGAAGACTTAAGAATAAAGGATGATGTTTCAGAGAGGTGGATTTAGGCTGCATATGATGAAGTGAAGAGGAAATAAGAAGCCTCTTGATGAGTGTGAAAGAGGAGAGTGTAAAAAGCTGGCTTGAAGCTTAACATTAAAAAAAAAAAAAACTAAGATCTTGGTAACTGGTCCCATCACTTCTTGGAAAATAAAGGGAGAAGAAATAGAAGCAGTGTCACATTTTACATTCTTGGGTTCAAAGATCACTGTGGATGGTTACTAGAGTTATGAAATTAAAAGATGCTTGCTCCTTGGAAGGAAAGTTATGGGAAATCTGGACAGCATAAAAAAAAACAAACAAACAAAAACAAACAAACAAAAAAACCAGATACACTACCTTGCTGACAAAGGTTCATATAGTCAAAGCTATGATGTTTTCAGTAGCAATGTATGCCCATGAGAGTTGGATTTTAAGGAAAGCTGAATGCTGCAGAATCAATGCTTTCAAAATGTGGTTCTGTAGAAGATGTTTGAGAGCCCCTCAGACAGCAAGGATATCAAAGTAGTCAATACTTAAATAAATTAATTCAGGCTATTCACTAGAAGATCAAATACTGAACCTGAAGCTTAAATACTTTGGCCACATAATGACAAGAAGGAACTAATTGTTTCCCTCATGTTGGGAAAGATTAAAGGCAAAAGGAAAAGGGAACAGCAGTGGATGAGATGGGTAGTGTTATTGAAACAATGTACGTAAACTTGGACAAATTTGAGAGACAGTGAAAGACAGAAAGACCTTCTATGGTCCATGGTGTCATAAAGAGTCTGACTTGACTAAATTATATGATTAAAAGCTTCTTAACAAGATTTATCCAGAAGTGGAGTGGGTTGGCTCTGAATCTACAATGAGTGTACTAGTGAATCTATCCAGGTTTAATAGTTAATTTGATTTGAAGACAAAGTTCTAATATATTTTTTTACAAGAGGAACTAATTAATCTCATGATATAGAATCCTGAGCCTACAAGTCACAGCAGCTGAGGAACTGAACGTGGCTAGAAAGGGAAGCAAAAATTAAAAATGTAAAACTGCTCTAGTATCTTTTCCAAGAAAACCACAAATGGGGTCATGAAGAGTCATATGCCACTGAAAAATGACTGAACAATAAATTGTCAAGTCAAGTCAACAAACCTTATCCCCAACCACTAACCACTGGGTAGATAAAGAAATTTAAAAAATCAGATATTGTTCTCAAGAAGCATACAATCTAATTGAGGAGACAATATGTAAATGATGACATGTAAACACAGTATATGGAGGCAATAGGGGAGAAAATTTCTGATTGGAGGAATTAACATTGGGAGTGGGGTTCAGAAAGTCTTCTGTAGAAGATGGGATTTTAGGTAACATTTGATGGAAGCCAAGAAAACAGGAAGGTGAGGAGAGGGAGAGAGAATTGCAGTCAATGGGTGACAAGCTAGAGAAAATGAATATAGTTAGGATATGGAGAGATGTGTGAGAGTAACAGCAAGAAGGTTAGTATCACTGGATTGCAGAATTCTTTGGAGGGAGTGGATTTTATGGGGGTACATAAGGTACAAGAACACTGCAAATATTAGAGGGGGCTAGATTTTTAAGAGATTTAAATGCCAAACCAAAGATTTGATATTGCATCCTGGAGACAATAGAGAACCACTGAATTTGACTGAATAGAGTGGTGCCAAGGTCAACTCTATACTTTACCAAGATTATTCAGACAGGTGGACAGAGGACAGCCAGGAGTGGAGGGAGAAGAGATGCAAGGAGACAAACCATAAAGGTCTAGCAATAGTTCAGGCATGAGATGCTGAGGGCCCACACCAGGCAGGGTATGTGAGTTGTCAGTATTAGAAGAAAGAAGGAATGCCTGAGAAATGTTGGGAGAGTGCAATCAATAAGAATTGGCAACTGATTGGATATGGGGGACTAGAGAGAAAGAGGAGTCCAGGATGACATATAGGATAAGAATAGATATGAGGATATGATTTGGACTTGAAATTTCATTGGTATTGGGAATTCACAAGTGAGAAAACTCCCTTTATTAATCTAGGTCAGTGTTTTATGAGCAATTTCTTATCTTAGAAAGTTGTAAAGAGCAAAGAGACATTTAGTGACTTGTTAAGAACTATATAGCAAGTAATTTTTTTAATAATTAGTTATTTTTAGTTTTCAACATTCACTTCCACAAGATTTTGAGTTACAATTTTCTCCCCATCTCTTTCCTCCCCCCACCCCAAGAAGGTGTACATTCTGAATACCTCTTCCTCTCATCTGCCTTCCCTTCTATCATCTTATACCCTACCCCTTCTATTTTCCTGTAGGACAGGATAGATTTCTATAACCCATTACCTGTATATCTTATTTGCCAGTTGCATGTAAAAACAATTTTTAACATTTGTTTTAAAAATTTAGGTTCCAAATTCTCTCCCTTTCTCCCTCCCCACCCACCCTTGTTGAGAAGGCAAGCAACTTAATACAGGTTATACATTTGTAGTTATGCAAAAGACTTCCATAAAAATCATGTTGTAAAAAAAATTATATTTCCCTTCATCCTATCTTGCCCCTCACCATTTATTCTATTCTCTCCATTTTTTCCCCCTGAAGGATTATATTCAGTTTTGTTGGGTAGGTGATTCATGGTTGTAATCCTATCTCCTTTGACCTACAGATCATCATATTCTAAGACCTCTAGTCCTTTAATGTAGAAGCTGCTAAATCTTGTTTTATCTTGATTATGTTTCTATGATACTTGAAATGTTTCTTTCTGGCTGCCTGAAATATTTTCTCCTGGACCTGAGAACTCTGGAATTTGGTTGTAATATTCTTAGGAGTTTCCTTTTGGGGATCTCTTGCAGGAAGTGATCAGGGTATTCTTTACATTTCAATTTTACCCTCTGGTTCTAGAATGACAGGGCAGTTTTCTTTGAGAATTTCTTGAAAGATGATGTCTAGGCTCTTTTTTTTTATCATGGCTTTCAGATAGTCCAATAATTTTTAAATTCTCTCTCCTGGATCTATTTTCCAGGTCAGTTGTTTTTCCAATGAGAAATTTCACAGTCTTCTATTTTTTCATTCTTTTGGTTTCATTTTACAATGTCTTGATTTCTCATAAAGTCACTCGCTTCCATTTGCTCCATTCTAATTTTTAAGGAAGTATTTTCTTCAGTGACAGCTTTTAGACTACTTTTTCCATCTGACCAATTCTGCTTTTGAAGGCATTCTTCTCTTCATTGACTTTTTGGACCCCTTTTGCCATTTGGGTTAGGCTATTTTTTAAGGCATTATTTTTTTCAGTATTTTTTGGGGTCTCCTTTAGCAAGCTGTGGACATGTTTTTCATGATTTTCTTGCATTACTCTCATTTCTCTTTGCAGTTTTTCCTCTACTTCTCTTACTTGTTTCTCAAAATCCTTTTTGAGCTCTTCCATGGCTTGGGACCAATTCATATTTTTCTTGGAGGCTGTGGATGTAGGAGCTTTGACTTTGTTGTCTTCTTCTGGTTTTATGTTTTGATTTTCTTTGTCACCAAAGAAAGAGTCTATGGTCTGACATTTTTTGCACAGTTTCCTCAAGATCCTAGCTAATTACTTGAGTTTTGAACTCTTTTTTAAGGTAGGGGTCTGCTTCCAGTGTGGAGAATGTATTGTTTCAAGCTTCAGGGGTTTTGTGCAGTTGTTTTCAGAGATACTTCTAGGGACCTGTAAATTTTCAGTTCGTCCAAGGTGGTATGATCAAGGGCAAAGTGTTTACTCCTTTCCTGGCCTGTACTCTGGTCTTTGAATGATCACAAGTACTCTTTTCTCTCTTGGAACTGTGAGGAGGATTCTCTCTCCATCACCGCTACAAACTCCACCATGCCAGTGCTCCTCCATGCCCCAGAACTGCCACCGAGAACTGTGACCCAGATCCAAGCATAGACAAAGCAAGAGAATCCTGCCTTAGCACCAGCAAAGAGATCCCTGAAATCCCCCTCTGCTCAGCCTCTCATTTCCCCCCTCAGCCTGTGAGCCAATATCTCTGGAAGCAGCCATCATGGAGTGGGGCTGGGACCAAGCTTTTCTCTCACAGAGATCACTGACCTTTCCTACTGACCTTCTAATTTGTCTTTGGCATTTATAGGTTGAGACATCTGGAAACTGCCACAGCTGCCCATGATTCAGTCCTCTGAGGCCTGCTCCAGGTTCTCTGAGGCCTGGTCTTTGCCTGTGTGCCCACAGTGAACTTCATTCCTCTCCCAACCCAGAGCAATATACCTTTTCAATCAAACATCCAGGTTGTTTTGGGCTGGAAATTTGCTTCACCCTCTCTTTTTGTGGGTTCAGCTGCTCTAGAATTTGTTTAGAGTCATTTTTACAGGTATTTGGAGGGGTTTGGGGGAGAGCTTAAGCAAGTCACTGCTTTCACTCCATCATCTGGGCTCCTATTTTTGCTTTTGCAATGTCTGACATCATCATGATACCCATCCTTTTGTTGTTGTTCAGTTGAAGCATGTTAAATTCTGCTCTGGCACTTTATTTTATCTCTGTGTTTTTCTTTCTCTTTCAAGTATGTCTGTCATTAACAATATATTGTTGGATTCTGTTTTCTAATCCATTCTGCTATCTGTTTCTGCTTTATAGGTGAGTTCATCCTATTCAAAATCAAAATTATAAACTATGTATTTCCCTCCATCCCATTTTCTTCTATTACTTCTCTCTTCCTCTTTATCCTGTTCCTCTTCAAAAGCCTATTTTGCTTCTAACCACTGCCTTCTTTAATCTGTCCTCCATTTTATCATCATCTTATCCCCTTATCCCCTTTTCCCTCCTATTTCCCATAAAGTCATTAGCTTCCACTTGCTCTATTCTAATTTTTAAGGAATTGTTTTCTTCAGTGAGCTTTTGGATCTCCTTTTCCATTTGGCTATTTCGGCTTTTTAAAGTATTCTTCTCCTCATTAGCTTTTTGGACCTCTTTTACCATTTGGCCTTCTCTTTTTTAATGTTTTGTTTTTTTCTCTTTTACCAATATGTTGATTTGTTTTTCATGATTTTCTTGTATCACTCTCATTTATCTTCCCCAATTTTCCTCTGACTCTATTACCTGATTTTCAAATTACTTTTGAGCTCTTCCATGACCTAAGACAAATGTATATTTTTCTTGGAGGCTTTGGATGTAGGAGCTTTTACTTTGTTGCTTTCTGATTGCATGTTTTGATCTTCCTTGTCACCATAATGACTTTCACTAGTTAGAGTGTTTTTTCCTGTCATTTGCTCATTTCCCCAGCTTTGTTTAAGCAGGGCTCTGCTTTCAGGATGGAGGACACAATATCCCAAGCTTCAGGGTTTTTGTGTAGCTGTGTTCAGAGATGCTTCTAGGGACCTGTAAGTTTTCAGTTCTTCCAAGGTGGTATTATCTAAGGAAAAGTGTTTACAATTCTCTTGGCTATGCTCTGATCTGTGAGTGATCACAATCATTCTTTTCTGTGAGGAAGGTTCGCTGTGGCTGCAAACTCAGGTATGCTAGTGCTCTGCCTTACCCTGGGACTGCCACCCATGACCTGGATCCAAGTATGAGAAAAGCAACAGAGTCCTGCCTCATTTCTAGCAAAAAGACCCCTGTAATCTTCTTCTTAATGGTTGTTAGACCCCCTTACCATCTGTTGGCTGAGAGCTCCACAAACAACTGCTGCTCCTGCTGATTTAGTTACTCCCAAAGCTTGCTCCTGGTTTGTTATGTTGAGTGATTCAGTTGCCCCAAGGCCTGCTCTGGTTTTGCTGGGACCTGGTCTTTGCTGGTGTGGCAAGCACTGAACTGCACTCCTCTTTCACCTTGGTGCAACAGATCTTTCCTGCTAATTTTCCAAGTTGTCTTAGGCTGTAAATTTGTTTCCCACCATCTTTTTTCTGGGTTATGCTGCTCTAGAATTTGTTTAGAGTCATTTTTAAAGGTATTTTGAGGGGTTTTGGGGAGTGCTCAGGTGAATTCCTGCTTTTACTCTGCCATCTTCTCTATTAGGTAAGTTATATTTCTATACACAACTGAGTATATGCATGTGTATGTGTATGTGTACACACACACACACATATATATTCTTCCCTCTTTGGACTAAATTCAAGGGGAGTGAGGTTCAAGCATTGCCTGCCACACCCCAATTTTCCCATCCACTTTATTTTATTTTTATTTTTTTTAGGCAATTGGGGTTGAGTGACTTGCCCAGGGTCACACAGCTAGTAAGTAGTATCAAGTGTTTGGTCTGAGGCCAGATTTGAACTCAAGACCTCCTGACTTCAGAGCTGGTGCTCTATCCACTGTACTACCTAGCTCCCCCCACCCCATCCACTTTAAAAACTTTTTTATGTGAGAAAATTTCCCCATTCTTCCTCTCCCTTCCGCCTTCTCCCAGTGCATCCCTCTTTCTCACTCTTTCATTTTTTAGATGCCATTTTAACATAATCAACTAACATCAATTGTCTCTACCTACATAAACTCCTTATAATTGCCCTATTAATGATGAAGCCTTAAGAGTTATATGTATATTCTTCCTGTATAGGAAAATAAACAGTTGAACTTTACTGAGACTCTTACAATTACTTTTTCATGTTTACCTTTCCTTGCTTCTCTTGAGACTTATTTCTGAATGTCAAATTTTCAATTGACCTCTGATCTTTTCAACAGCAGTAATTGAAAGTTCTCTATTTCATTAAATATCAATTTTTTTACCTGAAGGAAATACTCAAATTAGGTGGGTAGGTTATTTTTGGTTGTAATCCTAGCTCCTTTGCTTTCTAGAATATCTTATTTCAAGCACTCTGCTCCTTTAATATGGGAGCTTTTAAATCTTGAGTAATCCTGTTGGCCAATTGTATTTTTTAAAGACTCCTCTACTTCTCTCATTTGATTTTTAAAATCCTTCTTGAGCTCTTCTAAGAAGGCTTTTTGGGCTTCAGACCAGTTGATATTCCTTTTGAGGTTCCAGACATGGGTTTGTTGACAATGTTGTCCTCTGCAGAATTTCTGTCTTTTTTTTTTCTATTTATGCATTTTTATTTTTATTTATTTATTTTTAAAATTTATTTATTTTTGGCTTTCAACATTCACTTCCACAAGATTTTGAGTTCCAAATTTTCACCCCATCTTGCCCCTCCCCCACCCCAAGATGGCATGCATTCTGAATACCCCTTTCTCTAGTCTGCCTTCCCTTCTATCTCTCCCCCCCTTCTCTTATCCCCTTCCCCTTGTATTTTCCTGTAGGTCAGTATAGATTTCTGTACCCCATTTCCTGTTTTTCTTATTTGCAAGTTGCATGTGAAAACATTTTTTTAAACATGTGTTTTTAAAACTTTGGGTTCCAAATTTTCTCCCTGCCTCCCTCCCCTCTCACCCTTATTGAAAAGGCAAGCAACTTGATACAGGTTATACATGTACAGTTACGCAAAACACTTCCATAATAGTCATGTTGTGAAAAACTAACTCTCTTTCCCTTAATCCTATCCTGCCCCCCCCATTTATTCTATTCTTTCTTTTGACCTTATCCCTCCTCAGAAGTGTCTGCTGCTGATTACCCCCCTTTCCCAATCTGCCCTCCCCTCTATTATCACCTTGCCCTCTTGTCCCCTTCCCCCCCAATTTTCCTGTAGAGTAAGATAGACTTCCATACCCAATTGAGTGTGTATGTTATTCCCTCCTTAAGCCAAATCTGACGAGAATAAGATTTACTGAATCCCTCTCACCTTCCCCCTTTCCACTCCACTGTAAGAGCCTTTTCTTTTCTGTTTTTTTTGTGTGTGTGAGATAATTTACCCTGTTCTACCTCTTCCTTTCTCCTTCTCCCAGTATAATCCTCTCTCAACCCTTAATTTTATTCTCCAGATATTATCACCCCTGTGCATTCTCTCTCTCTCTCTCTCTCCCCCCTCCAACTATCCTAATACTGACAAAGGTCTCATGAGTTACAAATATCATCTTTCCATGCAGGAATGTAAACAGTTCAACCTTAATAAGTCTTCTTATGATTTCTCTTTCCTGTTTACCTCTTCATGTTTCACCTGAGTCTTGTATTTGAAAATCAAATTTTCTATTCAGTTCTGGTCTTTTCATCAAGAGTGCTTGAAAGTCCTCTATTTCACTGATTGACTATTTCTTCCCCTGAAGGATTATACTCAGTTTTGCTGGGTAGGTGATTCTTGGTTGTAATCCTATCTCCTTTGCCCTCTGGGAATATTATATTCCATGCCCTCTGGTCCCTTAATGTAGAAGCTGCTAAATCTTGTGTTATCCTGATTGTGTTTTCACAGTACTTGAATTGTTTCTTTCTGGCTGCTTGCAATGTTTTCTCCTTGATCTAGGAACTCTGGAATTTGGCTACAATATTCCTAGGAGTTTTCCTTTGGAGATCTCTTTCAGGAGGTGATTGGTGGATTCTATCAATTTCTATTTCACCCTCTGGTTCTAAAATATCAGGGCAGTTTTCCTTGATAATTTCTTGAATGATGATGTTTAGGCTCTTTTTTTTTTATCATGGCTTTCAGATAGTCCAATAATTTTTAAATTCTCTCTCCTGGATCTATTTTCCAGGTCAGTTGTTTTGCCAATGAGATATTTCACATTGTTTTCTAATTTTTCATTCTTTTGGATTTGTTTTACAGTGTTTTGATTTTTCATAAAGTAACTAGCTTCTAATTGCTCTATTCTAATTTTTAAGGAAGTATTTTCTTCAGTAAGCTTTTGGACTTCCTTTTCCATTTGGCCAATTTTGCTTTTTAGAGCATTCTTCTCATTGGCTTTTTGGACCTCTTTTGCCATTTGGGTTAGGCTGTTTTTTAAAGTGTTATTTTCTTCAGTATTTTTTTGGGTCTCCTTTAGCAAGCTGTTGACTTGTATTTCATGATTTTCTTGCATCACTCTCATTTCTTTTCCCAGTTTTTCCTCTACTTCTCTTACTTGCTTCTCAAAATCCATTTTGAGTTCTTCCAAAGCCTGGGACTGATTCATATTTTTCTTGGAGGCTTTGGATGTAGGATCTTTGACTTTGTTGTCTTCTTCTAGTTGTATGTTTTGATCTTCTTTGTCACCAAGGTAAGATAATATAGTCTGACTCTTTTTGCACTGCTTACTCATGATCCCAGACAATTACTTGAGTTTTAAACTCTTTGTTAAGGTAAGAGTCTTCTTCCAATGTGGAGAATGTACTGTACCAAGCTTCAGAGGTTTATACAGCTGTTTTCAGAGATACTCCTAGGGACCTGTAAATTTTCAGTTCTTCCAAGGTGCTATGATAAGGGGCGAGGTGTTTACTCCTTTCCTGGCCTGTGCTCTGCTCTGTGAGTGACCACAAGCACTCTTTTCTATCTTGGAACTGTGAAGAGGATTGCCTCTCCACCAACACTGCAAGCTTCCCCACACCAGCACTCCTCCTTGCCCCAGTACTGCCACCCAGAACAGTGACCCAGACCCAAGCATGGGCAAAGTTAGAGAATGCTGCACTAGCAAAGAGATCCCTGCAATCTACCTCTGATCAGTCACTTGATTCCCCCTCAGTCTGTGGGCTGGAAGCTAAGGAAGCAGCCGCTGCCCCAGGGCTGAGCTCAGAAACTGGGTCTGGGACCTAGTTTCTCTCTCACCACAGAAACAGACTTTTCCTACTGACCTTCTAAGTTGTCTTTGGCATTTGTGAGTTGAGAGGTTTGGAAACCACCACAGCTGCCTGCATTTCAGTCCTCCAAGGCCTACTCCACGTTTGCTGAGGACTGTGCATCCATGCCAAACTGTGTTCCTCTCCCTGCCCGGCATGATATAACTTTCTGATCAGCCATCCAGGTAATCTTGGGCTGGAAATTTGTTTCACTCTGTCTTTTTGTGGGTTCTGCTTCTTTAGAATTTGTTTAGAACTATTTTTTTTACATATATTTGGAGGGGTTTGGGGGAGAGCTCAAGCAAGTCACTGCTTTGACTCCGCCAAATTGGCTCTGCCCCCCCACCCCGAATTTCTGTCTTGATCTTCACTGTTCTCATAATATGAATCTATGGTACATTTCTTTTTGCTCATGGTGTTTGCTTATTTCCTGGCCTTTAAAGAGATTGATGTCTGCTGGGGAGCAGAGGGCACTGACCCAAGCTTCTTGTGTTGAGAGCCTTGTGCCTAGTCACTGGCTTTGTGTGCCAGGTCCTCCAATGTTGGCAGTTGGAGGCTGTAGGGTTTTGGCAGCTTACCTGGTGTTGGGCTGGAATCTGTAACACTGGAACTCTAGTGGTAGGATTGGGTAGTCTGGCCACTGGAGGGTGCCTGCTTTTCCTTTCCTTTTGCTTTCTTCAGCTCCTTTCAGATGGATGTTGCATGATGTTTATCTGCCTGGGGACCGTTGGAGTACTTCACAGAGTTTTGCTGAGGCACTGGGAGACTGCTGTAGAATGCCGAGGCCACCAGGTGGTTTTCTGAACTGGTTTCTAACAGTTCCTCCACCCTCACTGAGGCACTTGAGTATTTGCCTGCTCCACCACCTGGGCTTCAGGATCTCCTGCTGGTATGCTGAGGTGGAGCTTTTCACTAGCTTGCTGGGACACCTCCCATTCTGTACTGCTCCCCTTCACCCAGGGCAAAAGGGGCTTTCCTGTTAATCCCTCAAGCTACCTGGGCTACTGGATTGCTTCACTCCATCTTTCTTCTGGTTCAGCTGTTCTAGGATTTTTCCTGGGGCAATATTTTCTGGGTTTTCAGAGGATGATAAGGGAGGGTAAGAGAGACTTACTTCTTACTCTACCATCTTGGCTCCTGGAAGCAGAAGGTCCTAAATCTTGTGTAATCTGACTGTGACTCCATAATATTTGAATTCTAGCTGCTTGCAATGTTTTCTCTTTTTCCTGAGAACTCTGGAATTTGGCTATAATATTCCTGGGAATTTTTATTTTGAGATCTCTTTCAGGAGGTGATTAGTGGATTCTTTCAATTTCTATTTTACCCTCTAGGTCTAAGATATTGAGGTAGTTTTCTGTGATAATTTCTTGAAATATGTTATCTAGGTTTCTTTTTTGATTATGGCTTTCAGGTAGTTCAATATTTCTTAAAATATTTCTCCTTAATCTTTTTTCTAGGTGAGTTGTTTTTTGAATGAGATATTTCACATTTGATTCTATTTTTTTCCATTCATTTGACTTTGCTTTATTGTTTTTTGATTTCTTATGGAGTCACTAGCTTTCACTTGCCAAATTCTAATTCTTAAGGAATTATTTTCTTCAGTGAGATTTTGAATCTCTTTTTTTCCTCCTCATTTGATCAATTCTTTTTTTTATGGAATTATTTTCTTCAGTGAACTTGTGTACCTCCTTTTCCCTTCAACTTATCCTACTTTTTAAGGATTTTGTTCAGTGAATTTTTGTGATGCTTTTACCATTGGGTCAATTCTCTTTTTTTTAATGTATTATTTCTTCTGTATTTTCATGTCTCTTTTAATAAACTATTAATTATTTTTTTCATATTTTTCTTGATTCATTATCACTTACCCAATTTTTCCTCTACCTCCCTTATCTCATTTTTTTCCTCTTCAAGGAATTCTTATTGGTCATGGGTCCACTTACCAATTAGCATTTTTCTTAAGATTTGTTTGCAGCTATTTTTATCTTCCTCTTCTCCTTCATTTTTTTTTTTTTGGCTGAGTTTGTGTCTTGATTTCCCCTGCCACTGATGTAATTTTTTGCTGGTCAAGTTATTTTATTCTTGTTGTTTGTATAGTTTCCCAATTTATTACTTGACTTTTAACTTCATGTTAAAGTTGGGAACTGTTCACCTGAGGATGGGGAAACATTTTCCCAAGAATTAGGGTTTTTTTTTTTTGTGCTGCTGTTTTTAGACATAGCTCTGGGAGTCTGCATGTTTTTAATGTTTCCAGGGTGATATGATCTAGGGAAAAATATAGTCACTGCTCTTCTGGTCTATGCTGTGGTATTTACCCAGGAAAGCCAGTTCATTTCCTGTAACCATAAGTACTCTGCTGTCTTTGCCTGGAATTGTGACCAGGTCCTCTGCTCCCTTGTGACCAACCCCTAGCACTCATCTTTGTCCTGGAGCTGCAACTCAGAATTGTATATGGACAATATAAGCACAATAAGTGCCACCTGCACCCAGTATAGGGTTTTCTCTAATCTCTTTCTGACCAGTTGTCCTACACACTTAGCATTAGTGAGCTCAGAGCCCCAGAAGTTGCTGCTGCTCTGTCAACTTTTGCTGCCACCATGTTCCAGACAGTTTTTTACATTGGTGTCAAAAACTTATCCTGCCAAACTATTAAGTTTTCTTAGGACAGGAAAATGTCTCATTCCGATTGTTTATTGCCTCTGCCACTCCAAAATTTGATATGAGTTGCTATTTAAAGTAGTTACTTGTAGGGGAACATCAAAAGAATTCAACTGGTTTGCTCATGATCCAACATCTTGGCCCTATACACTACTCCTTTCTCCTGGAATTAGCCAAATTGAGTAAAGTGAATGGGGAAAGTGACCAAAAGAATTCCAATTTTAATTTCAATTAAAATACTCAAGATGTAAGATTTTAAGATCATAGGATCATAAATTTATGTCTGGAATGTAACACAGAGACCATTTATTCAAACTGCTTCATTTTACACATGAGGGAGTTGTTAACTCACCAAAGGTCATATAGGCAGTAAGCATGAAAGGCAGGATTTATCAAGGACTGATTGACTACATTTTTTCCACTTGCTTTTTTCAAATGTAATGCACTCATCGTGTCTTTTCCACTCTTTGGCTACTCTTATTTTTTTTTCCGTTTGAACATTCACTTATCTTAATGGATCCATGACATTATTAATGTAGGCATTACCTACTGAGTAAAGATCAAAATTCTTCTCTGTGATCTTTCTATGAGACTCTTTTTCATATCCTTCAAATAATCCTCCATAGAATTTCTCTTCCATATGCTGGAATCTTTTTATAGGACTTTTAGTATTTCACAGATAGCAAAACAGGGAGCTCAGCCTGTTCTTCTCCGATTACTTGCCCTTCCTCCAATACTAGTCCACCTCAGACTGCTTCAAACCTTCAAATTAGGACTGAAGCAATTTGGTCAATATATTTTTATTGGTGTCATTTAAGACATTTTTTAACAAAAGGTACAATTACTAATATACTACAGCCTTCTTATAGCTGTCAGGCATGTTTCAATTTCTTTTGGGTCCCTTGCAAGTGTAATCAGTTTTTAGCACAGTGCCTGACACATAACAAGTGTGTGATAAATGTTTCTTGTTTGCTCTGTTGATTGTTTATTTTAAGATCATAATATCCCATGACTTATAGGCACATAGAATAATCAGGATAATATTCATGTTAAATAATTAGTACATAAGGAGACTCCTTGGGATCATTGAAATAACCTCCTAACTTGTCATTTTCCTCCCAGCATCTCCCATTTCTAATCTATTTTTTATATAACCACCAAAATATTCTTTCTAATGTTCAGCTCACTTCCTTTTCACTCTCATTTCATGCTCAAAAATATTCAGCAGTTCTCCATTTTGTCTAAAATAAAATACAAACTCCTTAGCTTTTAGCTTGTTAGCTTTCTAATAATATCTACCTTTAATTTACCTCCCCAAGGCTTATCTACTTTCCAGGAATGGACTCCTTCCTCATCTATGTCCATCAAATTCCTTATCTTCCTTCCAGAGTCAGTCTGATGTTCACCTGATGCAGCTTTCCCTGATAACCTCAGCTGCTCATGTTTTCTTCCTTTCAAATGCTCCCAGAGCACTATCTCTGATCTATTCTTTTTTTTTCCCAACAGATCCTAGTTCACATTATATTTGACTTTGGGCATAATGTATCTACTTGAAGTTAAATACAGTCATAACTTGAATACATTTCTCTTAATTACCACAGTACTACAAGGCTGCCTATTTCCCTTACTGAGCTTGAACCCTCTGTCAGAATGAAATTGGCCTATTTGGTGCCCCTCCCCCCTTCATGTACTTTATAAATGATTACTTGGTCTTCCTCTTTTTGTCATGCTGCTCTTTTTTTTTTTTCTCCCATAGCACATAGCCTTCCTGTTCCTTTCCACTTTATCTCTACCCATTTGGAGCCCACCTTAAATCTCATGCTCATGAAACTAATAGTGAATCCAGCACTGGGACACAGGTCATGTGATTCCAGAACAGTCTCTTTCCACTATGCTCCACAGATGTGTTAATGATCTTATTTTTTCCTTACTTTGTTATTGAGCTTTGTGCATGCATAGATCTCATATCGTCAGTCAAATTTCTGACTCCTTAAATGAAAGAAGCCATTTCTATTACTTCAATGTATTAGGAACAGCTAGGTGGCACAGTGGATACAGTGCTGGGCCTGGAGTCAGAAAGACCTGAGTTCAAATCTGGCCTCAGAGGTTTATGGACAGTGTAATGCTGGGCAATTCACTTAACGCTGTTTGCCTCAGTCTCTTCATATATAAAATAGACTGGAGAAGGAAATGGAAAACTACTCCAGTATCTTTGCCAAGAAAACCCCAAATGGAGTTACAAAGAGTTGGACATGATTGAAAAACTTAACAACAGCAATTAGCAATAGCACCTAACCCAGTGCTATGCATATTGTATACTTCTAATACACATTTTGCAGATTGATCATTTAAATCACTTGGTGCCTGCTATGTTCAAGGCACTGTGTTGGAAGGAATTAAAGTATTAATTATTATTCAATATTATATTACCACTATTATCTATTGCTATTAATATAGAACACCAATAACATATTAGTATTAATTATTACTAAATGTGAAGTATTATTAAATATTCAAGGAATTAAATATAAACATGAAATTATCCCTTACCTGAAGTAGTTTACATTCTAAATTAAGGGACACAACATACAAACAGCTAATTAAACACTACATATTATAACATTCCAAAAAATATCTTATATCATTGGCAGCTGGTTGTTCAGTAGATAGAGCACTGGACTTGGAGTCAGAAAGATCTGAATTCAAATCCAACTTTCAACACTTGCTAGCTATGTAACCTTAACTTCTGCTTGCCTTAGATTCCTCAACAATCAGGTGAGAATAATACCAGTATCTTCTTCCTAGGCTTGTTTTGAGAATGAAATGAGATAATATTAGTAAAAAACAAACAAACAAACAAACAAAAAACAACACTTAGCATGACACCTGGCACATAGTAGACTTAGATAAATGTTTATCTTCCCCTTTGTTGTTAGTATTACCTAAAGCAATGCAAATTACAACCCATTTCTACCTGCCCAACTTAAGCAGCTTTTGTCCACTTTCTCCCATAACTTCATCAAAAAGTACCCAAGTGCTAGAGTTGTCTCCTCACTTTCCCTTGTATCAAGAGGAAAGCAATGGAGTGCATGGACTATCCATTGCTCATCTCTTGCTCTCACTGTCTTCTTTATCAATCCTGGTTTTTCTTTAATGAAATCCTTCACATAGTTTCTCTTTTCTAACTCCAAGGTTTTAATATATTACAGCTTGATTACACCTACCATAAATTCCTCGGATAATCCTCCACTTCAGTGATTTATGACTAACAGCTTTAACACACTTTTGGAAAACAAAACAAAACAAAACACTGCTATTGTAACATGTCCCACCTCCTCCCCTTTCAGGAAGATGTTTTGGATAACTGATGTAATTTCTTTTTGTTTTGTTTCATTTTTTCCCCATAGACAATCTAGTTCATTTCCCTTGTGTTTAATTTTAGGCCCAAGTCATCACTCATTTATGGTGCTTGCCCAAATTGCACATATGTATATGGAATTGTTTATATGCATATCATGTATATGTAAATAGAAATCAATGTCAATGTAGATATAGATAGATTTTCAAAGTTGTGTTTTCATATATACTTAGTTTTTAGTTTTTTTTTTTTGTTTGCAGAGTTAGGGCAAAATATTTGGAATGATTATGTTTCTCAATTTGGAGCTTCTGTAATGTTCTGGGGAGGACAATACCATCTGAAAACCAAAACTTCTTGAAGACCTTGCTATTGAAACAGGAAATTCTGTTTTCATTTAGATATTGTGCTGGGTCTTCTCCCAGTTGAATAACTATGATGGCTGTAAGTCTTCATAAGTCTTCCTATATGATCAGCGTACTATACAAACAAACATACACACACACAGTACACACACACACACACACACACACACACACACACATATACATAAACAGATATTTTCTGAGAATAGTGTGTGTGTGCGTGCATGCATATGTGTGTGTATTGTACATATATATTCATGTGAGTCACCTTATTTGAAGAGAAATTCTAAGGCATAATTTTACTCCACTAAATAAAATCTTTATAGCCAACAAATAGTAAACACATTTGAATGTTTGATTCTGAGCACCTACCAGTCCATTGTGTGATTTTAAATATACATATAGTCTATTCATATGTATATATTGCTTGGCTTCTCACTGAGTGGGGAAGGACCTGGAGGGAGAGAAATTATTTGGAATTCAAAATAATAAAAGAATGTACAAATAAAATAAAAAGATATATAGATTACTTTAAAATACAATTTGTGGGAGCCCCTTTCTTCCCATCTAAAGTCATCATCAAATATACCTTCTAAATCTTTGTATAGTTCTCATATTTCTTTTTTACAAAGACAGGAATCTAGGTATATAGGTTCTTGATCATTCACATTTTCTTGGTTGCTTTTTTCTTGTAATCATCAAGTCCCATACTTTTTTCTCACATCTTTCTTTTTAGTTCTCCTTTTTTTCACTTTACACTTAATCTCTCAATACCCTCAATATTGTACACCCTCCAGCATAGACCTTCTCTGCTCTAGTCCATCTATATTTCCCATCTTTGTTTGGTTTAGTGATATTTCTATTCAAGATGGTTATCCATGATTGTGATATTAAAACCCACATGTGACATCATCATTGTGCTTCTTGGTGAAAAGAATGTGCTATAAAAATATTCACAGACTTTCTACCCCACTTTTCTTCATGTTTCTTGTTAGTCTTCCAATTTTATCCTTAAATATAGCTAGGGGTACTTTACTTAAACTTACCTCCCACCAAGCTTCCTTTCAACTTGTTGGTTCTTCCACAGCTTCTTTCTGTTTTATTAAGTAGTGCTGCTCATAATTTTCTGAATCCTTTTCTGCAAGATTTATAAATTAGCTTATATTTTAAACTGAAGTTGTCCTTACTTCTAGATCATTTCCCTTGTCAGGTAGAGTAAATTGTTCTGTTTGCATGCAGAAATAGTTTCTATAACCTTTTAGATTCCTCATTTTGTCAATTCATTTACATAGTTTAAACTTTGTTTTGTAATTTTTATTACTGGTGGTGGTGTCTTTATCTCCAAACTCTTTTCTTAAATACAAAGCTTATACAGAATAATACAAAGTAAGTTCAAGGAAGAAAGGATGCTAATGACTTAGTGATTCTAGAAAGATCTCAAGTAGGAAGTGAGACCTGAACTATGGATTTCAAAAAGCAGAAAACCTTTTTTCCTTCATGAAAATTAATATAAAGCCAGTGCTCCATCATCTACCTTTTGTGTCTAAGAAATGCCAGGAATTGTGTCAAAGAATGAGATAACATAAGTAAAAGGGGCCATTTTCACCCAAATTATCCAAGTAAGTCAAGTGTCTCTGTTGGTGAGTATTATGACACCTTTCAGTATTACAACTCTATAATTGAAAAAAAAAAGATATTTCACTCAAAAGGGTCAATGAATACACTTCTTTCATGGCAAAAAAAAAAAAAACTTACTTGAGCTACCCTATCCTGGATGGCAGAATTAGTGTTTTAGAAACAAATTTGCAAACTTTAGAAATAAATACTTGTTTATTCAATGGTGAATAGATAGGATTATTTTTTTCTCTTTTTCCTCTTCCAGACAAGCAGGAGCCTGCCCTAAATGAACTGAGTGTCCTCAGCGTGAGAACTCAATACTTTTGGTAATTAGCATAAAAATGATGCTTAGAAAAATAGGTGATCATGAGTAATAATGCAATCCTGAGATTAGTTCCTGTTTTTGTAATGCCACCCACAGTCTCTATTCTAGCTACCTTTTCTCTGTCTATGCATAGGTAAATATGAATTTGAATAGCTCATTTACCCAGGTGCTATGTGGCTGAGTTATATGTAGCCACAATGAAACTGGGATGGATGCTTTTTCAAGAAAGTTACAGTTCTATAATCCCTGTTTCCTTGTAGAATGAAAGTGGGCCATGTTAGGACTTCAATAACTCCCCCCAAAACATTATTACACTCAGAAGTGAGTTCAATAAGTATGAGATGATTTTTCCTTCCTTCTCTGTTCTTGACTTCCACTTGACTCAATAGATCTGCACAAGATCAAAGTAACCATAGATTAATAGAAAGCAAAACAGTTCAGATTTTGGGGTCGCACATCTAAATGTTAAGACTCTTTGTATATTTTAACTAGAAAGCAAAATAAAGCCCACAAAGCATAACTGATGAGTTTATTTGGTAAATCAGGGACTAAAGTAGAAAAAAAATACGCTGGGTAGATCTGCAGTAGTAAGTCATAGGCCCCATATGAAGAAAATTACTGAAGTCTATAGGATGTTGCACATCTTACTTATGATGGTTTCCTAAGAATACTTCAATTAAGTATCATCTTGAAGGCACTAAATCTCTACAGACCAGTTGTTTAAAGTATTATTAATCTTCAATGTTTTTTTTCTTTACTGATTTTATTTATATGCTATTTAATCTTAGTAGGCTTCTAGAAAAAAATGATCCTACCTGATCTGAATTACATTTAATTATGTGTATTTCAATCTGTTGATAATCATGGATTTTATCACTATGGGGGGAAACTGTAAAGAATATGTGGCATAGATAATTATGTGACAGAAAAAAAAAATATGTGGGCCAATCAGGTAGAGTTCATGTAGCAAGATTGATGAACAGCTTGGGAGCATCTCATTGCCTTCATTGGTATCTGATCCCTTCAACAAATCAAGAAGAACCTCCCCAGCATGCTGACTGGACCCCTGTGGAATGTCTATGTGATGACAAAGAAAAATATAACTTGAGATGGGAAGGTGTAGATCAATAGTGATCTGTACCAGTGAAGAGAGCATTTACATCAAAGAAAACACAAATGTATAGATGAACTAATGCAAGGGAGATGGCTTTTCCTATGAAAATTGTAAACCCTCTATGCATTGGGATATGCTTCTAATGAATTGTCATGGCTGAAAAACTTCATCACCAGGAGGCAAACTTTATGGATATGAGATTATCTAAAATAAAATATAGTTGTCACTAGATATGTTACATCCCCCTGAAAGAAAGTCTTTGAAAAAGATTTTAAAAAGAATGTCTTTGAAGGCATGGATTACTTCAAGTTGATTTTTGTGTAACAAATGTCCAGCAAGTTCATTTCACATATCAGGCTCTTAATGCTTGTTCAAATAAATAGAATATTACATGTATGTATACTTAAGTGTGTATATGTGTGTTAATCTTTGGATATATGACAATTCCATAATATTTAAAGTTATAGACATACTATTTTTCATTTGGATCAGTAGGAGAGAGTTTCCATACTGGCAGTTCCCAACACTGATACAATTATACACCTGAAAGAAAATTTACAGATGAAAAAACTGAAGATCTTAGAGTTTGTGCCATTTTTATGATTGTAATGCTCAAATATGTGGGACTTGACTCAGAGTCTCTTGGCCAAGTATTCCAGCAATTGTTCTCTCATACCACAGTCTATGTCCCTTCTATCATATCTCATGGGTCAGAAAGTAAAAAATTGCAAAACACAGTCAGAACTAAATAGATTTTGCATTGCCATGTCCCTAGTCACTTGGGCATTTAGAAATGTCAAGAAAAATCAACAGATCATGAAAATGTATTGTTTTTTTTAACAGTGTAGACAGAAGAATATAACACTATTCACTTCATGTGTAATGATAAAATTAAATGGTTATTCCACTCCTTTGAATTAACACAAATTAGTAGCAATTGTGATACCTTAATTGCCTACTACACCTTTCTAAAACAATGTTCACTAGGCCTTAATAAGTCTTTAAAGGGTGATTTTGGTGATTGCTATGGGGGTCATGGTAATAATCACAATGATGACAGCAGTTACAATGACAATGGTGATACTGTGAAGCCTAGAAATGGTAGAAACATTAAAAACAATTTTCTTTTTGACACAAGGCTAGAATAAATGTGAGGGGATATATTTCATTCATTTGATAGCAAATTGGATAGTTAAGGTATAATGAAAACTACAATTAAATGAAAGACAGAAAAGTGAACTTTGTGGCATAGAAATCCGAGTAGCTTGCTGTTAGGTCTGTTACTGATATTATAGAGAATTCTTCTTTTGCTTATGATTAGTATCCCATAGGGTACCAATTCCAGGGGTTCTCCAATTTTAATTAACATCTTTTCCAGATGAAGCCAAAGAGAGAAAAACACTCAGTATGCATCACAAAGACATATTTTAAATCCATTAAATACACATTAATAATCTTTGAAATATATAATTTTGTAGGTGATGGATACTATTTTTACAGCTATTCTTTAGAGAAAGAATAAGTTTCTCTTCATTAAAGACTAATGAGTGACATTACATTTAAGTGTTCACATTAGATATGCTTCTTTGAATTTAATGATGGGGCAATGAGCCCTTTAATTAAATACTCAAAAATCTCCACTGGGAGAAACAAAACAAATTTATCTGCAATTTCAAAAAAAAATCAGAATCCATCTGTTCAATAATCAATGTTTTCTCTTTTGAAATCAGGCTGGACCATTCATCTCCATCTGAAAGGTTTTGTGTCTGCAGCTGAAGATTCAATGGGGCCTGGACACTTCATACTGTGCCTCCTTGTGGGTTATGGGCAAATATATTTTACTGCCAGAATGTTTTCTTTTCCCTGTGGAGATATGAAGAACTCTCCAAATCCTTTGATTTTTTTTGACTCATCATTGGATGGCCTCATTACTCCAGGAAAATCTGTAATTCTTCAAGTAGCTATTGATAGAAAATAATTATCCGACTATATTCAGGGAGCTATAAACTGGGTTATAACTAAATGATGTGTTTTTTTAATTATGTTGTTGAAATTTAAGGTGCTAAATGCCCATTCCTGCCCTGCCAAGTACTTATTATTTATGGAAAAAGAAAAAAAAAATAACCTTACATCAGAAGATGGTCATTTTACTGGATTTTTAGTGTCAATCACTCTCACTTATGTGAGTGAAAGCATTTTTGTCCCCATAGATGATATTTTTGAAGAATTAAAAGCACCAAGGAAGGATTGGGGGAAAAAGCAATTAACATAGAACAGAGTGCTAAAGGGGGAATAAATCAGAAAACAAATTACTATGTGCCTAGCACATAATGCTATCTATCTATCTATCTCCTAACGTTAAGTTACTATGGATGGTAAATATAAAAAAGAATAAGGAGAGACATACGATATTACTTTATGTAAAATAATATTAAAATTCATGGAACAGAAAATAAAGTTTATTTTAAAAGACTAATGTATATACATATATATATATATATACAGGATAAATAGGAAATAATTAGCAAAGGGAAGATATTATAATTAAGAAGGATTGAGAAAAACTTCCTGTGCTCCATATCTTAGAGTTAAAAAAGTTGCTGGGATATAAAATCAATTTTCTTATTAACCCAAAGACAATAAAGATGGTGAGGTTAATTCCATCTGTCTAATGACAGATTTTTGTGGTCTATGGCATGTGCAGAGATGGATTGGAGATATGAAAGACCAGAAACTACTGTCCAGTGAATGGGCTGTTGTCTAATAGTAGACTATGTTATCCATGGGATGAAGGTCTCAACCTAGAGGGTGGTAGCATGTGAGTGAGGAAAGCAGGACCTTTATGAGATGTAGAGGTAGAATTCATGATCTAATTCATTCTATTCTATTCCAATCTAATACAATTTGATCCAATACTGTTCAATCCAGCAAAATCCTATTCAATTCAATGCAGGCATTTTTTTTTTTTAGTATAGGCATAGACAGCATTGTGAAAAGTACTTCATGAGAAAAAAAAATAACAATATTATACATGCCCTGATCTCAATTTGTTTACATTCTACTGATAAGACATCACATGTTATTATTGTAATGTGCTTGGAAAAGTTGCTACTATGAGATCGGTATAATTAGGCACAGATGAGATGCCACCATACCCTCATGTGACTGCTATCATACAGATATGTATGTGGATGGGTGCCAGGTTATTTCAATGAAAAAGTGTTGATTTAAAAAAATGCATATTAGATTGTTTAATAATATATCTTCATCACCTTGATCTTCTAGGGATTTTTTGATGAATATGGTATATACAATGTCACTAAGTATGTTCTATTTTTTCAATTATCCCTCTCCAGCTTGAATTCAAATGTTTTAAAATTAAAAATATTTTTTCAATCATTGACTTTTTATGTTTTTAATATTCTCCTTATTTATTGTCCTTATTAAGTTTCTGGGTTTCTTTTATGACAGTCAGACACTCATGTTATTTTTTCATGAAGAACAACACGACTGGAGATGTAGTGCTAGCCGTAGTATAAATTATGGGGTTTCTTTTCAATGTTGAATGAAAATAATTAACATATTCACAGGAAATCAAAATAATTGATGCATTGAGCATTTATCCTGAAGGAGTCTAATGGACTCCAAGCTAGTCACATTTTCTTATTACAAGCTTGTTATGATTTCCATATCCAAGTGAAGGCTGCTAAAGTAATAGTTTCATAAAACATTTTATTCCGATAGACCTAAATAGTGAAAATATAGGTGAAAGGAAGAGAAGAGTCAAAAGGATTGCAGGAATATGGTTACATTCAGATGTTAATAACATCAGCTACACACAACTTTATATATTAAATTCCTAGTAAAGTAAAACCAGTAGCCTGTTTGATTCTGATTTTGGCAAAGATTAGTAACAATTAAAAAGTTAAATAGATGTTGAGCAAAGTGAGCAGAACCAGGAGAGTGTTGTACACAGTAACAGCCACATTGTGTGATGCCTAACTTTGATAGACTTAGCCCTTCTCATCAAGGCAAGGATCTAAGACAGCTCCAAAAATCTTATGATGGAAGGTGCTATCCATATGCAAGGAAAGAACCATAGAGTTTGAATTCAGGTCAAAGCATACTATTTGCTTTTTTTTCTTCTGTTTTGTTTTATTTCTTCTTTCTTGTAGTTCCTCCTATTGGTTCTAATTCTTCCTTACAACATCAATAGTGTGAAAATATATTTAATAGGAATGTATATGTATAGCCTATATCAGATTGTGAACCATCTTAGGGAGGGAGGGAGAGAAAAAATTATAACTCAAAAGCTTATGGAAATTATTGTTGATAAATCAAAATGAATTAATAAAAAAGTTAAAGAAATAACAAAATTTATCCCTTCTTGGAAAAAAAATAAAGAGAATTAGAGAAACTAAAAAATGCTGTTTAATGACCAAATTGGTGGGGGGGAGGGAGCCAAAGCTACCCCATCAGCCAGAACCAAATATATTAACACATATACAGAACCAACGGATGGATTCACAGCCCATCTGTTCTGCTATCTAAAGCTAATTTTATGGAGGAAAAAAAATCCAAGCAATTAAAAAGCAACCATCAGCTTAAAGTCTGACTAAAGAATGATTTGACAATAAAAACTAAAGCTATTACAAACACACTTAATTAGACTATACCTGAGTACAAGTCTGTGAGTCATTAAGGCAGCACTGAGAGAATGAAAATTGATATATTAAGATTAGGTGGGGGGGATTTCTCAGAATCATAAAATTTAAGCATTTGAAGACGTCTCAGTGAAAATCTAATCTAACTTATACCTGAAAACTATTTCCTTCCCAATAATATCGGACAAGTGGTAATTCAGTCTTTACTAGAAGGGCTCCGATGAGGAGGGACCTGCTGCCTCCTGAATCAGCCCATTTCATTTTGACATCCAGACAATATTTAGGAAGATACCCTGTATGTCAAATGTGTTTGTCCTACTGAAGGTTCTACCAGTTGCTCCTACTTGTTCCCGCTGGGGTCAAAGAGCAAAAGTTGAATCCATATTCCATATGATAGCTATACATGACTCTAACTAACATGTTCACTCCACTGTCTACTAATGGGTAGCTAGGTGGTGCAGTAGATAGAGAGATTAACTTGTAATCAGTAAGATTTGAGTTCAAATCTTGTCTCAGATACTTACTATTATGGCCTTAATTTCCTCATCTTTAAAACAGCACCTAAATAAAATATTAGCAAAGGTATTACAGCAATTTATCACCAAGATAATACATTAAGATCAGGTAGGATTTACTACAGAAATGCAGGGCTGGTTCAATATTAGGAAAACTATGAGCATAACTGACCACGTCTATCACAGAACTAACAGAAATCATATCATTATCTCAATAGATGCATAAAAGACTTTTGACTAAATACAGCACCCATAGGGAGCATAGAAATAAATGGAGTTTTCATTAAAATTATAAGCAGTATCTATCTAAAACCATCAGCAAGCATTATATATAATGGGAAAAAGCTAGAAGCATTCCCAATAAGTTCAGGGGTGATACAAGGATATTCATTATCACCATTAATATTCAATATTGTACTAGAAATGTTAGTGTTAGCAATAAGAGAAGAAAAAAGAAATTGAGGGAATTAGAATAGCAAATAAGGAAACAAAACTATCACTCTTTGCAGATATGATGGTATACTTAGAGAATTCTAGAGAATCAACTAAAAAACTACTTGAAAAAATTGAAAACTTTAGCAAAGTCACAGAATATAAAATAAACCCACACGAATCATCAACATTTCTATATATTAACAACAAAGCCTGGTAGCAAGAGATAGAAAGAGAAATTCCATTTAAAATAAATGTAGACAATATAAACTATTTGGGAGTCTACCTGCAAAGACAAACCCAGAAATATATGAACACAATTGTAAAACACTTCACACAAATAAAGTCAGAGCTAAACGATTAGAAAAAAAATATTATGCTCATGGGTAGACAGAGCTAATATAATAAAAATGACTATTCTACCTAAGCTAATTTACATATTCAGTGCCATACCAATCAAACTACAAAAATATTTTATAAAGCTAGAAAAAAAATAACAAAATTCATCTGGAAGATCAAAAAGTCCAGAATATCAAGAAAATTAATGGAAAAAAAATGCAAAGGAAGGTAGCCTAGCCATACCAGATCTAAAACTGTATTTCAAAGCAGCAATCATCCAAACTATTTGGTACTGGCAAAGAAATAGAGAGGTGGATTAGTGGAATAGGCTAAGTGCACAAGACACAGTAGTCAATAACTATAATAATCCACTGTTTGACAAACCCAAAGATTCCAGCTTCCAGGATAAGATCTCACTATTCAACAAAAACTGCTGGAAACTGGAAAATAGTAGGACAGTAACTAGGCATAGACCAACATCTCACACCCTATACCAAGATAAGGTTAAAATGAGTACATGATTTAGACATAAGTGATGATACCATAAACAAATTAGGAGAGCAAGGAATAGTTTACCCATCAGACCTATGGAGAAAGAAAGAATTTATGACCAAATAAGAGATAGAGAACATTATGAAATACAAAATGGATCATTTCAATTACATTAAATTAAAAAGGATTTGCACAAACAAAACCAATGCAACCAAGATTAGAAGGAAGGCAGAAAGCTGGGGAAAATTTTTACACCCAGTGTTTCTGATAAAATCTTCATTTCTAAAATATATAGAGAACTTAGTTAAATTTATAAAAAAAAAAAGACATTCTCCAATTCATAAGTGGTCAAAGGATATGAAAAAGAAGTTTTCAGAGGAAGAAATTAAAGCTATCTATAATCATATGAAAAAATGCTCTAGTAGCTTAAGTGAAAATGTTTTGCATGATTTCATATGTTTGGGTATTTTATTTTTGTCTTATCAATGGGGGGAGAAGGTTGTGGAGAGAGGAAAAGAGGGAGAAGGTTTGGAACTGAAAATAAAAATAAAAAAATAAATTTTTCCTTTATTGTTTGATATCTTCTGGTTGTATCAAATATTAATATTTTTCATACATCATAGTTAATCTCTATAAAATGTAGCCTTGTAGCTGTTTTCTAGACAGTTTGAAGTCAATTTTATTAGATTTGCAAGACTGTAGGTCAATACATGTTCTACTAGCCTTTGATAGATGCCTTTAATTATTAGCCATGACCTTATTATTTCTATTGAAATTCTTCCCTCCTTAGACATACATATATATGCATAGGAAATGTAGGTCTTATGTGGATAGTTATTCAGTCAATAAACATTTATTAAGCCTGTTCCATTTTGTGGGAAACAATACACACAATTTCTAGTACAGTTCAGGAAGAAACTTAATTCATAAACCCATAGCTATAGGGAAATGGAAATGGAATAGATGAATCTTTGTGAAATGAGTATGTGGCAGGCTTTTTATAGACTGAGGAAAACAACCTGTTATTTTAATAGCTAACTGTAATAAGCCTTGTGACCAGAACAAGCTTCTAAAAGAGGATAAAATCTTACTTTTCTATCATTGGCTTTAGGAAGGAGTAGAAAGAGGGATTTTTTTGTTCTTGGGAATAAAATATATGGTCTGAGGGGGATAAGACCTCAACTTCCAAGAAGGAGGTGTGATTGATCTCTATGACTGGAATGAAGTTACTTTTCTTATAGAAAAAGAGATTGAAGGTCCTTTTTTCTATGTCTCCTCTATCTTTTAGCACCAAGGGGTACAGAGCTTAGAGCTCTAGCTTCAGGTATTGCAACTGTGCAAGTCAAACATTGCATACAAAACTGAGTCTGCCAACTCCCTTCCAGTATAACTATATCAAAGATACCAAGACCCAGGGTCATGCTTGTAAATATGTAACAACTGACAGTCTAGGGGGAAAATGTATATATACAACATACATTTAGATTTAATCAATATTATAAACATTTTCTTTACTAAATGATTAACAAAATAATAAACCAAGTACTTATTTGTAGCATTTGTCAATTTCCTAATTTAAATACTCATTCAGGAAATTTAAAATTGGCTCTCAGGAGTGGGTTTGAACTGGCTCCAGCATACACCTGCTTAGCAGATCCAACATTTCTACCCAGCCTATCTTTTCTAGTACATCAAGCTTCATAATTAAAGTCTACAGAAAGCATTATTTCAATAACAAATTAATATTCACATGAGTCATTGTCCAATAAACTGGATTATAATTTCTTTTCTCTTTCTAAACAACTCACTTCATTGGCACTTACTCTAAGCTAAGCTGCATTTACATGGAATGTGAAAACAAAGCAGAACATAACAAAACAAAACAAAAAAAACAACTACAAGAGCTAACACAATGAGCTCTTATATTAGATAAAATTTATTTTTCAGCTCTTCTCCTCTCTTCATCCTTTTTGTAAGCAAAACAGATACACTCAAATATATATTTGTAAGGAGGTATTTTTAAGCATCCCTAATATCAAAGATACTTGAGGAGGGGAAAGGGGTTTCTCATGATTCAGCTCATGGTGTTCCACTGATTTGTTTGAAAATATATTCAACTTGTATTTGACAATACATTGTTTATAGTATTCTACTTGACATCCTGGAAGTGTGTATAATATCTCAGGAAGCAAGCCCGAGGAAAATCAACCTGAGCCACAAGTAAAAAGACCTGATCTTTTCTGAGTGTCAGCTAGGAAGACTCAGTGCTCAAATATTAAGTACCAAAAGATTAAGCCCCAGAAATATATGAGAGGGAACCACAAAATGCTGAATCTTCCCAGTATTGGACAATTTGACAGATAACACTTTTCATTTTTGTTAGTATTGATGATTTTTTATTCTATCTTCCAAAATCCAGGAAAAAAATTAAGGGTTTCTGGTGATCAGTGGGAGGCTGCCACAGTGAGGGAAACACTGAATTTTAAGTCATGGTCCAGAAATTCAAATACCATTCTTAGACACCAACATTTTTAACTATTAGTTCTTATATAAGTTTGTTTTTTTACCTGTTGCATTCATCACCATGGATGGGCGACAGTGAAAAAAAAAAAAACAATTCCATCTGTGTCCCTAAGGTCTTGAATTTGTTGATGAAATCTTTATAAAATTTGGCAGGAATTTCTAGGTTCCCTCTAAGAATTTCATGAATATACATGTTAATTAACTGGTAGCTTATTGGGTAGAGTGCAGAAACCGGACTTAACAGAACTTGAGGAAAAATCCTGCATCAGATATTTTTATTGGTGTCCTTCAACCTCTTTCAGTTTAGTTTACTCATCCAAAATATGAGGATCAAATTATCCACGTGGCTGGTTTGATGATCAAATGAAACAATATATAAAAAATATGCAAATACTAAAGGTCTGTATTAATAAAAATAGTAGTAATTTTATTTGATAAATCATATTATGACTTTATTTCTATGGAAGAGAGTAGGCCTTTTATTTTTGTTTCAGGTGAACAAAAAACTTCCTTAGCAAGAAGTCACCTACATTCCTATCTTTCTTTTCTTATTCTGACCCTTATAGAATTTGAAATGTAGTAACTATTACTTTTGGATATTGTTTTTGGACAAATAGTCATGCCTCTTAGGAAAGAATAAAAACTGGAATAAAAAAGTCTAAAATGATTTCCTTTATCATCTTGCTCAGGCCTAGAAAATGGAAAAGAAATTCTTAAAAATTCCATTCAATTTGATTCCATTCAATTAACCAACATTTTGTTAGCATTTACTACGTGAAAGGCACTAGAGATACAAGGCAAAAATAAAACATCTCCTTACTTCATGAAACCTGTGTTACACTGGAGAACAAATATGGAAAACTAAAGGCAATGAAGGTGAGTGATTCAAATTATCCAGGGATATTCAAAAAGAATGAAGATATTAAACTCAGGGCATCAGGAAAAATTTCATAGAAAAGTTTAAAACCTAAGCTGAACTTGGAGGATGAGAAGGAATTTAAAGATAGAGATGTGGAAATGGCTTTCATGGAATTGGGGATATGGTAGGGAGTTGTGGAAATGTTGAGAGTGTGGAGATGTCATGTCCAAATAGACATATGTGAGTCATTCAGCTGTTGCCTAGAATATATAGTATGTGAAAGGCAGAGAGAAAATGAACATTTGTGTTAAGTGCTTTACAAATGTTATCTCATTTGATTATTTCACTTATGATTTAAAGGGAAACCAGGTTGGAAGTAGGTGAGTATTCAATTTTTTTAACGTGATATTAAACAATTTTTTTCTTTCCTTTTGTATTTTCTCCCAAAAGGAGAAGTGATTAATGATTTCCCCCACATCAAGATTGAGCATTACTTGAATTAAGCAATAAAAAATAAGTCTCAAATTTAAGATTAATTCTTTTGAAGATTGAAGAGGAGATAGGAGCCCTGATACACTGACCTCTGAGATACAGTGTAGCTGCTCCCCCGTGGAAGAGAAGGATGAGGGGATAGTAGGACCATCACTAGAAGTGGGGCTGAGAGGGAAGGAGGTGTAGAGTATGTAGAAGTTCACTATTTCTTTAATCATTCTTACCAATATATGGCTAAACACTGAGTTTTTTGTTTGTTTGTTCATTTTCTAATCTGACACTGGATAGGGTCATATCCCTTCTCTATTCATCTCTTGAATCTCTGCATTTTCTCTAGCTCTCCACTCTACCTACTGGCCTCCCTAGCTTTCTTCAATGCCCAACTAAAATCTGTTATTTTATTGGAAGACTTCCTCAACTCCTTTTAATTCTAGTGCCCTCTCTCTTCCCTACATATCACACCTATAGTTTGCTTTGTATATGTTTGTTTGCATGTTGTCACCTTTATATTTATTGAATTGTTGAATTAAATTTATTGTACCTCTGAAAAAGTGAGATAGCAATGCTTAAATTACCTACATCATAGGAATGCTGAGAGCTTCTTGGGATCATAGGATAATAGGCCTCTGAAGCCATCTAGTTCAGCCCTCCCATTTTTCAGATAAAAAAACTGAGATGAAGCACAGTGATTTCTCCAAGGTCACACAGAAAGCAAGTGACAGAGACAAGCTTTTAAATCAGGTCCCCTCCTTCCAGAGCCAGTGCTCATTGCACTGTATCAATTCAAAGAGAAATAATGTATTTAAACTATAAGACACTATAAAAAGTATACTATATGATTATACATACTATATAGTTATATAGGTATATACATATATCTTTATATATATTAAATAACACTGTAGTGAATTATTTCCATAATTATTGTTAGAGTAGATAAATAAATATTTTTAGTGAATGGACACAATTTCTCTTACTGGTTGTTTGCATTATATAGACAGCCTCATGAAACACTCTTGAAAATATAATAGGACAACATATTATGGGCCTCTCTCCCACTTTGTTATTCTTGATGTTTTATCAGACTGTTTATGGAGAAATATATTATATAAAAGATTTCTTTTTCCCTAAACGGCTATGTAGTTATTGGCTTCAGTGGATTAAAAATGTATACATATAGATATAGATATAGATATAGATATAGATATAGATATAGATATAGATATAGATATAGATATAGATATAGATATAGATATAGATATCTATCTATCTCTATAAATATATACATATATATAGACAGATCAAATCAAGGAATGTTTTTATTGTGAAAAGCTAATCTAAAAGCACTAATAGTCACTTTTCTATAGCCCCAAGTAAGATGGAAGATTGGTAATTACCCAGTAACTGGGGTTGTATCATGTCAATTTCAATGAGTAGAAAAAAATACTCCCACTTCCCTACTCGAATAATCTCCTCAGCTCATTTTTGCCATCAAACAGCCAAGTCTCTATTTCCTTTGGTTGCCTTGGGTGAACACTCAAAAATCAATTAGATGAAAATAATTTGAATCTCCCAGAATTGAACCCATGTGTGCTGGCATCCTGTAGTGACAAAGGAAAAATATTTCCTTTCCATAATGGAAATATCTCCAGGAAACATCATCAAGATCAGCATAAAAAATATTAAGGATTCACCAAGGCATTATGTTATGCTAGGTACTATACCAATACATTTTAAAATATAAAATAAAATAAACAGACATAATGCCTGAGATTAAGAGATTATATTTAGAACAAGGCTTAAATCCTATCACCTTTCTGCTCAAAAATCATGATAGTAAAAATAGTACAATAGAGATCTCATGTTCATATGATAATACTTATAAAAGATGCTTAGTACAGTGCATGACAAATAGCAGGCTTTATATAAATGCTTATGCCCTATCTTTCCCATAGTCACTTCCTATCTCTTCATTCATCATACTCTTTAATACCCTCCACATACTCTATGATCCAGGCACACTGGTCTTTCTCTTATACTTGGCACATGGCACTCCACTTTTTTTACTCTGTGCCATCATAATAACTTAAAATCATATTTGAAATGTTCTCCCTCCTTTCTTCAGCCTCTCTGAGCTTCTGGATTATTACATTATCAGCTCAAATTCAACCTCCTACTAAAGGCCTTTTACAAGTTCCACAGCTGATAATGATTTCCCTTCTAAGATAAATGCCTATACACTTACATGAATCTAGTAGGTACTTGTTTGTTTGCATGACATGTCCACCATTAGAATATAAGCCCCTTGAGGGTTTGACCTGTTGTTTGCTTTTTTTTTTTTGATCTTTGGAACTTACCACAGCTCATGACACATGGTAAGTTCTTAATATTTTTTGACTTACTGAATCCACCTTTATTTCCACTCCTATCCCCCCCCAAAAAAACATATACACTTTGATTCTAGAAAGTAAATTGGCCTCAAAAAACTAGCTGTTTCTAATAGATCATGTTTCATAGATTGAGAATGTACCCCAATATTTATTAACAGGACATATTCCCCTTGAGTGAAAGCTTAATTTTTCCTTGGAAAATCTAAGGGAAAAACACACTCACTAGTCTTCTGACGTTATTGAGTTTAGAAATCAAAAGACAGGATATTTCCTCTAGTTCCCAAGATGCATGAATTCTCAAGAAGCAAGGAAATTCCATGTGGTCACCGGGAGGAAGCCAGGTCTTAGACCTTAAATATAGAAGGAATAAAAAAGTGAGACAGATAACTGTGTAAGCTGAAAATAAAGTTTGTTAATTATGGAGCAGGTATTTCAGAGAGCACAGGGAAAGAATGGACATATATGCAGTGAACATTGCAGTGGTAAGGTGAAAGTGGATAGAAATATGCAGGTGGTGAAAGAGAAGGGGTTGTATACATCAATAACTAAAAGTTCAGAATCACTGGGATGGGAAAGTAGAAAGATGGAGAAAGGGAAGGGAAGAGAAAAAAGTCCTTTTATAGTACATACTATATGTCATGTAATGGGATTAGCACACTTATCTTAATTCAATAAATATTTATTAAGTGATTATTATGTGCCAGGTCCTGTGCTAAGCACTGGGGATCCAAAAAGAGGTAAAAGACACTCCCTTACTCCAAAGAGCTTACAACCTCATGGGAGGGACAACATGCCAACTAATATATACAAAGCAAGCTATATATATGGGATAGATAAGTAATAATTAATGGAATCAAGCCACTGGAATTAAGACCAATTGGAGAAGGCTGTAAGAGATGGAATTTTGGTTGGGATTTAAAGGAAGTCAAGGAGGTCAGTAGTGAAAATGAAGGAAGGATGGTATCCCAGTAATGGGATATAGCAGAAAAAAATCCCTGAAGTCAAAATACATAACATATTGTTTGTGGGACAGCTAGAAGGCCAGTGTTATTGGTTTGAAAACTATGTCTTGGGGAGTTAGTTGTAAGAAGGCTATAAAGAGAGGGGGGCTAGTTTATAAAGGGTTTTTTTTTGGAACTTTTAAAAATGTTGTCTCATTTGATTCTTACAATAACTTAGGAAGTAGGTGGTATTATTATTCCCATTTAACAGGTAAGGAAACTGAGGCAAACAGAGGTGAAGTGATTTACCCAGAGTCAACCAACTGGTGACCAAATAACTGTATTTAAAGTCAGGTCAGCCTTCCACACTATCCAATGAGCCATGTAACTGTCTCTCTGGTGGAAGTATGTTAGCCACTGAGGAAAGAATACAGACAGACTACCAGTTGTGGAAGAGAGGTTCACTGACGGAAGTTCATGATTAGTTTGCCAAATTCACTTATCTTACAACTGCTAAAAATGAGACCCAGAGAGAACAAGTGATTTGTCGAAGCTCAAACAGATAGTTAGTGGCAGAACCAGTATTACAACCTAAGTATTCTGACTTTAATTCAATATCGTTTCCATTGTACTGTTTGCTTCTCAAAGATGAAGGGGAAAACATTGCAGAGCCAACACAGGTCAAAGGTTTGAGAGTCTTTAGTTCATGGCTGGGCAGAGTCTCATACCCTATCCTGCTGTCCCAAACAGTTGCAGAAAGTTTTCTGTTGTAGTATTGTTTTGCTCAAATTGATTTGAACATTATTTCATTGAAAAAGCAGATAGATATATTTGGAAGTTATACTAGAAAATGCCCAATGGTTTTGAACATTACATTGCAGTGATGCCTTACCCCTTTAGGTCATGACACAGAGTAAAGTGAAAAGAATTAAGAAATAATTTATATAATGCCAATATTATAGAGTGACAAACAAATTTGAAAGACTTTAAAAGTGCTAAATGTGCTTATAAACAATGGATCCCAGAGGACTTTACATGAAATATACCACCAATTTCCTTGCAGTATGTATCTAAAGGGCAGAATGAGAATTTTTGGACATAGCCAATATGGGAATTTGTTTTGATGGACTTTGTGTATTTATTATGAGTGGTTTTTTTTATTGTTCAATTCAATGGTTATTGGAAAAGAAGGATATTTTTCTATAAAATAAATAATTAAATCTTTAAAAATAAAGAAGAAAGGATTAAGATGCAGGAGAGAATGTTCCACCCATGAGGAATAGCATTGCCAAATACAGAAAGACAGTAAAAACTAGGGTGAAATTATTGGTCAGTATAGTCTAGTTAACTAGAATTTGTAGCAAAGTTCACCTCTGATGCTTACTCATTGTCTTTCTATAGAGGCCTTCCTAGTTTCCTTTGAGAATGTCCTTTTTAGAGGCAGAGAAAAAACAGGGACTTGCCTGAGCTCTCCCTCAAACCCATCCAAATATTTAAACAATGACTCTAAACAAATTTTAGAGTGGCAGAACCCACCCAAAGATGGAGTGAAATTTTCCAGTCCAAGACAACTTAGAAGGTTGGCAGGAAAGGTTTGTTGCACCAGTGTGAGAGAGGAGCACAGTCTATCTCGGGTCATATTAGCACAGACTTGTCAGGAAAAGGCCTCTGGGTGACTGAAACAGTGGCAGCAATGGCAATTTCCAGACCTCTCAGCCCACATATGCCGAAGACAACTTAGAAAGTAGGCATACCTGTGTGAGAGTGGAACACAGTCCAGTGCAGGCCTCAACAGCATAGACCTGGCCCCGGGAAACTAGGAGCAGTCCTTGGGAGCCACTGAATCTTCATCATCAGCAGTTGCTTCCTGAGCTTTCAACCTACAGACTGTTAGGGGGCCAGAAGGAGACTATAGGGGTCTCATCGTTGCCTCTGGGGGCAGGACTTTATTGCTTTGCCCACACTCAGATCTGGGTCACAGTATTGAAAGGCAAGGAGGAGCAGGGACCCTTGTCATAGTCCCAGGGCCTAAAAGAGTGTTTTTGGTCCCTCACATATCAGAAGGTAGGCCAGGAGAATAGAAAATACCTCCCATTATGTCATATCACCTTGGAAGAACTGAAAATTTAAAGGTCTCTAGAAGGATCTCTGAAAACACTTGCAAAAAACCACTGAAGCTTGGGACAGTGCACCCTCCATCCTGGAAGCAGAACCCTAATTTAACAAAGAGTTAAAAATCAAATAATAGGCTATGAAAATGAGCAAACAAAAAAAAAATCTGACCATAGAAGGTTGCTATGATGACAAGGAAGATCAAGACACACACTCAGAAGAAGATAACAATATTAAAGCTCCTATATCCAAAGCCTCCAAGAAAAATATAAATTGGTCTTAGGCCATGTAAGAGCTCAAAAAGGATTTTGAAAATCAAATAAGAGAAGCTGAGGAAAAATTGGGAAGAGAAATGAGAGTGATGCAAGAAAATAATGAAAAAAGGACTCAACAGCTTGCTAAAGGAGACACAAAAGATACTGAGGAAAATAAAACCTTAACAAGCAGAATTGGCCAAATGGAAAAAAGATATACACAAATTCACTGGGAAAAAAAAACTCCTTAAAAAGTAAAATTGGCCAAATGGAAAAGGAGGTACAAAATCTCACTTAAGAAAATAATTCCTTGTACTCACTTCAGCAGCAGATTTACTAAAATTGGAATGATACAGAGAAGATTAGCATGGCCCCATGCAAGGATGACATGCAAATTTGTGAAGCATTCCATATTTTTAAGTCAAATTTATAAGACTACAAGTTGTTCTCTAATTGATAAATGGTCAAAGGATATGAACAGGCAGTTCTCAGATGAAGAAATTAAAGTCACATCTAATCATATGAAAAGATGCTCTAAATCACTATTGATTAGAGAAATGCAAATCAAAACAACTCTGAAGTAACACATCGCATACCAGATTGGCCATCATGGCAAAACAGGAAAATGATAAATGTTGGAGAAGAGGTGGGAAAACTGGAACACTAATGTGTTGTGGGTGGAGTTGTGAAATGATCTAACCATTTTGGAGCGCAATTTGGAACTATGCCCAAAGGGTTATAAAAATTTGCATACCATTTGACCCAGCAACGGTGCTTCTAGGGTTGTATTCCAAAGAGATCATACAAATGGGAAAAGAACCCACATGTACAAAAATATTTATAGCAGCTCTTTTTGTGGTAGCAAAGAATTGAAAGTTGGGAGGATGCCCATCAATTGAGGAATGGTTGAACAAGTTGTGGTATATCAATGTAATGGAATACTATTGTGCTATAAGAAATGATGAGCGAATGGACTTCAGAAAAACCTGAAAAGACTTGTATGAACTGATGCTGAATGAAGTGAGCAGAACCAAGAAAATGTTGTTCACAGTAACAGCCACGTTGTGCGATGACTACTATTGACAGACTTAACCCTTCTCAGCAATGCAAGGATCTAAGACATCTCCAAAGACGTCATGATGGAAAATACTATCCACATCCAAAGAAAAAACTATGGAGTTTGAATGCAGATTGAAGCATACTATTTGCTATTTTCCCTTTTGTTGTGTTTTGTTTCCTCTTTCTGTTGGTTCCTCCTATTGGTTCTAATTCTTACTTACAACATGACTAATATGAAAATATTTTTAATAGGAATGTATATGTATAGCTTATATCAGATTGCATTCTGTCTTGGGGAGGGAGAAGGGGAAGGAGGAGGAGAAAATTTTTAAATTCACAAGCATATGAAAGTGATTGTTGATAAATCAAAATTAATTAATAAAGTTGAAAAAAGAAAATATTTCCTTAAAAATTAGAATTGAGCAAAAGAAAGCCAATGACTTTATGATAAATCAATAAACAATAAAACAAAAGCAAAAGAATGAAAAAAAGAAGATAACATGAAATATCTCATTGGAAAAACAACTGACCTGGAAAATAGATCCAGGAGAGATAATTTAAAAGTTATTGGACTACTTTAAATCCATGATAAAAAAAAGTCTAGCCACCATCTTTAAAGAAATTATTAAGGAAAACTGCCCTAATGTTCTAAAACCAGAGGGTAAAATAGAAATTAAAAGAATCCACCAATCTTGCCCTAAAAGAGATAACAAAATGAAAACTCCTAGGAATATTACATCCAAATTGCACATCAACCAGTTCAAAGACCAACTGTTTCTAGCAGCCAGAAAGAAATAATTCAAGTATTGTGGTGTTACAGTCAGGATAACATGAGATTTAGCAACTTCTACATAAAGAATCAGAGAGCTTGGAATATGATATTCTGGAAGGCAAGGGAGCTAGGATTACAACCCAGAATTTCCTACCCAGCAAAACTAAATATAAGCCTCCTGAGGGAAAAATGGACATTACATGAAATAGAGGACTTTCAAGCATTCTTTTTAAATTAATTTTAAACTTAAATACATAATAAGAAAAGAAAAAGAAACATTATAAACTTAAATACAAAATAAGAAAAGAAACAAAGTATTGCCATGTACACAGCAGAATGTAAGAGAGGATTCAAAATATATAGCAATCAGTTTCCATTTCAAGAAAGCCTATATAATAAATACTACACATTTTGTTCAAAGCTGTCCATCTTTACTTTGCTTCCTTGTACAGTTTCCTTTTTTTTCTCTGCTATGTTCTTTTTCTTTGTTCTTTTCCCCCCTTTTTCCTCCCTCCACCAAGAAGGCTACAATTAAGTTCAATTATATAATAACTGAAAAAAATGAAGCAAGTTTCTTTGAAAAAGGCCTCATTTCTCAAACATATAGAGAAATGAGTCAAATATATAAAAGAACCATTCCCCAATTGATAAATTATCAAAAGATATGAACAGTTTTTAAGATGAAATAATCAAAGTTCTCTATAGCCATATGAAAAAAAAAATGCTCTAACTCACTACTGATTGGAGAAATGCAAATTAAAAAATTATGAGATACTACTTTTTACCTATTAGATTGGCTAAGAGAATAGAAAAGGAAAATGACAAATGGTGCAAGAGATGTAGGAAAAGGGAAACATTAATGAACTGTTGGTGGAGCTGTGAACTGATTGAACAGTTCTGTAGAGCAATTTAGAAATATGTCCAAAGGGCTATAAAACCATGCATACCCTTTGAACTAACAATATAACTATTAGGTCTGTATCTCAAAGGAGACAAAAAGGAAAAAGCACCTATATGTAGAAAAATGTCTATAGCCACTCTTTTCTGGTGGCAAAGAATTAGAAAATAAAAACACTATTTTTTTAAAAGAGAATGTCATTTTCCATATTTCTTATATAAAAGTACTGTTCCATCACATTCATATATTACAATTTGTTAGCCATTCCCCACCATTTGAATACCTGCTTATTTTTTGTTTTTTCTTAATATTAAAAGAACCACAATAATTTTTGAACGTATAAATCTTTTCTCTTTTATTTTTTGTTTTTGTCTTTTAGGGCATTGGTCTAGGAGATACACACAAAGTAAAGGTAAAAATCTGGAGCAGAATATATTATGTATCAGCTGAAGTAAGAAAAAAAAAAGTAGGTATAGCAATCCTGATATCAGACAAAGTAAAAGCAAAAATATATCTAATTAAAAAGATAAGGAAGGAAACTATGTCCTGTTAAAATGTACCATAGATAATGAAATAATATCAATACCAAATATATACACATCCAAATTCTTAGAGGAGAAACTAAGTGAGTTATAGGAAGAAACAGACAGCAAAACTATGCTAATGGGGGACACCAACCTCCCCCTCACAGAACTAAATAAATATGACCGTGAAATGAACAAGAAAGAAGCTAAGGAGGTGACTAGAATCTTAGAAACATTAGAAATGTTAGAAAATTGAAAGGGCATAAGTAGAAAGAAGTATACCTCTTTTTTTCTTGGCAGTACATGACACCTACAAAAATATTAACCATGTACTAGGGCATAAAACTCTCACAATCAAATACAGAAAGTCAGAAATATTAAATACATCCTTTTCACATCATGATGCAATAAAATTTACATATAATAAAGGGCCATGGAAAGATAGAGTAAAAATTAATCAGAAACTAAATAATCTAATGCTAAGGAATGAGTGGGTCAAACAACAAATCATAGAAACAATCAACAACTTCATCCAAGAGAGTGACAGTAATGAGACAACATACCAAAACTTATGGGATACAGCCAAATCAGTTCTTGGGGGAAACTTTATATCTCTTAATACTTACATGAATAAAATAGAAAAAGAGGAATTCAATGAATTGGGTATGCAACTAAAAATAACTAGAAAAGGAACAAATTAAATATCCCCAATTAAACACCAAATTAGAAATCCTGAAAATCAAAGGAGAGATTAATAAAATTAAAATTAAGAAAATTACTGAACTAATAAATAAAACTAAGAGCTGGTTTAATAAAAAACCAATAAAATAGATAAACTTTTGTTTAATTTGACCTAAAAAAAAGAAAGAAGGTAACCAAATTACCAGCATAAAAAATGAAAAGGGTAAATTTACCACCAATGAAGAGGAAATTAAAATAATAGGTATTATTTTCACCCAACTAATATGTATGTATGTGTATATATATATACACACACACACACACACACACACACACATATATATTGTGTTGTGTGTATGTGTGTGTGTGTAATGCAGATTAATGGAAAAGGAAATAAAATACTTTTCAGAAAAAGAAAATGTGCCATTAAATAACTCCCTAAGGAAAAAAAAAACATCTTCAGGGCCAGATGAATTTAAAAATAAATTCTACCAAACATTTCAAGAACAATTAACTCCAATACTATATAAGTTATTTGGGAAAATAAGTGAAGGACTCCTGCCAGGTTCTTTTGATGATATAAATATCGTGCCAATACCTAAATTGGTCAGAGTCAAAACAGAGAAAAAATTATAGACTACTTTCCCTAATAAATATAGGTTTGGAAAATTTAAATAAAAAATTAGCAAAGATTTCAGAAACTTATCACGAGGATAATACACTATGACTAGGTCAGCTTTATATCAGGTATGCAGGTCTGGTTCAATATTAGGAAAACGATCAGAATAATTGACCATATGTATAACAAAATTAAAAGAAATAATATGATTATATCAATATATGCAGAAAAAGCTTTTGACAAAATACAATACCTATTTCTATTGAAAAAAAAACACTAGAGAGTATAGGAATAAATGGAGCTTTCCTTAAAATGATAAGTAGCATTTATATAAAACATTAGCAAGCATTATATGTAATGGGGATAAGCTAGAAGCATTTCCCATAAGAGCAAGGGGAAGCAAGAGTGTCCAATGTCACCACCGTTACTCAATATTGTACTAAAATTGCTAACTTTAGCAATAAGAGAAGAAAAGGAAATTGAAGTAATTAGAATGGTCAATGAAGAAACAAAGAAATCATTCTTTGCAGATGATATGTTAGGCCTAGAAAATCAACAACAGCAACAGTAACAACAAAACCTACTTGAAATAATTAACAACTTCAGCAAAGTTGCAGGATATAAAATAAAGCCACATACATAATTGGCATTTCTATATATTATTAACAAAGCCTAACAGCAAGAGATAGAGAAATTCTATTGAAATTATTGTAGACAATATAAAATATTTGGGAGTCTACCTGCCAAGACAAACCAAGAAACTGTATGAATATAATTACAAAACACTTTTCACACAAAGTTAATCTAAATAATTGAAAAAAATATTAGTTGCTCATGGGTAGGCTAGGCTAATATAAAAAAAGGACAATTCTACCTAAATTAATTCACTTATTCAGTGCCATATCAATCAAACTATCAAAATTATTTTATAGAGCTAGAAAAATAATAACAAAGTTCATCTAAAAGAGTAAAAGGCCCAGAATGGCAAAGGAATTAATGAAAAGAAATGCAAGGAAGGTGGCCTAGCCATACTAGATCTAAAACTATATTATAAAGCAGAAATCATCAAAACTACTTGGTACTGGCTAAGAAATATAAATAAGAAACAGTGGATCTGTGGAATAGGTTAGGTACACAAAACAAGTAATCAATGACAATAATAATATACCATTTGATAAACCCAAAGACACTAGCTTCTGGGATAAGAACTCACTATTTGACAAAAAAAACCTACTAGGAAAATTGGAAAATAGTATGGCAGAAACTGGGCGTAGACCAACATCTTACACCTCGTACCAAAATAAAGTCAAAATGGGTACACAATTTAGATACGAAGGCTCATACTATCAACAAACTGGGAAAGGAAGGAATAGTTTACCTGTCAGATCTATGGAGAAGGCAAGAATCTGTGAACAAACAAGAGATAGAGAACATTACAAAATTCAAAATGGATAATTTTTATTATAATAAATTAAAAATTAAAAAGGTGTTGTGCAAACAAATTCAATGCAACCAAGATTAGAAGGGATGCAGAAAGATGGGAAAAAATTTTACAATCAGTCCTTCTGATAAAGACCTCATTTCTAAAAATGTAGAGAACTGAGTTGAATTTCTAAGAATACAAGTCATTCTTCAACTGATAAATGGTCAAAGGATATGAACATGTAGTTTTCAGATGAAGAAATTAAAGCTATCTATAGTCATATGAGAACATGCTCTAAATCACTATTGATTAAAGAAATGTGAATCAAAACAGCTCTGAGGTACTACATCACACTTATCAGGTTGGCTAACATGACAAAACAAGAAAATTATAAATGTTGGAGAGGATGTGGGAAAATTGGAGCACTGATGCATTGTTAGTGGAGTTGTGAACTGATCCAACCATTCTGGAGAAGAATTTGGAAATATGGCAAAAGGTTTATAAAACTGTGTATTCCTTTTAATCCAGCAGGACCACTACAAGGTCTGTATCCTAAAGAGATTTAAAAAAGGGAAAAGGACTCACATGTAAAAAAAATATTTATTGCAGCAATTTTTGTAGTGGTCAAGAATTGGAAATTGAGGGGATGCCCATCAGTTGGGAAATTACTGAACAAGTTCTGCTATATTAATGGAATGGAATACTATTGTGCTGTAAGAAATGATGAGCAGGCAGATTTCAGAGAAACTTTGAAAGAGTTATGTGAATTGATGCTGAGTGAAGTGAGCAGAACCAGGAAAACATTGTACACAGCAACAGCTACATTGTGTGATGACCAACTTTGATAGACTCAGCTCTTCTCAGAAATTAAATGACTTACGACAATTCCAAAAGACTCATGATAGAAAATGCTATCCACACCCAGAGAAAGAACTATGCAGTCTGAAGGCAGATCAAAGCAGATTATTGTTTCTTTTGTTGTTGTTGTTTTTCTTTCTCATGGTTTTTACCTTTCACTCTGATTCTTTTTATCACATGACAAATGTGGAAATATGTTTAATATGATTGTATATGTATAGCCTATATCATATTGCATATCACCTTGGGGAGGGGGAAAATGTTTGGAATTCAAAATCTTATAAAAGTGAATGTTGAAAACTAAAAATAAATTAATAAAAAATAAAATAATAAATTATATAGTTATCAGTTAAATTATTCCTTTGGTTCTACATTCTTTACTACATTAGTTCATCCAATCTCTCCATGTTTCTTGGAACTGTGCCCGATAAAAATTCTTTGCAACATAATAGCATCCCACTGTAATTATATCTCCCAATTTGTTCAATTGATTCCCTGATGTCATATAATTCTTTTCAATTTTTTTTTGATTTTACGAGTAATGTTGCTATAAATATTTTGATACACATGGGATCTGTTTTTTCCTGTCATTAAACTCATTGGATAAAAACCCAGGGATTGAATAGCTACAGTAAAGGATATAATGGTTTGGTAATTTTTATTGCATAATTTCAAGTTGTTTTCCATAAAGTGTTTGACCAATTGACAGTTCCACCAGTATGAATTAATGTGCTTATTTTCACACAGCTGTTCCAATACTTATTATTTCCACCTTTTCCTGAGTTGGTCAACTTTATCAATTTGCTGATTCTGAAGCAAAACTTCAGTGTTGATTTAATTTGTAATTTTATGATAATTAATGACAGAAAATTGTTTTCAAATGACTCTTTGATAGGTTACATTGCTCCTTTTGAAGACTGTTCCCAACTTTTGCTCATTTTCTGTTGGGAATCAATAGATATCTAATGATTTGATTTTAAGCAAATCATATTTTAAGAATTATCTTTGAACTTAGAAGAAGATGCACAAGGGAAAAAATAAAATACTATTACTGATGTTTGAATTTTCTCAAATACCATCAGGTGAACTGTGTTTCCCTCAATCATGAACATTAATATTACTTGTCCATTAAAAATAGTGTGGCAAGTAAATTAAAGAAAAAATAGGATATATTTTTGCATCAATTACAATTCAGAGAGATTACAACAAATATGCATGTAGCTTAATAATTAAAACCATTAAAAATAAAGAGCAGTTGTCCTTTCCTCACAAAATTCTAGGTTTGGGGGATTAGTTAGTTAAACCTCTCATTTTATAGATGAGATTGAGGAACAGAGAGGAAACATTTCACACCATTAAACATATAGTAATATAGTCTACTTAGGTTCATAGGATATAAACTGGGAAGAGACCTTAAAAGATTACCTAGGCATAGGTTCCCAAAGTGGGTGATACCATTCCCTCAGGGGCACTGGAATGATAGAGTGGGATAGTAGTAGCCTTGGGTACAATTGAGGGTCATTGAATAAAAATAAGCAGGCAATGGAAGCATAAGGGAAAAAGAGTAGATAATTTTGAAAAAAAATTCATACATATTTTATCTGTTTTGTAACAGAGTTAAAGTCATAGTGATTACATTATTTTCCAAATAAACACACAAAATTCAAGTTATAACCAATCAGTGGTCAAGTCCACCTATAGGTCTTTTTAAAAATTTTTTTAATAATTTATTTTGAATTATCAACAATCACTTCCATAAGCTTTTCAGTTTTCAATTTTTCTCCCCCTCCTTCCCCATCTCCCTCCCCAAGACAGTGTGCAATCTGATATCGGCTATACATATACATTCCTATTAAACACATTTTCACATTAGTGATGTTGCAAGGAAGAATTAGAACCAATAGGAGGAACCACCAGAAAGAGGAAACAAAACACAATAGAAGAAAAAAATAGCAAATAGTATGCTTCAATCTGCATTCAAACTCTATAATTCTTTCTTTGGATGTGGATAGAATTTTCCATCATGAGCCCTTTGGAGCCGTCTTAGATCTTTGCATTGTTGAGAAGGGCTAAGTCTATCAATGTTAGTCCTTGCACAACATGGCTGTTACTGTGTACAACGTTCTCTGTACCTATAGGTTTTAACAAGAGGGTATTACACATTGTCAGGAAGTCCAGCATGCATCAGCAGGAATATGTGTGTGTGTAATGACTTGTTTATTATATGATACTATACAGTTACGTGACACAATATTGCATCATCAAAATGCCAACAGGAAAAATAACACAAATTTACAATAAATTATTAAAGTTAAGATGTGTCATTTAAAATACATTTTTTAAATGACACAATTTAAAAAAAATATTAAAGGGTTAAAGTAATTAGATTTCCAGGGATGTACTAAATTTTTTAAAAGGTCTTAGTAGGACATGTAAGTTGTGTAACCTCTGATCTTGAGCAACTTGCCTTTTTTATAGGTGAGAAAATAAGATGCGATTTTATTCAAATAGGACAAAAATCAGAAATATTGACAAGAAAGGAAGATGATTAAGAATTGTGAATTCTCTGTGACACTGGTTTACTTGTTCTCTTATCTCATTTCCTCTTTTCCTTTTCCCCCTCACCCCTCCCCCTTCCTTCTATGGGGAATTCTTGGGCGGCCGGGAAGAGAATTTCCTCTCAGCTTGATTTCCGCCTTTTCTCTCACATACACACTTTTGAGCCTTTGTTTATAGCTAAAAAAAAAACACCTAAACCTGTATTTAAAGAGAAAACATAAACAGAAATGACCCTGTTAGATTTGCCTCTGTGTAAACACTTTTTCCATATGTGTGTGGTGTGTTCATTTGAAGCTCTGAGTTGTGTTTTTTAGTCCTGGGCTTTGGAAATTAATCTTTTTTATTTGGGATTGTCTTTTTTTTTCTCCCCCCCCACCTTTTTTTGGAGGAGTGGTGGTGGTCTATTTTGGTTCCCTCCCTGTGGGCATGTGCCCAGGATCAAATTTTTCTGGTCTTTTAATTCAGAATAGACCTATAAGGGAATCCACTTGACAACTCAAATCAAAATAAAAATAAAATTTTTACTTGTAAAACAAAAAGAAAATAAGATGCAGATGTGAGGCATATAGTAAATAAACCAAGAATTCTAATCCACATCCAATGGTCTTTCTGCAAAACCACTTCCCTATTGGAATCTTCCTTTCCTTTCCTTTCTCTGGTACTTGAGTAGGCCTAAGATATCATTGATATGAACACTTTCTACATTTCTATGGATCATTGCACATCTTTACCTTCTTATCTTCTGTGATTCATCTCCATGCCATTCAATGAATCCTCAGAAGGTCATCTACCTGAATTGTTGAAGGCCTTCCATTGGCTTGTTTAGTGTTTGATGAATAGCATTGCCATGCTTAGGTTGTCCATCTATTATACCACACTCCCTACCTGAATACTATGACCCTTTTTTCCATATATGATGGCCACATACAAGAAAAGGAACTAGTCATTCAGTAGTAAAAAATAAATTCACAAAAAAGCAAATATAGCACTGTGATACTAGGGATTATCCCCATGGTCCTTTTACCTTAGTGAAATGTTGGATAAAACTAAGGGAAAAACAGAGTATTCTCGATTTAAAATGAAGAATGGGAGCTTCCAACCAAGATTATGATCTAGAGACAGACGGATCCCACATGCCTATGCCAGAAAAGAGAACATTACCCACAAAAAACTCTGAAATTTATACCAGATTGAATAATAATCAAATAATACTATGAGAATGTATGGGAAATGACTTTTTCCCATTCCAGAACTACACCAAATATTCAGCAGTACACAGGTAATAGGGAAGGGGGCTGCCAGAAAGTATTAGCAGAAGCAAATTAGAGAAGTCTCCTGGTCAAGTCAGAAAATGGCCAGCGGCATGTATCCTTCAGGGACCAATCAGGAGGAAATAAGAGGGGAGAACTCTTCAAAAATAAGTTTGGGGTGGTAGTAAGCCCAAAGCAGGGACCTTTGAAACTACCAAGAGATCTAGAGACCAATATAGCTGGCACCACTCAGACAAAGATAATTTTGGCACACAGGCACTCCAAGGTCTTTAACATTCTCACTTGAGATTTCACAGAGAGTTTTGAAGAACCAGAACTCTTAACTGCAAAATTCTAGGGGAACCTATCCCCAGCAGGTAAAGATCAGGTCAGGACTAGAGTGACTCACTCTAAGACCAACCTGGTCTTCCTACCTAGAAAGTATAACATGAGAGAAACTTAAGAAATTGGTAAACATAAAAGCTATTGACCAGAATAAAACATAAATAAATCAATGAATAAATGTTATATGTGTAAATGCATGTTTGTATGTGTGTATATTGTATATACATATAGCATATGTATTTGTGTATTTCCATATGTGTATAGACAAATAAATAGCATGTGTACACACATATGCACATGTATGGGTATATATGTGTATACACACATATTTGTGTATGTGTATATGAATGTATATATACATGTGTACATAAGCATAAGTGAATGTGATGCATTGTATATGTATGTGTATATGCATATGTGTATGCATATATGTGTATGTATGTATGTGTATATATATATATATATATGTATGTGTGTATACACATATATGCATATCTCATATAATAGATCAGGTAAAGATCCAGAATGTAGTTTAGGAAGAAAGAGTAATTGTGGAACTTTTGCAAAAAGAGACTCAAGGGGAGGAAAATTGCTTTTCCACAAGGATTTCATGAATTCCTAGAAGAAACAAAGCAAGAGATGAACAATGAAATAAAAGTTGTGAAGAAAAAATTGAAAGGACAACATATTAGATAAAAAAAAGGCCTGCTAAACCTTGACAAAATAACAGACTCCCTGAAAACTCAAGGAGACCAAATAGAAATCAATGACTCCATGAGATACAAAGAATTTTGTAACAAAATCAAAAGAGTGGAAAATATAGTGGAAAATGTTCATATATGATTTCAAAATAATCTATCTGAAACAAACAAAACAAGTCTAAAAGAATAATTTAAGAATCACTGAACTTTCTAAAAACTACTTTTTAAAGCCTGAACACTGTATTTAGGGAAATTAAAAGGAAAATTGTCTTTATCTGTTGCACCAGAGGGTAAAATAGTGATAGAAACAATTTGGTGACTTCAAAACAAAACAAAATAGAAACAATCAAACAAACAAACAAAACCCAAAAAAGCTAGTCACAGGAATATTATAATCAAAATCCAGAGCCTCCAGATAAAAGAAAAAAAATATTGAACACATCAGAAGGAACCATAGGGACCATAAGATCACTTAAGATAGGCAAATAACATAATCTTACAGCCAAGAATAATTTTCCCTGAAAAGCAGAGTATAATCCTAAAGAGTGCAAAATGGAACTTTAATGGACAAGATGACTTTTAAACATTTCTGATGAAAAGGCCAGAAATGAATAGGAACTTTGAAACACAAACAAAATTCTCCAGAGAAACATAGAAAAGTAAATTTCTTTGAACAATTAGATAGGTCATATAAGAATGAAGTGCTAACATTCTAATAGGGAAGAAATGTATTCCTTCAGAATTTGCACATTTTCCAAGGGTATTGAAGGAGTTTAATAGCGAACAGGCTCTGGGAGTAAATAGGTTCTCTTCTGATATTTTGAAGAAGAAAAAGAGAAGGGAGGATAGAAAGAGGAATACTTTAGTTTAGAAAGGAGGAAGAAGAGGGAAACTTGCTATTTCCCATTATTAAAGTGCATGAGAATAATAGTTTACAATTGCAGAGGAAGGAGCGAGAGTAAAAAGCATTAGATAAACATCTCTTTTATATGAATTAGACAAAAAATGTGGAAAATACACATGTACACAGTTGGAATAAAAAGAAGGCAAACTCAAAGGGAAACAAATTGGGGTTAAGTAGATGAAAGTTAAGAAGGAAGATAATACTGGGCAGGAAATAGTCCCAAGCAAAACAAACTTCCTGGTCCTGATGAGGAGAATAAAATAAAATAAAAAGAAATCTAATTTAAGTGAGTTGAAATTGCTGAATAACTTGTAGTAAATAAAAGTAATGAATTATAATTGTGCATCAAGAAACAACAAAAGATACCATTTCAGACAATACTGAAATCTATAGAGTGACATAAACTAATTCAATATAATGTACAAAAGCACCCCATTATAAAGATAAAAAAACTGTGAAAAACTTGAGATTTGAATAAATAATTACTAACCATTCTTCTGGATGCCCCATGATGAAGCATGTTACTCACCTTCTGATAGAAAGGTAATGGTCCAAAAGAGCAGAGGGACTCATACATTTGTGGCCCTTGTCATTATGTGGATTCATTGTTGGTTGATTAAGATTATTGCTTCCATTTATTTCTTTTCTCTAGTTTCTTTATATTAATTTATTTTAATTTATCAACAATCACTTCCATAAGCTTTTGAGTTTTAAACTTTTCTCTCCCTCCCTCCACCCTCTTCCAAAGACAGCATGCAATATGATATAGGCTATACATATACATCCCTATTAAACATATTTTCATATTAGTCATGTTGTTAGAATTAGAACCAATAGGAGGAACCACCAGAAAGAGGAAACAAAACACAACAGAAGAAAAAAAATTAGCAAATAGTATGCTTTGATCTGCATTCAAACTCCATATTCTTTCTTTGGATGTGGATAGCATTTTCCATCATGAGACTTTTGGAGATGTCTTAGACCTTTGCATTGCTGAGACGGGCTAAGTCTATCAATGTTAGTCCTCACACAACATGGCTGTTACTGTTAACAACGTTCTCCTGGTTCTGCTCACTTCACTCAGCATCAGTCCATACAAGTCTTTCCAGGTTTTTCTGAAGTCCACCTGCTCATCATTTCTTATATCACAATAGTATTCCATTGCATTCATACACCACAACTTGTTCAGTCATTCCCCAATTGATGGTCATCCTCTCAATTTCCAATTCTTTGCCACCACAAAAAGAGGTGCTATAGACATTTTTGTACATAAACAATATTTTCCCATTTGTATGATCTCTTTGGGATACAGCCCTAGAAGTGCTATTGCTGGGTCAAAGGGTACGCACATTTTTATAGCCCTTTGGGCATAATTCCAAATCACTCTCTAAAATGGTTGGATCATTTCACAACTCCACCAACAACGCATTAGTGTTCCAATTTTCCCTCCTCTTCTCCAATATTTATCATTTTCCTGTTTTGTCATGTTGGCCAATCTGATAGATGTGATATGTTACCCCAGAATTGTTTTGATTTGCATTTTCTCTAATCAATAGTGATTTAGAACATTTTTTCATATGACTATAGATGGCTTTAATTTCTTCATCTGAGAACTGCCTGTCCATATCCTTTGACCATTTATCAACTGAGGAATGACTTGTATTCTTACAAATTTGACTTAATTCTCCGTATATTTTAGAAATGAGGCCCTTTTTGGAGACACTGGTTGTAAAAATTTTTTTCCCAGTTTTCTACTTTCCTTCTAATCTTGGTTGCATTGGCTTTGTTTGTGCAAAAACTTTTCAATTTAATGTAATCAAAATTATCCATTTTGCATTTCGTAATGTTCTCTATCTCCTGTTTAGTCATGAATTCTTCTGTTCTCCATAAATCTGATAGGTAAACTATTTCTTGCTCTCCCAGTTTGCTCATAGTTTCAGCCTTTGTATCTGAATCATGAACACATATTGATTTTATTTTGACATATGCATGAGATTTTGGTCTATGCCTAGTTTTTGCCATACTCTTTTCCACCTTTCCCAGCTGTTTTTTTTTTTTTGTCAAATAGCGAGTTCTTATCCCAGAAGCTGGGGTCTTTGGGTTTATCAAACAATAGATTACTATTTTTTTGGTATTTTTTAGTATTTTTACTATTTTCTCTAGGTTTTTAATGGGAGCCATGAGTTGAGAGATGAGGAATTAGCAGTGGTGATACAAAAAAAAAAAGGTCATTGGAAATTGTTGTTGTTGTCATTGTTGTTAGGGACAAGAAAAGTTCCAGAAGGAAGCACAGACAAGCCAGACAGTTTTGAAGGGAATGTGAATTTTTTTTATATCATTTAAAAATGCAAATGATAAGAGATGAAGATTTATTGTTTCATATCAATCTCTTATTACCTTCTGTTGTGTATATGTAAATGTTCATTTTGGGGCACTTAAATTTACAATTTATTTAAAAAGTAAAAAAAAAAAAGTGAAAAGAGTCACAATGTACCCACAACATAGAGAAGGAAAGTTAAGTAATCTATTTAGCATGAATGAAGGTAAGTTGTTTAATGTGTGATTTATTTATATACTCTACAGTGACTTTTGGTAGTCTCTACTGGAATTACTGTAGTCAGCTTAATTGGCTATACTTGTGCCAAGAACCTAAGGTCATTCTGATGAGTTGGCCTGGAAAAGAAACAGATGACATACTGGGGCTCCAGATATATTATAACTCCCCAAAAGGAATGTAGATGGCCTTAAGTACAGTTCTATCAACTATGACCCTATTTGGCTATATAGTCTTGTCAACATGGCTGTTACTATATGATGGCTAGTTCCATTTATCTCAGACTCATTTAATCTGCCTAGAGTTTTCCTTTTTTCAATGTTTGAGTTAGTCTCTGAAATATATAGTGTCTTGCCCAAACAGCTACAGTAAACCACTAGGGCTTCAGCTGGGAACACATCTTATCAAAGTTTTTTAAGAAGGCTTTACATGTTTATGGTTTAGAAAGATCCCTGGCATGCCACTTTTGCTCAGATCCTCAGTTTCCTCTTCTTTCTCCATTTTCCATTCTTAGTACCTCAGGGGCAGGGAAACAGTTTGATAAAAATATACATATATATGTATATATATATTAGATATAATATATCATATATTATATATATAATATATGTGTGTGTGTATATATATATATGTATGTATATATATATATTAGAGGGTATTAAGGTGGTAAGAATGGCCTACCTTTCATAAGCCATCTTTTTGCATTCTCCTCTGATTTCAAGCATTAGAGACTGCTATTATTAAGTAGTATAATCAACTCATTTAAAAGGCAACAAGCAGAGTTAAGACTGGATTCTATAGCCCTCACCCAGGATGAAAGTCCAATTTTTTATATATATTTCAGCATGAATTTGATAGACATTAAAAGTTTTACTGCTGAACTAAAATTTATGCTGATATAAATGTGACTCCTACTTATAATTCACCACAGCCAAGGGTCGAATAATATAAACATAGATATTTCCCATAGATAGCGTCTGTCATAAGATAACACAATCCTCTGCCTACATACATCAGCCCTTGAAAGTTACCTATTTTGAAAATGGAAGTAACATAAATATTGATTGGAAAAATCCCTACTGGGAATCTGAAAGTGAAAACACTTCGAAGATGCTTATAAATAAATTAGCAAATCAGGTGAGTCTCTATGAGACTCAGTTTAATCTGTTTGTCTTTTTTCCAGAGTTTGCAGTTTTCTTTTTCCTCTTCTCCCTTTCCAGTCAGTTTTGGGCTTATTATCAAGTCATATTTTAACAGTTCTTCATTTCAAAGCAATTGCTGCAGATTTGGCTGGATTCTCTAAAAAGCTCAGGTCATTTTCTTGCCTGCTACCCTTGCCAGTTCATTTCCTGATTTGGAGGAAACCGCTCTCTTTATGAGATGTCATTATCATTTACTGGCAATTGTTGGCTAATATGGTGCATGCTCCAGTAAATTATAACTTTATGAGTAGTCCTCATGTGGACTCTAGATATGCTTAGTGTGTGGTGGTCTGTTTAAATTAAAATCAATGTAGGCAGCCAGTCTTCCTTTCTGTTCTATTTCTTCACTTCTTAGTAGTAAATGTCTTGCTCAAAGAAAATCCCCCAATGATCCATTCAAGAAGAAGTGCCTTGCTGGTCTGTTTTTCCAGGGACAATATTCCTTGGAAAAGGGGTCTTAAAATAACTTTTTGACATGATTTTCAAAGCTTAGTTTGTTGGCAATGGACGGGAATGGTAAACAAAACAGAAATCCTCAATCAACTTCATTCTTATATTGCTAAAGTCATTAAAAATAGATTGTGTGTAATGACTATTTATTGAGCAAACTATTAAGACCCAGGTACTAAGCAGGATATTTAAATAAAATGATCCCCACCCAGTACTGGCCTCCAATTCTTGGCATGATAACGTATATACGCAGATAGATATGTACATATTCACACATACACATATGTATTATATATCCATACGTATTATACATACATGTATATGTGTATTTTTATATTTGCTACAAATATGTATATAGACATATATGTGTGTACCATTTACCCATCAAGGTGTCCATGGTACACCCAGTATTTGGTACAAATATAAGTTCTATATCAAAATGTTGAAAATATGTTAGAAGCCAGTGATTTTGTTACCTAGTAAAGTGGATAACAGAACAATGCTCAATAGCCCTTTGATTTCTTTTATTTGAGGAGGATACTTGATTTTGACCTAGGAAGTCAACAAGGAAAGAGTGTAAGTTTTCCCATTGGTCTCTATGTAACATTTCCAGTAATGAATGGGCCAGTATTAGATGCTCTACAATTATGGATTTGAAGTAGTGCTGGAGAAAAAATATCCAAAAAGCACAGATCCATGGAATGTTGATGTACAACAAAGATTTAGGCCTTCTTACAATACATACATCATTGCCTTAGGACCAGCAGGTTGGAAAGTACAATGCCATCATGCATTATAATGAGAAAGATGATATTTGATAGATACTGGGTGTAAGGAGCAAACAGGAGAAATGCTAGCTAGAGTCCCATGGGTCCAAGTGGGCTGATGACCACATGCATGTCATCTGTACCATGAACAAAAAGGTGAAAAGGTTTTAATATTTATTGAAAATTAAAAATAATGGTCAATGTCATCAGGCATGAGAGGATGGTTCTATTAAAAAAGATAAATTGAGATTTTCCTTTTGAGTGAAATATTAGGAATGAAGATTTCAAGGATGATAGCAAGTTTAATGGTGTCCTTAAAGGAATATTCCATCTTCCCAAGATGTGTTGGTTCCATTATATGTTTTAACATATGAGTGGAAAAATGGAACAAACTGATGCTAAGATTTGGATCAGAGAAATTATGAAGTGATTCCAGAGCCCACATCTCATCCTGAAACATTTAATTCCAGCAGAAGAATTCTTTCTTATTTTGCCTGCTTCAACCCTTAATGCCCTTGAGCCATAGCAGAATTATTAGTTTCCTAGAAATTGGAGCTTTCTTAGAATTTATGGATAGCAATAATTTCTCCTACTCTTCCTATGGACTGGTATCAAACCCTGAAGCAAATCACTTTTGTTGGTACCAACATCATTTCTACCAGGAACATTTTTAGAAAACAATGTATATTCATGAGATCACTACTGACTGAAAAGAGAATGAAAGCATTTGCTAAGAAGTTTGTTACCTTCTCTTCTCTCCAACTGCACTGTTACAAAAGAGCCTAAGATTAAGGCAAGACATAGAGAAAGGCCACAAAGGGTTGGGATAAACTATAATAAATATGAACAACAAATTAAGAGGAAGCCAAGGAATTGTCGTTCAATCATTTAAACTCTTTGTGACTCCATTTGAGGTTTTCTTGGCAAAGAAATTAGAGCAATTTGCCATTTCCTTCTCCAGATGAAGAACTGAGGTAAACAGAGTTAAGTGTCTTGCACAGGGTCACAGAACTATTAAGTCTTTGAGGACAGATTTGAAATCACAAAGATGAGTCTTCCTGACTCCAGGCCCAGTATCCTATCTACTGAGCCACCTCATTGAAGCCAAAGAATAAATGTCATTAAAAGAAAGATATGAGGAAATAAATAAGATGGCTTGATCACATGGAAGTAGGAAAGAATAACCAATGTATTGTATGTGCTTCAATCATATTCTCATGACATCCAATGAAATTAAAGAAGGCCCTGAAATTAGGGGAGGATATGCAAGAGTGTTACATCACATGGGTGGGCATGGATTAGTTATCATTTGCATAATTGAAGGGAATCTCCACATCATTTACATCACAGATCCTCTGGAATTTTTGAGAATTCTCGGAAAGAAAATTGAGCTGCTTTCTGATAGTTTTTCACCCTGGGAGAACTCATGACTATTTGGGTTTGTCCACCAAACAATTGAATAGAAAAAGTCTACAAAGGGTATATTCTGATAACAACTCATAAATACATCTGCATCTTGTCTTTCATTAATTAATATATTCACTCTGAGGCATGTACCATGTTAATTAAGTAAAATGTACTAAAATGAAGAACCCTCTTTTTATTATGTTTTCACTCATCTATATCAAAATGCCCAATCCATTAGATATACATTAACTTCAAAGACTCTGGTTGGAAAATTAATTTACAATGTAAAAACAATAAAATAATGACAAATAATTATTTAATATATGTATATCATGAAAAATATTATAATTAGAGGGATATCTATCATATCTTCTCTTTAATTCTCAAATGGTTCTATCATTCAACTCTCAGCTAAGCAAGGAAATCCTTTCAAGAATTCTCTGCAGAAGGTTTCTTCACAAAATAAAAATTAAACTTAGTTCTTTTCTTCAATCCCTTTCTCCTTGATAGTTCAACTACTTAGTAACTAAGGAAAGAGCTAGTGTAAGTGTTTCTCTGTTCTTATATTGTCTGTCTCTGCCTATCACAGTTAAAATAGATTCCAGAATCTCTGTTAAACTTTTAATATTCCTGCAAAGGCCTCAAGCATGATATTTATATTGAAATTCCCCAATTTTCCATTTCCTCTTAATATACAGTAACAAGATCCATAGTCTTTTTGGGGGAGGCTATTGAACTTGGTGTTCTTTTTATATGCATTTCTGTAAAAGAAACAAAAGCAGGCTGGGTCCCCAAAATACTACAATTTATGGATCCCCAAAATAAACATTCATTAAATGCATACTATGTTTAATGTACTGTGCTAAGCTGTTGGGATAAAAACAGAGGAAAAAAAGATGGTCCCCACCCTCAAGCATTTCACAATCTAATGAGAAAGGCAACAAGAAAACTCATATGTACAAACAATAAATAGGAAATAATTAATAGAAGGAAGACACTAGATTTAAGAAGGATTGGGAGGCTTCCAATGAAAAATAGGATTTTAGTTGAAACTTAAAAGAAGCTGGGGAAGTTAGTAGGTATAAATGTGAAGGGAGAGCAATCCAGATATAGGGGACAGGAAGAGAAAATGCCTGTTCATGGAATAGGAAGAAGGCCATTTTCACTAGAGCTAAAAAGTCACATAAACTTTTTATATCTTAACTATTTTGAGGTATCTGTTTTATAAATGCAGAACACAGGAAAAAGCAAATGTGTTTCAAAAATAGACATGAGTCTAAAGGTAATAGTAAGCTGGGAGTACCTCTGCTATTGGCCCCACACACCTAAAAATGGTACCTAGGAGAAGAGTTGACCTTCTGAAGAGGAAACCCTATCCTAACTGAGGCTTCCAGAAATATCAAAACCATTCTATATGGAAGAAGAAAAAAACAAACAGCTGGGAATATTTTTATCCCCTGGCAAAAGCTAATGACTAATTGTTGAAGGACATGTGTGTGTGTGTGTGTGTGTGTGTAGGCGGGACAATCGGGGTTCAGTGACTTGTCCAGAGTCACACAGTTAATGAGTGTTATGTGTCTGAGGTCAGATTTGAACTCAGTTCCTCCTGACTCCAAGGACAGTGCTCTATCCACTGTGCCACTTAGCTGCCCCAAGATTCTTCTTTCCAAAGAAACCATAGCAAAAGAAGCTTTGGGGTATTTTAAACCAAAAGAGAAAAGCCAGAAACTTTATCCTATGAAAAAGAGACAGTGTCTCAATTAAAAATTGTAACTGAAGCCAGAGGGTGGAACCAGAAAGCAACTTTGCCACCACATACACAAGGTTACCCCTAACTGGAGCTAGCAGAAATGAGAAGATCAGTCTAACCATCCCCTACAGATATTTCAATTCCTGTAGAGACTCTCTGTCTCATATAGAATATTTTTATACATAGAAAAATATCTGATGTAGGGTATATATCATATAAGGACAGTAAGGACCAGTCACATTTGAGAAGAGCATAACGACAATAACAAAAAGCATCAGAGGGCTTACAGCATCAGTTACTTGAGATCCCACTTCAATGATATGCTTCAAGGCACACTTATACCCTCTTTTTGACCTTCAAGAAAAATGTCCTGGTAATGTGTGATCTTTATATTTGTGTCACCCTGCCCCTGATGGATCCTGTACACATTTATTCCTTTTTTATGCCTCTACGTGCATATTTTTATTCTTATTCTCTTCCCAGGTTTATGTGAGAAATGCTTTATTGCTCTTTTTCATATATTTCATTAAATCTCTTCTTTGAATTAATGGTGTTCTCTAGCTGATTGGAAAAGTTCAATCCATTGGTAGGGGCTCACAAGATATGTATTTTGAGTGGATATGAACTCACACATTAACTTGAACCTGGCGTTAGCCTTGTCTTGACCTATACGTGTACAACTTGGAATGTGCCCACTGGTACTGTATTGGAAAAGATGTTTTCCTTTATATAAATCAAAATAGCTTGCTTACTGAGTGTTTCAAGGCAAGGAAAGGAAATGGAAAGGAAAAGACAACACTCCCAATGGAAAATGCATCAGTTTGTTAATTGAATGAATATTTACATATTTTGAGACCTAGATACTTGTGGATGGCTGAGAAATAAAATATTTTCTAAGGTCATAACTGAATAAATGTATAAGTAAATAAATAATTGAATGTGTATATACATTTATATACATATATGTATATACATAATATATACGCATATACGTGTGTGTACGTATATTTTTCCAAAATAAAATAAAGCAAGGAAGATCCCTTTCACATATAACATTTGTGATCAGATTTTAAAAAAAATAGTCAATTTTAACTTTGTCCCTTTCTGATCACCAGTAAGTCATTTAGTATTCTGATTTTTATTCCTTATGTTTTCTTGTTTAGAATATCCGTTGTCAACCATTGGAAAACTCAGTGACTACCCAATAGTAAGGGCAATACTATCCATAATTTTCTACATATAACATTTTCTATTGCTCAACTCTATGTGTCAGAGAGACAATTTCCTAAAGCATCAGCTATGCCAATCTATTTTGAAACCAATGGGAATAGCAACATTTTTGCAAAGAGAAAGCAATCAAGAAAAATAAATCCACATAAATTAGACTCTGAAGAGATTCAAGACCCCTCACTGGAGACTCATTTCAAAAATGCTGATACCTATATAGCATTGTTTCCAGGAGAGACCTTGAGGGCAGGCAAGAAATTCTTGAAAATCTCATTCATTTATTCTGCATAAACATTTGGGAAGGCTATGAAAACACCTTAAGTTCACAGTAAATTTCATGGCACAAAACCATTAAAAAGGACATAGTTTTCCACTATTCTTGAGTCATTCAATGTATGCTACTCTTCTTTTAAGAATATCAGTATATGCTACCTTCTTACATTGTGATTTTGTCTTTGTAGGACATTTCAAAATGTCAAGATTCTGTGTCATTTTTTGACACAGAAAAATATATCTAAAAGATATATTCTTTTAATAAGAATATATTCTTATATATTAAGAAAAATATATCCAAGAAATATCACTACCACCACCACTATTACCACCACCAATAACAATAACAACAAAATAAATCACCATTTCTTTCTACTTTTGTTTCAAAATTAGTCTGTGGCTTGTTGATGAAACCTATCGAGAGGGGAACATGTTAGACTGGGAGATTCCAAATTTCCAAACAAGTTGTAAATACAATGTTGGATAGTTATGTTGTACAGTCTTCACTGAATTACATTTCCCATCTCTTTGTTATGAAGGATGACTCTCTAGGAGCAAAGTTGGGAAGTAAGATATATATATACACGTACACACATATACACACATATATTTACATATATACATACACACATATATATACGTATGTGTGTATATGTATGTATGTATATGTATATATGTATATTATAGAGATAGAGATAGATACAGATATAGATATAGATAGATATATACACACATAATATATATATACATATATTCATATATACATACATGGAAACTATATTTTAAAACTTGAATGCTTGCTAATAGATAAAATATTTGAATATGTAAAGAAACCATATTGTCATATCAAACAATAAAGAAAGAAAGGTCAAAGTAAGTCAAGGCAAACGAGACAAGGCAAGGCAAGAAAAAGAAAAGGGAAAGTCAATAATGCTCAATGTAAAAAATTGCCTGATACATCACTTTGTTAATTGAATGAATATTTATACATTTTGAAACCAAGACTCTTGTGAATTGTTGAGCAGACAATGAAATTATTAGATTGCTATATTTTCCCAGTATTGTCATTTAATAAACAAATACTTAGCCAATCAAGAAGAAAGATTTCTATATTTAACACAGCTTTATCTTATAGACTGAGAGTATCTGAAGAGATTTTTTTAAACCTCTATAGTTTTCATTTTCTGACAATTGAGAGGCCATCACATAAAATCCCTAACTCATGTAAGGAGTTAAGATAAAGGAATGTCACCTGTATAATGGAGTTTATTGCAACTCCACAGGTTGAGAAGACTCTCACTTGAAGAGTCCTGAAAGAGACTGGTGAAGCCTGGTACTCTTCTGCCTTTCATCAATGTCACTCTGCCCCTTGTATATGCATACAAAAGTATATAGGGAAATAGAGATATAAAAGCATGGCATGGTACCATAGCAAAAGTATCAGAAATTTTAAAATTGAAAATAAGGTGAGGATCACAAGGAAAGCTATGGACAATAAGGGTAATATTTTCATGTTTTATTTGGAAAAATCAAGGCAGTTTTGTAGAGTGAATAGAGAGCCTCATTGATCAGAAGATCTGTGTTCAAGCCTTGTCTCAGACATATCCTGGTAATATAAGCAAGGGCACATCATTTCACTTTTTATTCAATCAGGCAATTTTACATGACTTGGTTGAGACCAGTTGCTAAGAGGCCAAATACATATAAGCAGAAGCAATTTTAATAGGGAAAATGTTGTCTTACACTTCAATTTTTTAAAATAAATCAACTTCACACATGCACAGTGGGAGAGATACAGGTAGAAAACAGTTTACTTGAAAAAAAAGATTGTAGTGGGGAAGGGCTGGTCAGCAGAAAGCTGAATATGAGACAACAGTGTGATATGACAGCTAAAATGTTAATGTGATATTGGTTTACATTAAGAAAGGTATGATGGGGGTAGCTAGGTGGCATAGTGGATACAGCACAGGCCCTAGATTCAGGAGAACCTGAGTTCAAATCCAGCCTCAGATACATAACACTTACTAGCTGTGTGACCCTGGGCAAGTCACTTAACCCCATTGCCCAGGCCAAACAAAACAAAACAAAAACAAAAAAACAAAAAAGGTATGATGTTCAGAAATTGATTTTTTTGCTCAATCTTCTATCCTTATCAGACCAAATTTGGGTATTTTATTCAATTCATGCCATTGTAGTTTAAGAAGGACCTTACTAAACTAGAGAATGTCTAAGTGATGGCCACACTGTTAATAAAGGGATAAGAGTGTAATAGATTCATAGATTAGAGCTGGGGGGCATCTTGGATGTGATGATCAAGGCAAAAGCCTTCATTTTTGATATCAAGAAACTCAGGTTCTGAGTGCTTGCATGATTTTTGCAAGTTCACAAAGCTATTAGGTGAATATTTAGCTCAATTCTTCCTAACTCCAGGCCTAATGTTCTTTCCACTGTATCATCCAACTACCTTCAAACTAGGTCTTGATGGGTTGAAGGAACTGTAGATACTTTGTAGTCAGAAGTGAAGATTAAGGGGGATGTAATAGAAATTATTAGAAATTTAAAATTAAAGACATAAAGGGAGAGACCACTAATCAAACTAGCAAATCTTTGTCAAGCACCATGAATCAAGTCTCAGTATCTCCCAAGAAAAGAGAGGGTTAAAAGAGTAGAGGGAGAATTAGTAAAGGATACTTTTGGTATAATGGATGTATTTTAGTTCAAAGTAGCTCACTTCATCTAGGAGTAAAGAAAATCCTGATGATTAGAATAAGAGCTTTTAGTCTGAATGTTTGGATAGCAAAAGGAATATTTTAAAGGTTATGATCCTTTCACACAGCCACAAAGCAAATCTTGAGTTGGTATTAAGGGTTATTTTTCCCCTTATGCATCCACATCTTCAAGCTTTTTTGGCAAGGTTCAGGTTTTCAAAGTTCTTAACCAAATATCTCCCAACCACATCATTGAATCCAAATCTATGCCAACATTAGAGAACTTGCATAAAGCTACCATTTTGAAGAGGTATTAGAATGGATCTGTTTGTCTTCAGATGGAAGAACTAGGTACAATAGGTAGATATTGGAAAGAGAATAAAGTTAAGCTTGAGAAAAGTAAAACCTTCTTCAAAAATGAGTTACCCATATGTGGAATGAATTGCCTTTGTAGGTAGCAGGTTTCCTGCCACTGGATATCTTCACAGATAGGTTGATTGCAGACTTGCAGTTTATTTTGTACTGAGGATTCTTTTTTTTTCTTTTCTTATTTTTTGTTTGTTTTAGATACAGCTTGGATTCCACAGTTACTGAGGTCCCTTCCAATGTTGATATTCTTTTCTTCTGTGACTCTGTGGATCTGGGCACATAGAGTAGAGGACAATTATTGCAAAAAAGGAAAGTGTTCACTGGAAAGGGTCTTATCTGGTGGTTGAGCAGTTAATTGCCTCTAGGGTCAAGAAGTATTTAAGTTTCAAGAAATCAAATATACTTGAATCACTACACATAAGGTCTCTGGCAGTAAGATGGTAATAAACCCACCATTTTTATGAAATTTTAGTTGCAAAACGTCTTATTTCAGTTGCTTCTGAATAGGCCCCAATTCCCAAAGTAGATACTGAAGGTAGCAATCAGGGCATATGCGTGTATGTGTGTGTGTGTGTGTGTGTGTGTGTGTGTATATAATATTATATATATATATATATATATATATATATATATGTTTGTACGCCTGTATGTGAGGGGGCATAGAATGCTAGAGAGCACTATGGTGGAAAATTCAATTTTTGTAATAGGGAGAATTTTGGGTGGATGAGTTATCAGTATTTTATCAGAACATAGGTTGCAGACCAAGTCGCAACCAAGAGGCCAGTTCTTGTGTTTTCTATGTCTGTTAGAAAGTTAAGGCTGTATGGATAAAATGGAAAAAGGTTGTATTTGAGATCAGAGGATCTGGGTTCAAATTCCTGTTCTCCAACTTAACACATGTATGATTACATACAAATATCTTTGCTATGATCTTATGAAATGTCTAATAAGCATCTGTACATAATGTGGCCTAGAGATAAAAGATAAAATGCAGCATCCAATTGGAAGGGCAGTTAGATGACACAGTAAATAGGGAGCCAGACCTGAAGTCCCTAAGACCTGAATTCAAACTTGGCCTCAGACATTTATTATCTGTGTGACCCTGGGAACATCACTTAACCCTGTTTGCCTCAATTTCCTCATCTGGAAAATGAGCTGGAGAAAGAAATGGCAAACCACTCCAGTATCTTTGCCAAGAAAACCCTAAATAGGGTCACAAAGAGTCAGGCTTGGTTGAAACAACTGTACAATAATAATCCAACTGGAAGTGACTTTGGGGGCTAGGATACCTTAGAGGTAAAAGCTTGAGTATATAAAAAGATTTTGGTATTGGTTAGGGTGTCCCATACATTCAGAATCTCACGATATATACCACTCATTTATGCACAGTTCTGAGATAAATTCCTATATCTGTCTTACCCAGAAGCAGAGTGACTTCAGTAGGTTTCTGAGCAAGGCTTCCAGTATCCGATAAATTCCCCAATCCAGGAGCATAACTCACAGGACTGGAAAAGGCAAATGTGTGTCACCAAAATTTTTAGCAAATGGAAAGTTAGGCTTCAAGCAGGTCTACATCATCAATCATTTGACTCTCACAGTAGAAGACCATTGCCCTCTCCACCTGACAGCCTCTTTGTAGGTTTTGTGAATGGGTAGGAAATTACAGGTTATGGATTTAGTTGTAGGTGCTATCTGAAGCATACATGCATAGGCTTATATGTCTCTGTGTATACATGCATATATATATGTGTGTATGCATATACATATGCATGTGTATTCCAGACCTTGATTTTGCAGGCATAGGATATTACTTGACCAAGCACATTGCAAATAGCTTCAAATCTCTTGGTCTTAGAGAATATCTTGGGATACTAAGAGTTTAAGTGATTTGCCACAGGTAACATAACCAGTGAGCATCAGAGGCAGGCCCTTGATTGCAGATCTCCCTGATTCTGACATTGACTCATTCTTAACTAAGCTAGGTTGCCTATTAGCTTACTAAATGAGAGGGTAATAATGGACCACAGAAACAACCAAAAATATATCCAAACAGTTCTTCCAGGATATAGATATGAGAAATGTAGGAAGAAAAGGGTAATAAACTGAACAATTATCCAAATATAGAAGCATCATTTACTATGATTAAATAGCAAGAAATATAATATCAAATACTGTCATGGTTAAATATCTTCTACTTTCTGTGTTTTTGAAAGTGCCTGGATTACTGGTAGACCACAATAATTTATGTTTGAGTCCTTGACTTCAGTTTCAAAATCTTTTCCCTTTTTGGAGTATGAATTTTCACTATCTACTTTGGATAATTCATGTAATTTGTCTAATGAATTCAAGTTCATTCCAGTTCCAGGCAAACTCTGATCATTGTAACAAGGCAAAATATCTTGATTCCCCTTTTTAATAAAAACTTAATGACCATGGCACACTAACTAGTTAACATGCTTCAGGTCATCCAGTTTGACTCCAGTGTTAGAGATGGCAAAGTGCTCCCTTGAGCAAGAATTCCTTTTGGGGAAGACTCTTCATAAATGGTTTACACTTTTTTTCCCCTTTTATAAGCAATGAATAATGAAACATCATGTTTGTTTAAGTCCTTAAAGGCAATAGATTAAATGATTAATAGCACTAAGGATGTGATTCACACTATACATGCAAGGCTACTCAGAAAACATCATCAAAATATCATATGTGGTCTCGGAAAAAATCTTGAGAATAGTATTTTAAATTCAGAGTTGAATTATAAACAGCACTTGACTGAGACTCTGGATTTATGTTCAAACTTTTCCAATTGCCCATTACAGGATTTGTGTAAGTCACATTTCACCTTTATGGATCTCAGTTTCCTCATCTATTAAATGAAAGGGTCATAGAATCAGAGTTGGAAAGGATCTTAGATGTCACCTAGGACAACTCTTTCATTTCACAGATATGGTAATTGAGGCACAGGTTAAAGTACTTGCCTGAAGTAATATAGGCAGTGATACAACAAAAAAAAATGATCTCAAGTCCTCTAATATCAAACAAAGTATTCTTTCCTTTTCACTACATTGTCTCTCTCTCTCATTGCACATGCTATACCCTTCACTATATTAGATGATTTTTGAGATTCCTTGTAGCTGTTGGATAAAAGGGTTCATGTCAGTATACTTTCAGAATCAGAGATATTCAGGAAAATAGGCTCGTTATGTCATAAGTCACCCAAGGTGAATCACATAATCAGACTCAGAAAGGACCAGAGAGGCCAATCATCTCCCCAAAGTATAATTCTCTATACATTATCCTAGCAATCAATCACTTGATCGACAAAGCATTATTATGTACTTTTTACATGCCAGGCCCTAGGCTATTCATCTAGCTTCTATCAGCACTTCCAGAGAAAATATGAGATATCTGTAGACATTAGTAATGTTTGTTTTATTAAGAGAAAAGCAACCCAACATTCCCTTCCCAATAACTAGAAAATTTTGCCAGAAATCAAATTCTGTAGTGACAGCCAATACAAGGTTGGAATGAGGCATTCTTTCAGGACAAGACAACTTAGGAGGTTGAGTTCAGAAAGAGAGATTTATGAGAAAGGGCTAGAGGTTAGTCCAGAACCCACAAGGGTGAAAAACCAGAGGTAGGACTAGGTGGTAGTGATGAAAGCAGCATCAGCTTTGGGTGGTCTCAAGCCAAAGATTATAAGGGGCTCTGGCAACTGGTCAGAAAGACAATAAAGTGGTCTCTTGTGTTAGCTCTAGACATTGGACCAGAGGTTTGTCAAATCCATTGCTTATACCCATTTCTGTGTCATAGTTCAAGGACAAAGAGGAACACTTTCAGTCAAGAGGAAGCAGGAGCTCCAAGAAGAAGTATCAATTTTGGTCATAAGAGTTGAGGGATACTGAGGAATAGCATCACTTGTGGCCCCGACTTGTGAACAGGGGTCTTAAGAAAAAGTATCGCTCCTGGGGGCAGCTAGGTTGCACAGTGGATAGAGCACTGGCCCTGAAGTCAGGAGGACCTGAGTTCAAATTCGGCCTCAGACCAACACCTGACACTTACTAACTGTGTGACCCTGGGCAAGTCACTTAAACCCAATTGCCTAAAAACTTAAAAAAAATATTGTTTCTGGTTCCAAGGAAGCAGGGGCCCCAAGGAACAGTACCAATTGGAATCCAATAATGTTCAAAATCAAAAAATAAGGTGGAAAAATGAGCAAATAGCAAAAAAGAACCTGATCATAAAAACATGCTTAGTGACAGGGAAGATCAAGGCACAAATTCAGGTGTAGACTATGAAGTCAAACAGCCATAAACAAAGTCTCAAAAGAAAAATAAAACAAAACAAAATAAACATGAATTTGATAGAAGCCCAACAAGGATTCCTGGAAGACATCTAAAAAATGATTTCAAAATTAAATGAGTGGTAAATGGAAATTAGATAAAGAAATGAGAGCAAAGGAAGGAAATTATGAAAAAGCAATTAATTACTTGTTAAAAGAGGTAAAGCTATTGAAGAAAATTATACCTTAAAAAGACAGAAACGGTCAAATGGAGAAAAAGGTACAAAATTCATTGAGGAAAATATCTCCTTAAAAAAAAGACTTGACTGAATATTTTAAAAACTTACAAAAAGATCACTGAACAAAATAATTCCTCACAAATTCAAATTAGGCAAGTAGAAAATAATAATTCATTGAGACATCAAGAAATATTTTTAAAAGTGAAAAGAATGAAAAAATAGAAGAATTGCATTGAAAAAAACACTCCTTACAGAGGATATGATGGTATATTTAGAGAATCCTAGGGCATCAAAAAAAAAAAAACACTAGTTGAAACAATTAGCAACTTTAGCAAAGTTACAGGATATAAGATAAATCCATATATATAATCAACATGTCTATATATTACCAATAAAGTCCAGCAAGAAGAGATAGAAAGAGAAATGCCATTTAAAATACTTTCAGACTATATAAAATACTTGGGAATATACCTGCCAAAATAAACACAAGAACTATATTAATACAATTGCAAAACACTTTTCACACAAAGACAGATCTACATAGTTGGAAAAATATTTATTGCTCATGGGTAGCTGGAGCTAATATAATAAAAATTATAATTTTATCTTAATTTGTTTATTCAATGCCATACCAATCCAAATACAAATAAAATCATAGATTTAGAAAAAATAATAAAATTCATCTGGAAGAACAAAAGTCCAAGAATGTCAAGGGAATTAATGAAAAAAAATGTGAAGGAAAGAAGCCAAGCAGTACCAGATCTCAAACTGTATTACAAAGAGTTAATCATGAAAACAATCTGATACTGGCTAAGAAATAGAGTGCTGGATCAGTGGAATAGATTAAGTACACAATTCACGGTAGTAAATGACTAAAGTAATATAGTGTTTGATAAAGGCAAAGCTTCTGGCTTTGGGAACAAGAACTCACTATTTGACAAAAATTGCTGAGAAAACTAGAAAGTGTTTGCCAGAAACTTGAGAGAGATCAACATCTTACATGCTATACTAAGATAAGGTCAAAATGGGCACTTGATTTAGACATAAAGGGTGATATCATAAGTAAATTAGGAGGGCACAGGAAATTTTACCTGTCAGATCTATGAATGGAATTTATGAATAAACAAGAGATAGAGAGAATCATGGGAAATAAAATAGATAATTTTGATTATATTAAATTATTTTTATACAAAAAACCAATCCAACAAGATTAGAATGAAAGCAAGAAACTACAGGAAAATATAGCAAGTTTCTCTAATAAAGGCCTCAATATATAGAGAACTGAGTAAAAGTTATTGAAGAAAAAAGAAGAGCCACTCCCAATTGATTAGTGGCCAAAGTGTATGAATAGGCAGTTTTCAGAAGAAATCAAAGGTGTCAAAATTCACATAAAATGCCTTCAATTTCTACTGATTAGAAAAATACAGATTAAACATCTTTTTGATATGACCTCACACTTATCAGATTGGATAATATGACATAAAAAAGAAAGTGGCAAATACTGAGGGCAATGTGGGACAATTGGAATACTAATGTACTGTTGGTGGAATTGTAAACTAGTCCAACTGTTGTGGAAAACAATTTGGAACTATGCCCCAAAAGTTATAAAACTGTGCATACTCTTTGACCCAGCAGTAGCACTACTAGGTATTTATTGCAAAGAGATTAAAAAAAGGAGAAATGACCTATTTGTACAAAATGTTTATAGCAGCTCTTTTTGTGGTGGCAAAAAACTGGAAATTGAGGGGATGTCCATGAATTTGGGAAATGGCTTAAAAAATTGTGATATATGATCATGATTGAATAATATTATGCTGTAAGAAATGATGATGGGGATGACATCAGAACAACCTGGGAAGATTATATGAACTGATACAAAGTGAAGTGAGCAGAACCAAGAGAACATTGTACACAGTCACACCAATATTGTAAGGATGATCCATGGTGAAAGACTTACTCTGATCAAGACAGTTATCCAAGACTATTCCAAAAGACCTAAGATGAAAAATACTATCCACTTCCAGAGAGAGAACTGATGAGCTCTGATTACATATTGAAGCATATTTTTTAAACTTTCTTCATTTTTCTAGTGGGTTTTTTTGTCTGTTTCCTTTTGCAATGTGGCTAACATTGCAATATGTTTTACACGACTTCCCATGTGTACTTGATATGAAATTGCCATCTCAGGGAGAGGGGATGGGCTGATGGAAAGAAGAGAATTTGGAACTCAAAATTTAATAAAAAAGTGAATGTTAATTTTCATATGCATTTAGCTAATGTTTAATGAAACAAAATACATTTTCAAAAAGAAAATGAAAGAGCCCAGTTGAGTCATTGCTACAATTAACATGGCATTAGCTGACCCCACCTCTACATAGTGCTTGTGGTATGTCTTAAAGAAAAAATAAAAGACTCTCTGAGGCCACGGTGAGAAGTGAGTTCATTTCAGTTATGGGGTATGACCAATGCAAAAGTATCAAAGTGGGAGACAGAATGTGTCATAAATAATGAACAGAGAGAAGCCTGACTTAACTATATCATAGAATGTGAAAATGGAAGATGGTGTAAAACCAAGCTGGAAAGATTGGTTTGGGTCAGTCGTAAACTCACTCCCAGAGAACATAAATGACTCACTTGTGGTTGGATAATTTGATTGAGACATAGGCAGGATTAATCCTATATGCTGATCCTAAACATGGGTCTTTCACTGTTTCCTGCTACTTGATCACACTAATATTTCAAGAGATGTTTTTTGTTTGTTTGTTTTGTTTTTAAAGCCTGTATGAGCATTCCTCCAACTTATGCAGGTTACATCTTGTCTACATATCTTAGCACATAGTCTTTGAGAGCTACACTTGTGTTCTCAAATCATGAAATTACAGTGATATTAATACCTGGCACTCTTGTAGCCCTTTCAGTTTTGGAAAGTAAATACATTGCCTCATTCAAACCTCTGACAACCTTGCAAGAGAAGAACCATTTTGTTTTTATAAGAGTAGGACCTCCTAGTAGGAATACATTGTCTCCCAATTCAGATAGGCAGCTGCTCTTCAATTCATAATCTCAGAAAATTACCTGGGATGCTGAGAGTTGCCCAGGTTCCCATAGCCAGTATGTATCAAAGACAATAATTCAACACAGATTTTCTTGATGCCAAGCCTGGCTTTTTATTTACAACATCATCATGCCTCTTCCCTGTTTTGCCAGTCAGGTAATGGAAGTTCAGAGTTAAATTGATCTGCTCATGTTCACACAACTAATAAATACTTGAACAATATTTCATTTCATTTCTGCAACATGTCCTCTGTCAACCAATGGATAAGCCTTTCTGGGTTTAGGCTACTGATTAAAAGAAGATAAGTAGAGTTCATGACAGGAGAAGTACTTGAAGCTTTTCCATGTTGGTGAAATCTACCAGATCTTATTTGAAATTGAAACCGTGTTTGAGATAGCCTTTGGAATTGGATTTGGGCAGAGAAAGAAAATGATTATTGAAAAATAAATATATTAAAAGTTTAATGATTCATTAAATAATAAGCCAATAAATAAAACTGTATCCTGGAAGATTTACATTTCAGTTGAATACTGTCAGTCTCCAAGATTGAAGAGCTATCTGAATTTAAATTTAACCAAAATAGGGGTACTTTTCTAAACCTCAACATTTATTTCCACTTTTGCCCAGTCTTAGGTACAACAGGTTGGTACATAGCAACTTACAGCATGGTTATAGCATATAATGACATTCACAAATTACTCAAAGAATTAAGAAAAATAGGACAGAAAGATGATACCATGTGGTTCGGTGATGCTGCCATCCCTGGTCATTTCATTCAGAACTCCTCAGAATTATGCATTTTTTTTACTGGCTAACAAAAGTCAGGCCAGGTCAGCCAAACCACATCTTGTTATAATAAATGGCATGCTGATTCAATAGGTCACACTTTTTTATTTTTTTTAGAACAATAAAACTGAGCTGTGGGATAATTCTAGTGAGGCTGAGCTGCTAATGGTGACATTATTTTAAGGAAGTATACTGTAAAAACAAAACATAGGTATTCCATTGCCACAATTTTTCCCCTTATATTCTTACCAATTACATCTCCATCCTTTCATCTCTCTCTTCTTCCTTCTCTGAGATTCTGAGTGAGAAGGAATTTCAGAATTAAACCTTCTCATTTAACAAAGGAAGAAGCTGAGTTCTATCAAGAACAGACTACTACTTCACACAGAGAAAGCAACGTGACATAATAAAGAAGGCACTGGGTTTTGCATCAGAAAGCCCTGGGTTCAAACATCAATTCAGATGTGTATACAAGCTATACGATGCCTGACAAATTCCTTGACCTTTTCTATCTCAATTTACTGATCTATAAAATAAAGGGATTGTATTCCTTAAAGGCCTGTAAAGTTCCTTCTTGGTGCCAACTCTATGATTCCAAGCATTAGAGTCTGGATTTGAACCCAGTTCCTGTATTATCAATACTTATTTCCCTTCATTTTATCCTTCTCTTCTCAACATTAAAGGGTACAGAAATGGCCGTCCATCGCTCCTTAGTATTCCAAGCCATTCACTTCCAATTGTAGAAGGATGATAACCTGTAACACTTACAGCACTTGATTGTTCTGTTAGCCAGGTAAACACGTATTTGGAATCCTGGGGAGTGACATCCAGATGGAATCCCAAAGATCACCTAGGAAAATCCCCTCATTTTGTCCATCAATCAGGGAATGGCTGAACAGATAATATATGATTGTAATGGAACACTGTTGTCCTATTAAGAAATGACAAACAGGCAGATTTCAGAAAAAAACCTGGAAAGGCTTATATGAACTGATTCAAAGTGAAATGAGCAGAATCAGGAGAACATTGTAAACAATATCAGCAACATTGTGTGATGATCAACTATGAATAACTACCTTTTCTCAGCAATACAATGATCCAAGACAATGCCAAAGGATTCCTGATGGAAAATGCTATTCACCTCCAGAGAAAGAACTGATGGAGTCTGAATGCAGATTGAAGCATATTATTTTCATTCTTTTTGTACTTTTCCATGTGATGGAAGTAGAACTCCCATGAAATAAATTATAATGACATTTTGCCAATTCAAATTACAAACATACAAATATTTGTTTTAGAATTACTTATTACATGCAGATATTTTCTTTTTGTCATTATAACAGCGATAATCTCCTCTATTTTTATCTCATATTCCCTGAAGTCAGAAATCATGGGACCCTGACACAAATCCTGAAGCATTTTGTGGTCAAATTTGTTTGAGAAACACTGCTTCTGAAAGTGAATATGATAGAAGTAGAATCTCCGCATAAAGAATTTGAGAATTGGATGGGTTCTCAGAGGAAATTTTGTCTAGTGTATACATGAAAAGTATCCCCGATTTATAATTATAATTACAGTACTTTATGGTTTGCATACGTGTGTGTGTGTGTGTGTGTGTGCATGTGTGTTGTCAGTTGCATGAACAAGTTATTCTCTAGTTTAAAAAAAAATCTTCCATTCACATTAAGAGTTAACACTTTCTAAACATGCTTGGAAGAGTAATAGTTAATTGAAAGAGCTTATGAATGTTATATTCAGATATGAAAATGAAGATGATTTCCCTAGTTAACAATAGAAAGGATAAACATTCAAGCAGTGAAGAGAGAGCAGTTTTGTGCAGTGTGGATGTTCCTGAATAAAACAATAACACACAAACTTGTGAGTTACTCTAAGTACATGAGTTTTCCTTCATCATATGCTTCCCTGTGAGGTTCCTGTAAATGTTTGTCTATGTTTCATCATATATATATATATATATATATATATATGTATATATGTATATATGTGTGTGTGTGTGTGTAATGAATTAGCGAGAGAGTTGGGTTTAGATTTATATGTGAATTTTGATTAAATTTGTGATTTATACATTCACTTTGATGTATAAATATCTATATTGGCATTATATACTTTCAGGTATTGTGTTTGAGAATCAAATATGTCATTATTTTAAATGGCTAGTTATATAAATATCAAGGACTAGGTGGGTATGTGACCTTGCCAGTAATTGATTATGTAGTTTGATAACAATTTGGATGGGGGCTCAAGCATTACAGTGGTAAAAAGGAAAAGTATACTTACCCTCAGCACGTTTTGTGCAATAAAACCCAAACAAGAAAGAAAAAAGAGAGAGAGTGAGAGAGAAAAAGAAAGAAAGAAAGAAAGAAAGAAATAAAGAAAGAAAGAAAGAAAGAAAGAAAGAAAGAAAGAAAGTAGGAAGGAAGGAAGGACAGAAGGAAGGAAGGGAGAAAGAAAAGAAGGAAGGAAGAAGGAAAGGAGGGAAGGAAGAAGAAATAGAAAAATGACTATTATTCAGTCTATATTCAATGACATCAGTTCTTTCTCTGGAGATGAATAGCATTTTTCATCACAAGTCCTTTGGAATTGTCTTGAATAATTTTATTGCTGAGAAGAGCTAAGTCATTCACAGTTGTTTATCATATAACATTGCTATTACTATATACAATGTTCTTCTATTTCTGTTCACTTCATTTTGTATTAGTTATGTAAGTCTTTCTAGGTTTCTCTGAAATCATCCTATTTGTCATTTCTTACAACACAATACTATTCCATTACAATTATATACTTCAGTTGTTCACCCATTGGGCATACCCTTAATTTCCAACTCTTAGTCACCACAAAAAGAGCTGCTATAAACATTTTTGTACAAATAGGTTCTTTTCACTTTTGTAAATTTCTTTGGGATATAACCCTAGCAGTGGTATTGCTGGATCAAAAGATATATATAGTTTTATAGCCTTTTGGTCATAGTTCCAAATTGCTCTCTAGAATAGCCGAATTAGTTCACTACTTTACCAATAGTGTATTGGAGTCTCAGTTTTCCCATATCCTCTCCAATATTTATCATTCTCCTTTTTTTGTCATATTAGCTAATTTGATGGGTGGGAGGTGGTACCTCAGAGTTGTTTTAAAATGCATTTGTCTCATCAATATTGATTTAGCACATTTTTATATAGCTATAAATAGCTTTGATTTCCTTGTCTGAAAACTGCCTATTTATATCATTTGACCATTTGTCAATTAGGGAATGACTGGTATTAGGAATTTTAATCAGTCCTCTATATTTGAGAAATAAAGCCTTTATCAGAGATACTTCCTGTAAAGTTTCTCCCCCATTTTCCTGCTTTACTTTTAATTTTGGTTGCATTGGTTTTATTTGTGCAAAAACTTTTTAAATGATCAAAATTATTCAGTTTACATTTTGTAACACTGTCTATCTGTTGCTTGGTCTTAAATTCTTCCTTTATCCCTATGTCTGAAGGGTAAACTATTCCATGACCTCCTTGCTTATGGTATCACCCTTTATGTCTAAATCATGCATCCACTTTGACCTCATCTTAGTATACAGTGTGAGATGTTCATCTAAATCTAGTTTCTGTCATACTGTTTTCCAATTTCCCCAGAAGGTTTTTGTCAAATAATGAATTACTGTCCCAAAAAGATTGGATCTTTGGGTTTATCAAACACTAAATTAGTATGGTCATTTACTGTAATAAATACATTGTAATATATTGGGTACCTAATCTATTCAACTGACCCCCACCACAGTATTTCTTAGCTTGTACCATATTATTTTGATAATTACCATTTTATAAAGTAGTTTGAGGTCTTTTATGCACATGGCACCTTCCTTCACTTTTTTATTGATTCTCTTGATGTTCTTGATCTTTTGTTCTTCTAGATGATTTTTATTATTATTTTTTCTACTCTATAAAACTATTTTTTGATAGTTTGATTGACTTGGCATTGAATAAGTAGATTAATTTTAGTAAAATTGTCATTTTATTATATTGGCTTAGTCTATTCATGAGCAATTAATATTTTAAAAAATATTTAGATCTCACTTTATTTGTGTCAAAAATGTTTGTAATTGTGTTCATATGATTTCTGGATATGTCTTGGCAGATAGACTTCCAAATATTTTATTATGTCAGCAGTTATTTTAAATGAAATTTCTCTTTCTATTTCTTGCTGCTACACTTTATTGGTAATATGCAGAAATGTTGATAATTTATGTGGGTTTATTTTGCATCTTTCAACTTTGCTAAAGATGTTAATTATTTCAAATAGTTTTAGTGGATTCTTTAAGTAGATCATCATATCATCTGCAAAGTGATAGAGTCATTTTCTCATTGCCTATTCTAATTCCTTCAATTTCTTTTTCTCCTCATTATTATAGCTAGCATTTCTATTATGATATTTAATAGTAGTGGTGATAATGGAGACCCTTGCTTCACCCCTGATCTTATTGAGAAGGCTTCTAGCTTATCCCTATTACAGATAACACTTGCTGATGGTTTTAGAGAGATACTAATCATTTTAAGGGAAGTTCCATTTAGTTCTATGCTCTCTAGTGTTTTTAATAGGAATGGGTGTTGTACTTGTCACAGACTTTTTCTGCATCTATTGAATCAGTGGATTCCTTCAATTTCTATTTTATCCTCTGGTTCTAGGATATCAGAGCAGTTTTCCTTGATAATTACTTGAAATATGATGACCAGGCTTTTCATTTTATCATGACTTTTAGGTAGTCCAATAATTCTTAAATTATCTATCCTGGATCTATTTTCCAGGTCAGTTGTTTTTCCAATAAGATATTTCACATTTTCTCCTATTTTTCCATTGTTTTGATTTTGTTTGATTAATTCTTGATGTTTTAAAGATTAATTAGCTTCCACTTGCCCAATTCAAATTTTTAAGGAACTATTTTCTTTTGTGAAATTTTTTGGACCTCCTTTTCCATTTGTCTAGTTCCACTTTTTAAGGAGTTGTTTTCTTCACTGAATTTTTGTACCTCTTTATCCATTTAGCCAGTTTGACTTTTTAAGGAATCGTTTACTTTCGTGAATTTTTGCATATTTTTTCCATTTTTTTCTTTTACCAAGCTGTTGACTCTTCCCCCCCCCCATGATTTTCCTGTATTACTCTTTCCCCATTTTCCCCTCCTATTTGCTTTTTAAATTTTTTTTCTGAGGTCTTCTATGGGTTCTTATTTTTAGGTCTGTAGACCAATTTTCATTTCTATTTGAGGCTTTGTATGTATCTATTTTGACACTTTTGTCCTCTTCTAAGTTTGTTCCTTGATCTTCCCTGTCATAGTAACTTTTTATGGTCAAGTTCTTTTTGTTTCTTTATTTGTTTTTGCTCATTTTTCTGCCTCTTTTGACTTTGTGTTTTTATATAGTAATTAGTATCTGTACCTGCTGCTCCAGGCTTCTTGTTCTGGGGCTCAAGGCCTTGCTGCTGGCTTAGATTGGAGAGAGAGCCTCCCTCCTGACTTGTTCTGGTGGCAGGGTCTTCTTGTAAGCCTTCCCTGGGGTTGGAGTCTCACTGCTGGCCTGTCCCAGAGGCAGGACCTCACTGCTGGCTTGTTCTGGGGGTAGGGCTTACTGTTGGCCTACTCCAGAGGCAGGGCCAATTTTCTTCTTGTTGTTGTTATTTTAATTTTCATGTTTATATTTTATTTGGTTTTATTTTTTGCTGTAGAAGGTGAAAATTTTACATATGATTCTCATTTGTCATGAGTTAACTAAACACTATACAAATATATACAGGAATATTCACATTTAATTTTATTGTGTACATCTTTACTATTTAAACATCTGGCTGTACACAATGCAAACAATATTCACATGATGTAAACATAATTTCACTTCAACCATATTCTGCATTGTAAAGAAAGAAGTTAATGATATGCTGTAATCTTCAATTTCAGATTAATCCAAATGTTTTGGTAGTAACAAACTGGTGCTCTGAAAGATTGTTTTCATGATTTTTTTTAAATACAGAAAGCCCTCTTTTCACTTAAGTAGTGCCAAATTACATTTTCATAATTTTTTATACAATGAGCCATTTTCCACAGTAAGTTGGTATAACTGTATACAATAGAACTGCTAATACTATTGCTTGTAATGTTAGTATTAAACTGGGCACCGAAGTCCTCAACAGCTGATTTTTTTAAAGGTCAAACTGAAAAAGTGAGTCTCATCAAAAAGGAAATTAAGCTAACTTGACAAAAAAAGCATTGAATCCATCCAAAGTTCTAATGTTCAAGAAAATTCAGGTTTTATTTTGTAATTGATTCACTCAACTATACATTTCCCTCTTGATCAGGAAGAACCACAGACTTACTTTCAGATAAAGTAGTGCTCAGTTCTTGTTCCACTCCACACAAATAAACATCAATAGGTCATTGTGTGCTCCTTATACATACTGTTATCCAGTGTTCTGTAGGAGTGGGCACTTCCAATTTGGTTTCTTCTGGAGCCTTATTTGCAATAACATTCTGTCCATAGAAAGCTTGAATGCTATGAATATTTTGATATGTCACATATGATGATCTTACATTTTCTTTGTCATCTGTTAGTTCAACCAGCTGCTGAGCATCCAAAGTTTTTTCCATTGCTGTTAAATCATTAAGTACATCTCTTATCTTCTTTTGCTGGGATACTTTTGATCCAGTACCACTAAGATCAGATTCAATTCATTGAATATGGTTCTTAGATCTTTTTTGAATGAAGTTGATACCATCTAAGGTATTGGTGATGTCATATACTCTTCGTTTCCATTCTCCAAATGTTGTTGCAACTTCATTTAAATTAAGAACTCCACCAGGAGCAGATTCAATGAGCTCCATAAATTTACAAGTTAAATAAACTAAAGATACATCATAATGAGGTTTTGTCACTCTCAATGCTTCAATAGGCTCTCTATGTGGAGTGGCAGCAGGGGGATTCAGCTCATGGACTCCAGCTTCCTCTGGCAGGCTTCAATATCTGTAGTGGGGTCCAGGCCCCAGGCCTTCAGCAAGGCGGCCTTGAGAGCTCCTGACAACAACCTTGACAAACTAAGTCAAGTTGCTTGTAGTTTTCCTCTTCCTCCTCCTCCTCCTTCTCCTCCTCCTCCTCCTCCTTCTCCTTACTGGCTAGATCTTGGGGCAGTCCAAGCTCACCCAGCTTTCAGTTTCCTTATTTTTTTTAAATGAGAGGCTATACCAGGTCACTTCTGAGGTCTCTTTCAGTTCTAGTTGGATAATCCTATGATAAGTTCCTTCAATTCACTTAACTTTGTCCTTCCTACATGAAATGGTATCTGGGGACCTTTATTTGACCCTAATAGAATCTTGCAGGAAGAGAGTTGTTAGACACCTGAACTGGACCACTGTGCTTTCCTAATCTTCTGGGTTTATAGCGTGCCTCTTATTCAGATGGGAAACATATATGTCCCAAAGTGGCCATTCAGCCTTGATAGAATGAGCTTCCTGTGAAAAGAAGAATGAGATGAGGGGGAAAGCTGGCAGTCACAGAGGACTTCCAATAGAGAGACTGAATAGTCGCTTTAGAGGGAGAGATGCTGTAGACAAGATTCATAGATAGAGCCAAAGAAAAATCAGCCAGCAGCAATAAGCATCATTTTGGCTACATATCCCAGTGGCATCTCTGTGTGGTGCCAGCAGCAGGGCTGCTCTGAATAGGGAATTTCTATCTGTCATGATAGAAGGGGAGATTCTCTCCTCTCAGAAGATGTAATTTCTGATGCAAAGTCTTAGAGATGCCAGTCTGTCTCCTTCACTGCCCTAACACATACACAATCATTTCCTGCCATTGGAATAAATGACTTATCTACTAAATACCCCCAGGAGGAACATTTAGGACAATATGGTCTGACCAGAACCACAACTAGGACAAAGTGGTAGGACATTTATCCCAGGAAAACAAAATTTATATTTTAGTAATAAAAATCATAAAATATATATAATGCTTTGAGTACACATACTATTTTATTTTATTCTCAAATACTGACAAAAGTCCACATAGTTAAAGCTATGTTATTTCCAGCAGTAATGTTTGGCTATGAGGGTTGGACCATGAGGAAAGCTGAGCACCACAGAATTGACACTTCTGAAGTGTGTTATTGGAAAAGACTTTTGAGAGTCCCTTGGAGAGCAAGGAGATCAAATCAGTCAAAACTCAAGAAAATTAATTCAGACTGCTCACTGGAAGGACAAATACTGGAGCTGAAGCTTAAATATTTTGGCCACATTATGAGAAGACAAGACTCATTGGAAAAGACCCTGATATTGGGAAAAATTGAAAGCAAAAGGAGAAGGGGACAGCAGAGGATGGGATGGATATAGATAGTGTCATTAAAACAATGAACATGATCTTGAAAAACCTTTGTGAGACAGTGGAGGATAGAAGGGTTTGGTGTCCTATGGTCCAGTGAGTCATGAAGAATGAGGCATGACTGAATGAATGAAGAAAAACAACAGTAACAGAATTTAATCCTCACAGAAACCTTGTGAGGTAGTGGCTAATATTATCTATCCCCACTATCAGATGAGGAAACTATAGTTATTTCCCTGAGGATGGAAAGCTAGAAAATGTCTGAGACAGGATTTGAACTTGTTTTCCTGAATCCAAGTCCAGCACTCTATGCACTACCCACACGTAGCTGCATCTATCATACATATACTCTTTCAGTAAGAACTGAGTTTCACAATAGATTAGCAAGAAAGGTTGTTTGAGATTGAGAGGGGCAGCTAGGTGGCACAGTGGATAGAGTACCAGCCCTGAAGTCAGGAGGACCTGAGTTCAAATCTGGCCTCAGACCAAACACTTGACCGTTACTGGCTGTGTGACCCTGGGCAAGGCACCTAACCCCAATTTCCAAAAAAAAAAAAGGTCGATTGAAACACCAAGTTGTCAAGCAGCCCAGTTGCTCCCTTTGCCAGCGACACCAACCAGTGATTATCACCCTAGCCCGTTCTGAACTTGACCCACAAAATTCTTCCTCCTCTCTCTAGTCCCAGTGCCCTATGCCTTTGCCCAAAGAGATTTGATCATCTAAAATCTCTGTCTTCTCAGAATAGGGTATCGTGCCAGTGTCTCTTCCCCCATGTACCCTGTGTCCTGTGATTCAAGTCTTCCCTCCAACTAAACTGATATATATATATATATATAATACATATGTGATATATATAATATATATTGATATACATGTAATATATATACATATAATACATACATATACATACATACATACATACATACATATACATATATATACAGAGAGAGAGAGAGAGAGAAAGAGCTATTAGTTTGCTGTTGACCTCTTTGCCATTTCAACATAAAAATCCAATATCTTCCATTCTATCCCAGCCTTAGCTGACTCCCATAGTCTGTCTAGACTTGAAATAGATAGTACCTGCTTCAGCTCATTTCTCTGGCTTTTGCACTATTTTCCTAATCACTTTGGCTCAAACTTCTGCTGTAAATTGGCACTTTGAGATCATGGATACTGCACTGGACTTTGATTAGTGAAGATGTGTTTGAATTGCATCTGAGACATCTCTTAAGTTTGGACTTCAGGACAATTCACTTATCCTCTCTCAGATTCAGTTTGTTCATCAGTAAAATGGATATAACAACATCTGTTCCAGGTACAGATGTAATGTTGGGCAGGTAGTTAAACTCTCAGTGCTCCCAGATGTTCTTTAAGACTCTAAGTTGCTGAGCATGTGGGATCTGCTTCGATGGGGAAAGTTTCCTCACCTGGAATCCATTAGACCAAAGAAGCTACAAGTCCAGATACAACCTCCCACTCTCCCTCCCCCCAAAAAATCAAGAAAGTTATCTCACAGTTCTGAGACTCAAATGAAATAATTCATGTAAATGCTTACCAACAATAATGTCATTTGCTGTGCTATTGCTGTTACTATTATTATCATTATTAATCATTTGGCAGCTCCTTATTGCCAAACAGTACTTCTGATCCTTCTTCCTCACCAAGAAGATGGGATGGCATTCAGGCATCAGCAGCTGGCCAATACTTATGTATTCTGTGCAATTCAAAGTCAGACAGCAGTTCAACATATGTGCAAGAGTATTGACTTTGGCATCAGAAGACACTAATTCAAATCTGCATTGCCCGTGTGACTCTCAGGAATCAATAACCTTTCTGAGACTTAGTTTTCTCATCAGTAAAAAGAGGGCATTGGATGAAATGCCTTTTAAGTTAGTAGGCACAGTAGATAGAGTGTTAGGGCTTGGGTCAAGAAGATCTGAATTCAAATTTGATCTCAAGCACTTACCAGTTAAGTGACCCTTGATAAGTCACTTAGCTTCTATTTGCCTCAGTTTCCTCTCCTATAAAATGGGGATAATAGAGTCATTGTGAGGATGAAATTAAATATTATTTGTAAATAACTTTCCAAACCTTAAAGGGGGATACAAATGTTAGCAGTTTTGATTTGAGGTTCCTTCTTGCTCTATCTACAATCCTATGACAAAAAGAAAGGTCCCACAGATATGAAGATATTTATAGGTCACTTTTTCTTGTAGGAAAGAACTGGGGAAAAATAATGGGTGCCCACTAGCCAATGACTAAATAAATCATGGTTTTGGAATATAACATAATATTATTGTGTCTTGAGGAATTACCCTTTTGAAGAATGTGAAGAAGCTGGAAGAGATTTATGATTACATTCAGAATGAATTTGATGGAACCAATGACTACACCAATATAAATGTAAAGAACAGTGATATTAATCTTAACAATGTCTAATTATGATGACCAATTTTGGTCTCTGGGCAAGGGAAAGGGAAATGGAGAGATGGGTAATTTTGAGATTGGGATGTAGAATACCCAGTCAGATATGGTTAATATTTTGACTAGTTTTGCTTATTTTCCCTGTGTTACAAGAGTTGTCTAACTGAGGGTGGTAGTGGAAGGGAATTAAATTAATCTGAAAATAATTGTAATATAAAAGAAATATTAATATTTATTTTTTAAAAAGCTTTAGACTAATGGAATTAAAATGTGGGAATGGAGGCCATCCTGACCCTCCTCAGAGTCTGTTACACAAACTATCTTTCATTAGTGCAATCTTTGATGACTTCTCATCATTTAGAGATAATAATCAGATAAAGAAAAGTGATTTTTTTTTGCATTATACCCTCTTCATTTCAATTACCTAACCAACTTTGTTCACTTAAATAATCTCTCTGGTATAATGCCTTTCATAACATTCATATAATCAACACTTTGTTTTCCCCTGCATCCATACCAGCTTCTTCTTTTTAAGACCCCACAAGTGACGACATATATCCTGCCCTCTCCAAACCCAAACTCCATTCCCAGCCCAATTTGGTAACTATCATCTACTGATCATATAACCATCTCCTCCTTTTTTTTTTTAATTGTTTAAGTGTCTACTTAACCATACTATTCTAAAAGACTACAGTTCTTTTCTATTTGAATGATTTTCCTAAACAAACAGCAGATGCTTTTGTTATGTAAAAAGAGGTGGGGGGAGTTGGATGGCTCGGTAGCACCTTTCCTCCTCAGGTAACCTGGTAATGATACATTTGGTATATATATTCTTCCCTGCCTCTACTCATTTTAAGCACCGTTAATGATCATACCTTCCTGCCTAGTTCTCTCCTGAGTTACTGCCTCTCTGTCTTACCTGCATCTCCTCTCATTCCTACTGCCTAAAATTAAACTTTCTCATTCTCCATTCTTGGCAAGACTAAATCCTCTGGAGTCATTGCCAAAATAACAAAACTTGCCTGATTTCTCCTTTCTCCCATGCCTCCTCTCACTCCATTTTCTCAGTATGTATGTTTTATGTGATAACTTCCTCTAGCCAAAATGTCATGCTTTTAATTAAAAAAAAATGAAATGGAGTACTCTTGAAATGAACCAGATTGACAGTTCTCAAAAATTAAGTTTAGTGTCTCTCCAGTGCCAGCCTAAAGCACTCTAAGAGCAAAGGAACATTATTTTTTTCTCTTATCTATTCAGGGGATTTCATTCTTCCCATTCTGCCCCCTATAAAACCCCACCTCCACCATATTATTTGACACCCCTTGGGTCCTTGGCTCTTCCTATGGAGATTCTTACCTTTAATTCACGGTTTTTATTCTGTTTTGAATAATAATAACCCAACATATTATTTTTGAATATGACATTTGTCTCATTAATGAACCTAAAAAATCTTCTCATAATTTTTCTTTGTCTGTGTGTCTTCTAGGCAATCTTACTGTCCTACTTTCTCCAAATTCTCTCTCTCTCTCTCTCTCTCTCTCTCTCTCTCTCTCTCTCTCACTCCTTCTCTTTCCTTATGGAGTAAACATATTCATACTGCATCTTATAATAAGAAGTTGTCTCTGACAACACACTCTTCATTAAAATCAGCAAATTCTATTCCATATCATACAGCAGGAGGTGTGATGTAGGTTTTATATTTAGCAAAGATATTAAGCTTGGAGGGGAGTGGTGGTGGTGCTGCTGGGGAAACAGGGAAGGGTTATAGGGGGAGAAGAAAATCCCAAGATTGTTCAGGATTAGGAAAAAAAAGTTGTCTGTGTTTGTTCCTGGATATATCTGAATACACATTCTACTCTGGGGAGAGAAAAAGAAAGGCTGAATCAGACAATTTTATTTATTTGGTAAACACTTTTGTGGACTGAATTCAGCTGGATGTTAAACAAGATATTTTGTATTATTTTGAATGAATTTAACCATTTGCTTTTCTAAATAGCTTCATCTGCAGGCTTTATCTATGGTTTTATCACATCATAATTAAAATAGAATAAGTCTTCATTTCAGTGTGGATGTTCTTTCTTTTAACTATACTTATATAAAGGTAAGTGAACTTATCTACAGTATTAAAAACTTCTCCATTTGCTATAACTGATGGTTCCACATATGGATGGTATTGTGATGGCTGGTGGAGCACCTGTGCTTTGTTGGTGTTCGTTGATAGGCTGAAATTATCACAAACAACAGAGAAACTCATACTTTGCTGCATCTCAGTTTCAGATACTGCATTGAGTGCACAACCATCTGTGAACAAAAAATCATGCACCAACTCTCCCTCCACTTTATTCTTGGCTTGTAGCCTTTTCAAGTTGAATAATTTACTATCAGTGTGATAGTTGCCACTGATGCCATGTTGTCCTCACTGAAGGCATCTGACAACATTGTTATAAACATCATGCTAAAAAGCTTGGGAGCACGCACACAGCCTTGTTTCACTCCATTGATGACTGGGAAAGTTCAAGAGCTTGACAGTATATTTTCCAGGGATGTACACATTGATGATGAGGTGGAGGCACACATTGCCAGAGTGAGCTCAGGGTTTGGGAGGCTCCAAAGGAAAGTGTGGGAAGGAAGAGATATTAGACTGACCAGCAAACTGAAGGTCTACAGAGCTATTGTGCTGACCTCATTATCGTACAACCCGTGAAACCTGGCCAATATACCAGCACCACACCAAGAAACTGAATTGCTTCCATTTGAATTGTCTTGGGAAGATTCTGAAGATCACCTGACAGGATAAGGTAACAGATGCTGAGGTCCCTTCTAAAACTAAACAGTTATGTATTCAAACTCTGTTACAAAGAGCTTGACTCTGAAGGGCTAACTACATTGTTCAAATGCCAAACATGTGATTGTCTAAAAGACTATTTTATGGAGAATTCACACTAGGTAAGTGCTCACATGGTGGTCAGAAGAAGCAATAGAAACACACTTTCAAAGTCTCTCTGAAGAACTTTGGTATTGATTCTGTGACATGACACTGACACAGGACTGCCCAGCATGGCACGCCCTTGTCAAAGAAGGTGCTGTGCTCTATAAGCAAAGCAGAATTGAAGTAGCTCAAAAGAAATGTGAGATGAACAGATTTAGACAATCCACCCAAAATGTTCACATGGTCTATTTGTGCTTGACCTGTGGTAGAGTATTACAAGCTTGTATTGGTCTTATCAGCCACAGTTGGACAAACTGTAACTTCACTCTAACATAGTGATGTCATTTTGGTCTTCTTCAAGAAAAAAGGACAACAACCAACCAATCAATCAACTTATATAAAAGAGGAGAGGTAGTGATGCATAGTACCTAGACAGCTGGACTTAGAGAAAGAACAAACTGGGTTCAAATCTGATCTCTGACACATACTGGTCATGTGACTCTTGGCAGCAAGTCATTTGAACTCTTGGTGTCCTAGGCAAATTTTTAAGACTATAAAAATTTTTGAGAAGTTGGAGGGAAAGCGTTGGTTGAAAGAATTTTTTTAAAATTAATTTGCTAAGTAACAGAATCATAGATCTAGTTTCTATCCTTACAGAAAAGATACAGCTTACTCTAAATCACTGTTGATTAGAGAAATGAAAATCAGAACCACTCTGAGGCACACCTCACACCTGTCAGATTGGTTAATATGATAGAAAAGGAAAATAATGGGGGTTGGAGAAGATGTGAGAAAACTGAAAACCTCACACATTGTTGGTGGAGTTGTGAACTGATCCAACCATTGTGGAGAGCAGTTTGGAACAATGGTCAAAGAGCTATAAAATTTTACATACCCTTTCATCCAGCAATATCACTACTAGTTCTGTATCCCAAAGAGATCCTAAAAAAGGGAAAAGGACCCACATGTACAAAATTATTCATAGCAGTTTTTTTGTGGTGGCAAAGAATTGGGAATTGAAGGGATGCCTGTCAATTAGGGAATAGCTAAAAAAGTGGTGGTATCTAAATGTAATGGAATGCTATTGTGTTACAAGAAATTATGAACAGGCAGATTTCAGGAAAAAAAAAACTTGGAAAGACTTGCATGAACTGATACTGAGTGAAGTGAGCAGAACCAGGAGAACATTGTACACAGTAACAACAACATTGTGCGATGATTGACTTTGCTAGATCTGGCTCTGAGCACTGTAGTGATCTAAGACAATTCTAAAAGACTCATGATGGAAAATGCTATCCACATCCAGAGAAAGAACTATGGAGTCTGCAGATCAACGCATACTCTTTTCACCTTTTGTTTTGTTTTGTTTTTCTTTCTCTTGTTTGTCCGCTTTTGTTGTGATTCTTCTTTTACAACATGAATAATGTGAAAATGTGTTTAACATAATTGTACATTCATAACCTATATCAGATTGCTTGCCATCTTGGGGAGGGGGAGGGGAGAGAGAAAAAAAAGTTTGGACTATAAAAGTGAATGTTGAAAACTTTATTTACATGTAATTGGAAAAAAATATGTACTATTAAAAAGAATAGTAAGTTGTATGTAATAAAAAGAAAAGATATAGCTTAAAAAGTTGCTGAGCACAGTATAGTTAATGATAAGACCAAGACCGAGTTATATGGAGTTACGGTCTCTTTGTTTCTCAGGTAGCACCCTACTACTTTGGTTGAGACAATTTCAATATGATATATTTATATTTTTATATTTATGCTACTAGGGAATAAATACTAAGAATATAATATCTACTTATTAAGAGTGTTTTCAAAGAGTCTCATTTCATTTCAAGGAATTAATAAAAGTAAGGGATGGATTTTTTTCTGAAATGTTTAATATGTGATTTTCTTAATAATAGTAATAGTTTCATTAAAAAAAAACTTGAATAGCAGAGACCAATGAAGACTATGTGTATATGATACTAAAAGCAAAAGCTGAAAAAAAATAACAGCAGAACAATATATATGTGATTTTCTTTTCTCTTAGTTGACTGACTTGGAAAGTATTTAGAGGTGATGCAAACTGTGGGAAAAGTAGACACATCCTCCTTCGCCACCCTGCTACTAACCCCAGACTGTCTTCAGCTATCTTCTTGTAATAAGCTGAAGGACACCACTGCTGAAGTGATGTTCTTCAAAGTCTTATTCTTACCTCTTCTTGGGACCAAAAGACTTAGCTACTCAAAGTGGAAGACTCCAGAATTCTGGGAAAGATCTCTTCCCTTTCTGGTCTAATGGGTAGATGTCTTTGGTTTAAGTGAGACCAGCTATAGTCAAATGATAAACCACTCATCTATTTCATATGGCTAACTATATGCTTTTCCAACAAAAAATTTTATTCTTTTTGTCTAATCATCTGTGTTTTATGAATAGTCATCTTTTTTTTTTGTTTCCCTCAATGTTATTTTGAATAATGTTTAGCTTATAAATGGTGCCTTGTCATACTCTGAATAGATTACCATCTATCTTGTGATCTGTCCTCACTATCTGGAAGAAAAAAAATATTTGCTTCACTCTTAATTGTGTCCTTATTGCTATTCTGTAGCCCCAATTTAAGCACACAGATTGGTGAGTGAGGACCTTCTTAGGCCCCTGAAAAATTCCATTACAAAATAAATTCTAAGTCACAGAAAGGAATGTTTTACCTAGGTATGTGGGAATAAAGCAGGGGCTAAGGATCACATCATTATTTCTGATTTAGAACACTTTCAATTGGACTACATTATTTCCTCATCCATTTTACATCACAGTTCTTCCTAAAGAGGTAAGTAGTAAACAAGGACTGACATCTCTTGATTTCTGGCCTCATAGGAAACAAACAAATGTGGAACCCAAGTGTAAACAGGCTTAGAACAAAAGAATCAACTGTAAACACAGCACATGACAAATGAAAAGGTAACTAGTAGGGAAACCTTCAGACCATGAAATCCAAAGGCAAGTAGTCTGCTTGAGTGTATTGCTAGAGGAATAGACTATAAATCAAAGGATCCACGTTGGTCCTAATTTGACTTCACCTAGAGGCAGTATCAGATTGGTCATCAAGTAAGACCTTGAGGAGACAAAAATAGATTTTTTGTGGAGATACAGCTTAGAACAGAGAAGCAGCTAATATTTCTGAGATTTAGGATATAGAAGAAAGGCTGAGGAAATTGATCTGATCCTCACGGGAAAACAGCACACTTCATGATGACCTGATTAAGTTGTTAAAATTTGGGAGGAGGGAGTAATAAAATTGATCTTTCATTGATGTTCCCATGAGCAAAAAAAAATAGAGTGGTTAAAAAAACCAAACAGGTACAGAGGAGGATATAAAAATACAATACTGGGTAACAACAGGGAACTGAGCACAACCAGTTTATAGATTCACAGAATATTCAGGATTGGAAAAGATCTTAAAAATAATCTTGCTTGCTAAGAAGCATATCCTGAAGAAAATAACCAGGATAAAACTGGGAAAGAAAATAATACTCTATATACTTAAATTAAATTTTCTGTCACTGGAGGTCTCCAGGTACAAGCTCACTGATCACTTGACAGGGAAAGTCTGGGATAGTGAAAAGATTACTAAACTTTCTCACTGAACTTTAAGTCATAAGCACTGAATTCAAATACTATCTACATTACTTATGACTTATTCAAAATTTGCAAAATCATTTAACCTCTCTGGACCTCCATTTCTTCATCTACAAAGTTAACGAGACTAGTTACTATCTCTGGTCCCTATCAGCTTTAAGTCTATAATAAAATGGTCTTGTTTAGGTACCATCTAAACTAGGAAGGACATATTGTGGCATGGAAAGATTGATAGATTTAAATTCAGATAAACAAGGCTCAAATCATCATCCTGCCACTCACTATCAATGTGATCATGGGAAAGTCACTTAACACCTATGAGTTTCACCATACTCATATGGAAAATGAAAGGGTTGGAAGGTTTCTTTGGTTTGGAAGGTTTCTGTATGTATAATACTTTGACTGTTAAAGTTCATTCTTTCCAACTTATTTTGTGATTCAACAATATGGAGAAGTAAACTGAGGCTACTAGAAGTGATATTGCTTTTGTAAGGTCAAAGAATGGAAGTAAAGTTGTTGTTTGTCCTCTCTTTTTGAAGTGGACCAATGATATCATGGGGTTAAGTATTGTCACATGTGAAAATTGAAATTAAGTGAGGCAGAACTGCACAAAATCATCAGCCTCACTCTCTCTTCCATGGTAATTGAAGTCCAGAGGCAAGGCAAAATTCAGGACAACTGACCATGGCACAGGATGTCATGAATGACCTTAGTGTCCTTTGATGTCCGACCAAGCTCTAAGCACTGTGGAGTGCCTACTTCAGCCTCTTTATGGCCAAGGGAAGAAACTGTTCTCATCTGCCCATTCTGCCAGAGGAAGTCTTCACATGCTTGGGGTAGACACCTTCCTAACTCACCAACAAGTTTAAAGCCCATCAGTTACCCTTAACCTGGTTTGGCCTGTCTGCCCAGATGGATTTCCTGGAGTGTGGCCACTGCACATGCTACAGGAGCCACAGGTGAGAGTTGAATGTCGGGTAGACACATAAGGTGGAGATGAGCATCCCTGTAAAGGGCTCAGCAAGCCCTCACCCCAGAGATGCTAACCCTCCTTAAACAGGCCATACACCTTAGAATTAAAGTAGGATCCTATCTAGATCCCAGGGTTCCTGACTTCAAGTTTTTGGGAACTTAGGAACATAAGAACACAGATTAAGAGCTGCTAAGAGATTTCTAGTATAACCTCATTGTTTTATAGATGAGGAGTTGATTCTCAGAGAAGTAAAGTGTCTTTTCCAAGGTCACATAGGGAACAAAAATAGAGACAGGATTGAACACAGTTCCTCTGGACACAAAATCCAGTATTCTTTCCACTGTATCATCCTCCCTCTCAGCCGAACCACTTCAATGCAGCATGTTGCATGGGAAATCTGGGAGAAAAGTATGAACTATTTCAGTAATAATGAGTGACTATGATCTCTTCTGAAACTAAATTCTTGACAGGGAGTTCCTCTGATGAATGAACCTAACTACAAATATCAAGGGAGGGGGGAAAATGTGCTTCTCTTTAAACATTTTTGTTCATTTGAGCAACAGGACCCCAGTTACCAATTTTAATGTTCTGAGCTCAAGGTTTTTCACTGGCAATTTGAAAAGAGAAAAGTGCCCAGGGTTTGGGGACAGCAGATGTTTTAACGACAAACTAATGACCATCAACTTTATGTAGTACTTTTAGTTTATAACTGAAATTTTGCCAAGACTGAAAGAATGTATGAATAATCTTCTTCCCATATCTTCTATCTTTCTCCTTTTTTTAATCTTGATTTTAGAGTAGTCAGCTAATCATCCACAGAACTAGCAGGGGACTCCTCAAATTGTTCAGCTTACAATACAGAGGCAGTGAAATTTGCATTTCAGTTTAAGTCTAACTAGAACAATTGAGTATGCAGCCTCTTGACTCCTGTTCTTTAAGATTCACTATTCACGAACATGCTGATCATCCATCAATTCCTTCAGTGTTCCCGAGAATCATGGCTGCCAATTTTATCACACTACCTTGACATCTTTATAAAAATCATTTTCCTTAGTTAATATTGATTTTTTTTTTACTAGAGGTAGATTAAAAGTTAGAAGACTCCTCATGAGCCATCTAGGCCAGTTCTTTCATTTTACTGCTGAGGAAACTGAGGCCCAAGGAGAGTGATTGATTTGCTCATGGTCACAGAGTAATTATGCAAAGTGTAATTTGAACCCAGGGCCTCTGCTTCCAGACCTAGTAATCTTTCCACTACACCACAATTGCTTTCTAGTGATAGTTTTGAAGCTTAAAAAGAACTATGATTCAAAATTCCTTGAAAGGAGAATATGTTTGGTTTTTGTTTTTATATCTTCAGATTCTAACATAATGGTACTTTTTGAAAAGATCAAATTTTATTTTAATTGAATTAGACTCATTTTTTTCCCCAAATGTAAATGGATTTTTTAAACGATTGACTGTGTGACTTGAGCCAGCTGCTTATTGTCTCTACCAGCTTTGGTTTCCATATCTTTAAAGTGAGATGGTTCCATATCTTTAAAGTGAATGATCAGCTTGCTTCCTGCTCTAAACTGATGCTTCTATGAACCTGAGCTCCTACCCACTCAAATCCTATGAAATACATATAAAAGGAGGAAAAATATTCATGATGGGTAAATTGCTGGACCCAAGCAAAAAGGGACCCTTTCGGGGAAGTTCATCAGTCCATTTGCAAAGTTTGTATGACCACCCCTTTTTTCAAAATAATACGTCTATGGTAGCTGTACACTTATCTCTACTCTCTAAGTCTTTCAAGTTAGGCTGATATAGTTTCATTCTGTTCAGAAAGAACTTTCTTTTATCCAATCAAATCTGCCTTGCTGATATGCACCACTCATTTCTTGGTGCTCTCAGGAACCTAGTCAAATCAGGGAAGATTAATAGATTTACATGTTCTAGAGTTACTTCATTCATTTATAGTCATATTATCTTATAACCCAGGAAAGATTGAGAGCCCTAAATGAACTCAAAATATGATTTTTCTGTTGAAGACAATAGCTGAGTATCTTTCAACTGGTGTGACATTTTCCCAGGGTTAAAGAAATACTCACTAGAACATTGGCCTGGTTTTTAACAAAAGAAAATAAAAAACATAAAATGGAATGCCCTATTAATATTCTTTCAAGGCCTAAAAATAAATACTTGGGGAGATTAACAGTGACTTTTCCCCAAGTCATTAAGGGTTTGCTAGTTTGTATGATAATACTAAAGAGTTTTCCCTTCTCTGAAACTTATGCTATGTATACCCAGTGAGATTCCAAGGCCCTTTTAATCATTCTGTCTGCTTGTTATGTTTCACACACTACAAAGCTTTGGCTTTAGTAAGACAGCAGAGAATTGAGACCATTTGAGAAATTACAGTGGAGATGATTTGGAAGAAAGGATTAGTTAGAAGGAGATTAATAAGGAGAGGTACATTTCATGGGGATGTGGTGTAGCCTGCTATGTGGAGTTTGGGCCTGGCGTTTGGACAACTGTTTAGAAAGCCAAACTGGAAGGGAAAGCTAAACAAACAGACAAGACTACACTAGGCATTTGAATAGATCAGAGACATTTAACAATATGCCAAGGTTGAGGTGGCTCTCTGAAATATTTTAATCATGGAACTATACATCTGTGCATATCAAAGTCTGCACCTGCATTTTCCATGCTAACAAAGTCCATCACAGAGCAGCCTTATTCTCTTATGTCTAATCAGGTTATGTATGTCTGGTAATAAATCATCTTTCTGGAGCTAAGAATATGAATTTAGGAGAGAGAGAGAGACAGAGAGACAGACAGACAGACTGAGATAGAGATAGGCAGAGAGAGATTGAGACAGAGAGAGATAGAGATAGGCAGAGAGAGATTGAGACAGAGAGAGACAGAGATAGGCAGAGAGAGACACAGAGAACTGGAGATCTAGTGACACAGAAACACAGTGACACAGAGACAGAGACAGAGAAAGTTTAAAAAACCTTTTTCCAGTGCTGCTCATCTACATTTGTTTTGGTGTCTATCATTGTTCATCTGTTACCTATGACTGAGATAAAGACAAAGAGACAGAGACAGAGAGAGACAGAGACAGAGAGAGAGAGAGAAAGAGAGAGACAGAGAAAGGAGAGAGACAGAGACAGAGAGACAGAGACAGAGAGAGACAGAGAAAGGAAAGAGACAGAGAGACAGAGACAGAGACAGAGAGACAGAGATAGAGACAGAGAGAGACAGAGACAGACAGAGACAGACAGAAAAAGAGATGAGATAGACAGAGAGACATAGAGTCAGAGAGACAGAGATAGACAGAGACCCAAGAACTTTCAGGAGCATATCTGACAAGCCATTGTTGGCAAAGAATGCTCTTGTGTTTCAGGGATGTAGCATGCCTGAAATGGGGTGTGCAGTGAGGAATAATAAAATATTTAACTGGGAAAATTAATAATGATTTGAAATTTATATATTTCCCTTTCATAAAGCACATGCCAATTTTGAGGAGATATTAGGTAATTATCCCTAATGAATACTTTGTAGTCTTTCAGAAGATAAAATACTCAGAAATGTCATTTTGTCTTCTAAGTAAAACACAAAGCTTTGTGTGTGTGTGTGTGTGTGTGTTTTAATAGTTGTAAACAGCTGTTAAAACTATTTGCTTTGGCATTCAAGGCCTTTCACTTTTTATTCTTTACTACTTTTCCACTCTTACTCAACATACACTGCAATCCAGTCAAATTTAATCAAGCACCATCTGTCAGTGTATTTTTGTTCTTGCCTATTTTAGTACATTTATACTATCTCTCATAAGAACAGTATATTTGGTGTCATGGGACTTGAGTTCAAATTCCACCTCTGCTATTTACTACCTGTATAATTATAGGCAAGTCACTTTATTTATCCTCTCAAAAAATCAGTTTCTTCACTGGCAAAATTAAAGGAGACAGCCTCTAAGTTTCCTTATTGCTGTAAGTCAATCATCTTATGTTTTTCAGACTCTTTTCTTTTTCAATCCCTCATCTCTGATTATTGAAATCCTTCTTTTCCTTCAAGGTCTAGCTTAGAATGCACCTCTAATATGATATGTCCAGGTAGAAGAATTTCCTTTTGCTTTGAAGATCTGTTGGACCTTTTGTATTTTCTTAATTCAATTCTACCTGTAATTATCATCATTTGTGTAAATGTCTTTTCCTTCCTCTTAGACAAGGCTTCTTAAACTTTTCCCACTCATGACCCCTTTTCACATTTCAGCAGCTTTCATCGGTGTTGCATGGCCTGATGGCATGTGTAGTGCAAAGTGCACATGCTTTATGTTCAGAACCAAGGCTGCAGTGAAATTGTGCAATGCAACATGGGCAAACACTGTCAGAAACATCTTGGATTCATCATACATTTGATTTCTCGTTAATTTTTGGTCATTGCCCATTCAGAAACCTTTTACTCTTGCCAAATTTTTCACAATCCCCATATGGATTTGTGACCCACAGTTTAAGAAGCTCTCTCCTAGACTATAAACTCCTTCTGGGTAAGAACTATACCATTTTTAAGCATGTGTATTGATTTGAATTGAATGGCTTATAGTGGTCCAAAGTGTCAATTTGAATAGGCAATGTATGTGTTTAATGACCATTTGGTGGTGTTATTGTTCATCTTTCATTCTTGAAGAGGACCAATGACATCATGAAGGTGATGTCTCGGTTTGCGTGTGAATTAGATTTAAGGGAGGCAGAGCTGCACAAAGTCATCAGCCTCACTCTCTCCTCCAGAGTCATTGAAGCTCAGTGTTGGACAAAAGTCAAGATGACAGGTGATGACCCAGGATGCAATGGGTGTCCTTATCCTTTCTGAATTAAGGCCTTTCCAAGGTCTTAGCTTGCCAGAGGCAATGACTATTCAATGATTAAGGGCTAGGTAAGAATTGAGGCAAAAGATGGCCTAATTTATGATCACAAAAATATCAATCTTGAGGGGAAGATCCTCAAAGTTTCTGGCGAGAACAGAAAACAAGCTACTTACACTCATTCTAACCATCAAAACCTAAACAATGAGCAACAGAGGCTTGGGTTGGGGGCTATTATTGGCCATTTAATAAAAGCCAGACATTTGAGTTTAAAGGGGAGTCAAGTAGCTCCATTTGAAACATAATGGGCTTTTTTAAAGCCTGTTTTTTCAGAGGTATATTTCAGGAAATCATAAATGAAAACTGCACAGGACAAAAGGTAAATTGCCCCAGCTTTTTGAAAAAAAAAATAACAATAATAAGATAAATAAAATTTTTAAAAAAATGTATCCCCTGAACCTCAAAATACTTTACAAAATATAAGTAACCAAAAATTATATTTCCACGGATAAAACATCCACACACAAGGATTTGGTGCTCCAAATAGAGCTGGACTACATGTGTCTGAGGAAGCATTTGAATTCAACCCTTTCTGACTTCAGACTCAGCTTTCTGTCCACTGGGTCACCTACCTGCCTACAAGACACATAAAGAATAGACAGAGGGTAATCAGTCTCACAAGGGAAGGTATTAGCTGCTTGGGGACAAGAAAAGTTTCTTGTTAAAGATACCTTTTAAGCTACCTTTAGCTTAGATAAGTATTCTTTAGTTTTTAAATTTATCCTGAATTTATTGACCACCCCAAAAAGGGAAAAGATTCCCATGCACAAAGTAGAAGTGAAACAGGAACAGAACTAATTACAGGTAAAACTGTGAATGTTATGGTGAGTTGACTTTTTAAAGGCTTATAATATGCCTTTTCAAAACTCTTTAGCTCTCTTATGTAAAAAATAAAAAATTCTCCTGTTTCCTTCTGGGTATTTAAAGAATTAGTTCCATGACTCTCTTTTTCTAAACTTTTTTGTTTTGGAGGGAGGTGGAGGTAATAGATTGGCTTTTGTTAGAGGAAACCATTGACTCGGTGAATAGAATCCTGTGCATGAAGTAAGAAAGATCTGAATTAAAATTTAGTGTCAGACACTTACTAGCTGTGTTATCCTGAGAAAGTCACTTAAAACGCTATTTGCCTCTGTTTCCTCAGTTGCGAAATAAAGATAACTAAATAACCTACCTCATAGGATTTTAGTGAAGATTGTGGAAAGTAGACTTAGGGGAAAACATACCTCCCTTAATTTTGTCTGTTATAATTCTTTGCTTTTCTGCCAGATGCATTTTTGACAAGTGCTGAATATCTCAAGCAATACCTTCCTTCCCCAAATTAGGGAGGAAAACTAGTAGGACTTTGAATAGTTCCAATAACTCATCCCATTCTCTTTATCCTATCACAATTTCCCTCAACTGCAGTTTCATCTTCTTTAAAATAGGATTGTTGTGATGATCAGATGATATGCCACATATCAAGTGTTTTGCAAACCTTAAAATGCTATATAAATACTAGCTATTGTTGTTTCATAGTATAGTAAAGGAGAACTAAGAAAAAATGTCATTCATTTTGGCAATTAAAAGGTCATTGATAATTTTGGAAAGAGTACTTTAAGTTGAATGATGATATTAGAAGACAGACTGAAAATAGTTGAAAAACTGGTGAAGAAATGGAGGCCAAAAGTCCCATCAGACCTTTTTTTTGTCCCTAGGAGTCTATGAGTTTGAAAAGAGTGCAGAATAGTAACAGAATGAGATTAAACAATAGGACCACAGCAAAAGGTGTTTGGGGGGAGGGGAAGAGAGATAAGGAAAGACAGATTAAAGAGACATAATTATAGGAACAATCTGACAGATGACACTGGAAAGGATAGGATCCTTTCCAGTAGACAAATAGAGATATGAGGGGGCTTCTTCTTCCTCAGAGACTGATTCTAGTAAAAGAAGAAAGAATGGATAAATAAGATATCAAAGAACTTTGAGATGCAGAGTAGGAAAGAAGAGAGATCTCATTCCAAATTGCCTTTATGTTTTCAACAAAATGTATGTGGTCTCTGACAGGACTGAAGGGAGATTTAAAACAGCTTCTATGGGGAAATGTGACAGTGAGTCAATTGGGGACTGAGAATTTATATACTTTGCATATTCTCTCACTTAATGTGCCCAATTGAATTACTTGAATTTTATTTAGTCAAGTCATGTGAATCCCAAAGCCCTGCCTTGGTAATGGCACCTTCCAACCAAAAAATAAAATAAAATAAAATAAAATAAAATAAAATAAAATAAAATAAAAATAAAGGTATTAAAAGAGTAAACTCCTTCTACTTAAAATCACTTTCCAGTTATATATCTATCACTGGGAGTAAATAGCTATCTTAAAAATATCTGAAGGTATGTCATAAAGAAGAGAAAATAGATTTGTTCTCCTTGGCCTAGAGGACAGAGTTAGGTAGAAATTGCAAATATGCAAATTTGGGCTTGGCATAAGGAAAAACAAAACAGAACAAATAAAAAGATGAACAAACAAAATCTTTCTAAACAGAGAGAGCCAATCTAAAACCAGACTGCGCTGCCTCTTAAGGTAATAAATTGGTTCCTCAAGGGACAGCTAGGTGGTGCAGTAGATAGAGCACTGGCACTGGAGTCTAGAGGACCTGAGTTCAAATTTGGCCTCAGACATTTGATGCTTACTAGCTGTGTGTCCCTGGGCAAGTCACTTTACCCCATTGCCTAGCAAAATACAAAAAAAAACAAAGTTCCTCTTTCCAAAAGGAATTCTTCAGGCAAAGGTGAAAGGATTTAATCTCTACCTAATAAGGTAGGATTTTGTTCAAGTATTGATCTGGTCTTCTCAGAGATCTTTGCAGTGGCCTCAGAGTTCCCTTCTAACTTTTAAAATTCTGTGTTTCTTTAAGGAATCCCCCCCAAAAATGAACTCAGCAGCTTCAAAACTATTTACTTGGAAAGACAGATCATTCCTATGTTTAACAGTAATTTCTAACCTTGGTTATGATGTAAACATTTCCCATAACAGGATAAGGAACACATTTGCTATTTCATTGGTATAGGGGACTAAGCACTCCTTTAAAATTTCATGTTTTCAAGCTGCCCAGTGCCTAGAGACATCAAATATGGCATAGGTCCTCCCAGTTTCAAGGGCAGTTCTCTATATACTATACCACCTTGCCTCAAATTTTGAAAATAAGCCATAATATTAAAAACAAAAACACCTAATTACAATTTAACAATTAGTGAGAACCCAAAACAAACAAAAACAATCAAGTAATCTCAATTTGATGAGAGAGTGAGAGTGTTATACTTAATGCTACTGTACCCTCATTTTATTTTTTTTTATTTTTAAATCTAAAAGTTTAATTTTAGGTAATATCTGTGCCTGTACAAACATTGTTCGGAATTATGACTTACAAGCAAGAATCTAAGAAGGATTTTGTAAATTAAACTCACTATAGCATTAAAATATAAAAAACACACTTGATTCTAAATGCTCATAAGTGCATAAGTGTACAAGAGCATACACCCTAAATCCACTTCATTTTTTTTTAATTACGTTCAACACTTCCAGAAAGTGGAGGTCATCTATCCTCAACTTAAAGAATAATGTGTTAACTATCAAAAGGTAGGGATTTTTTAATTAAAATTTCTTTATTGTGACCTTGACAAAATAAACATATTTCAATATTAAAGAAAAGACACATGTAAAAAAATGTGAACTTTGTTACATACCATGTTTAGAATATGTGCTCTAGTACATGTACTTCCCATCTGCATAAACTCTCACAGTACTTCTCAAGTACAGTCAGTTCTATTATAAGGCTCATTTCAGAAATGCCAATTTGTTCTAACACTAAAACAATTGATATTAGGGAACATGATAAGTATAAGAATGTCAATTTCACTTCTACAGGATTTCTTCCCAAATGGTGTGAATGAGAAGAATTGCCCCAATGCACAATAACTTCCAAGATGTAACCCTTCCACAAGCAGGCCTTTGTCAAGGTAAAGTACCATATTTATTGTATATCTTCCAAGGCAACAAAAATCACAGGCCGAGGGCTAGTGTACTCCACCACCACCTCCTTCTGCCATAGCAGTTGACCCTCAGGCAGGGGTCTGCAGGGATCTGCAGCCTGACTAATCTGCCAGCCTTAACCTTGTTTTAATGAGGGCAAAAGCCCAGTAACACCCCAAAGGCATAGACCCTAGTTCAGAAACAAATAAAATAACTAACTGATAAAGAAGATACTGTTTTCTTTGGCCTAGTACAAATAGTTCTGCTAAAGGCCGTTCAACACTTTAAAAATCCAGTTTTGAAAATAAAAAAGAATTCACCTTTTCTGTACCTATTTCTGCCTGATGGCCCAACTTGATCTTACCTCAAACCACTTTCCACTTTCTCTTGGTCAGGTAGCTCAGGAGGACAGACTATACACATTATCCCTTTCACATCGTGACTTTCCCCATCATGATTTTGATATATTGCAGGTCAGCACAGGAAATTAAATGGGAATTTTGGGGGAGTTTTGCAGAAATTTCAGACAACAAGCAAAGGCCAACAGACAACACAGAAAAAAAGTTTAGAAATCAGAAATGTATGAGATATATGTATAGTATTGTATAATGCTAATGTAATTTCTTTTAATACCATAAATATATACAATTTCTTTTTCTTAATTAAAATAGATAAAAAGTTAAAGTTTGCAAAAAGAATGTGAAAGTCAGCAGATGACATACAAAGGTTGGTATTTTTACTTAACATTGACCTTCATATAGCCTATAACCAAATACTTAATCCAAATTTTACAATAATGCACTATAAATACCCCATAAAAGAAAAAAGAAAAAAAAATAGACTTCTGCTCTGGTACAAATGAGGGCCAAAAAATTTTACATGGATTTTCCACATGACGAGGGTACCATTTCTATAACCCCTGCGATGCAGATAACTGTCTATGACATCAGCAAAAATGAAACATATTTGTGTGCATCCCCTACTCATGGTAAGTGACACCCTTTGAATGAATACAAAAACTGCAATGTAGCAGTCTGGCTATATATTGTGCTGCCTTATTTGGGTGGGCCCTAGCAAGGATTCTGATTATTCTTGCAATAACAAATGAGAAGTTATTCATAAGGTTCTGGCACATAGTAGTTGCCATATAAACAGCCCAGACTATCTTTCTAGTCTTCTTATACCTTACTCCCCTCTTCTTCCACTCTGATGCAGTGACTTTGGCCTCCTAGATGGTCCTTGATGAAGACCTTCCATCTCCAGACTCAGAGCCTTTCTAATGACTGTCTCTCATATGTGGAATGGTCTTCCTCTTCAACTTGACCTCCTGGTTTCCTCCAAGTGTCAGCTAAATACTTACTTTCTAAAAAAAATTATTTCCTGATTTTCAAAACCGCTAGAATCTTCCTGTGAAATTAGCTCTCATTTACAAAGTATATAGCTAGTTTGGACATAGCTGCTAATAGGTTATCTCCCCCATCATGCTATGAATTCCTTGAGGATAGGGGCTGGTGTTTCCTTCCTTTGTAGGTTAGCACAGTGCCACTTCCCTTTCACAATGCTTATTGACTTGACCTAAGAAATGGTAAAGAGGAGGGATTCAGAGAGACCTTGGAAGACTTGTGTCACCTGAGGGAGAAGGAAATGACCAGCATCAGGAAAACAATTTCTGTTCTGATGATAACAATGCAAAGGACCAGAGCTTGAGGAGGACTTCCAGACTCTGCTCCAGGCCTGTCCGGACAAGACTAAAGTGGGAAGGGGTTTTCCTTGAACTTCGGTTGGTACAAGGGAGAACTTGGCCAAAAAGAAAAAAAGAAAAGGGAGGAGTTATGGGAGTAGGGGAGGGTGCTAGGCATGCAAAAAGAGAGCAAAGACTTAGTCCATAAGGAACAGGGATTAATGAGTAAAGCCTTTATCCTTGTCCATCATTTGTAATGAGGGAAAACTTTAAAAATATAAACACAAAAAGGCAGCAATTTGGAAGGGATAAGTTAGTGCTCCAGATACCAAAGTTCTATGAATCAGTTCAAGTCAGAGAAGAGAGCAGAGCAGTGTTGTTACTACTGTATTCAATTTGACATGTATTTTTATAAATAAACATTCCATAGGTGAGAGAGATTGCCAGCTTCATAGACAAGCCTCTTTGGAAAGATCATTTCGTAGGAAAGACAATACGTCATGTTGGATAGTACAGAAATTAAAGTCAGAAAGACCTGGATTCAAATCCTTTTACTGACTCAGAGTAACTATAATACCATGTGCACTTTAGTTAGCCTTTCTGAGGCTCATGAACCCTCCAAATCTAAAAATTGTAGAGTGTTTGAGATCTGCATAGATGACGGGAAGGCCCACATAGATGAGACCTCAGGCTTTTGCCCTTACTGGCTTATGTGCAATTGCATTGAAAAATATTGTATATGCAACATCAGTAATTCTATAACACACAGAATACCACATCAAAATGTATTAATTTTCACATGTCAATATTATACTAACTTATGATATTATTTCCATTTTAAATTTTATTTAAAAAATTGGGTGGGAAAAACACAATTCTTCAGCCTTTAAAAAAATTCTGCTGTGCACAGAGATGACAAATTCACCATACAATTTTAGGTGCTCCTAGCTATGATGGGGAAGAGCAGGGACATGTTCACCCAGTTCTGAGCATAACTGCATAACTCTGCTCTTAATTTAAGACCACTCACTCATAAACTGATCTGGAGGGAGAGGTGTCCATAGCAAACAGCCATTTATCTCGCAGACATGAGTCATTACCCCTGACACAATTCTCTAGCAAGTTTGTTCTGGACATTGGAGTCAGCACAGTTGCTTGGATAGAGTGTTGAATTTGGAGTCATGAAGATGAAGGTTTGATCCCATGTAGAACTCTTCCTGACTTGGGACAATCACTCAACATATATTAAATGCCTACTACATGCCAGACAGGCAGCTAGGTGGTGCAGTGGAGAGAGCACCAGGCCTAGAGTCAGAAAGACTCACCTTGCTGAGTTCAAATCTGGTCCGAGATACCTACCAGCTGTGAGGCCCCAGCCAAATTACTTAACTTTGTTTGCCTCAGTTCCTCATCTAATTGGAGAAGGAAATGGCAAACCACTCAAATTATTTGCCAAGAAAATCCCAAATAGGCTCATGAAGAGTCAGACATGACTGACATGACTGAACAAGATGTGTCAGACATGACTGAACAAGAAGATGTGTCAGACACTCTGCTACGGGTCATGGAAACAAAGAATGCTACTATCCCTACTCTTAAGGAGCTTACATTCTAACAGGGGAAGTCGTAAACCCATAAATACATAATACATATACATATAGGATAAAAATAAAATGAACAAGTACAAATGTATTTGAAGTAGATGCAAAGTAGTTTGGAAGGGAAGAGACACGCACTAGACTTCAATGACTCTGGAAGAGAGAGTGGGGCTGGTGACTATACAATTCTGCCTCACTTAAATCCAATTCATGCACAAGTCAAGGCATCACCCCATGATATTATTGGTCTTCTTAGAAAACTAAGGATGAATAACAACAAAAATGTGTGCTGGACTTGGATTCAGTAATAACATAGTTCAAATCCTGTCACACACATAATAAATGTGTGACTTGGTCAGTCAAAACCACACAATCTCAATTTTCTGATCTGTAAAATGGGCGTAATATCACCTCCTTCATGGGATTATTATGAGGATAGAATTAAATAATATATGTAAAGCACTTTCAGACCTTAAAGCTTTATATAAAGATTAGCTGCTATCATTTGTTGCTATTGTTGTCCTTCTAGCTTTTTTTTTTACTGTTTATTTACTCTAACTTTCTGCCATTTTAGGGATCCCACAGCTGCTTCATCTCACTTGTTAGATTGATGGTCTTTCTGACTGTGCTAATCTTGATTGCAACTTAGAGTCTCTCGCTTAGGTTTATGATTCTAAAGTGTTGTACCTTCCTCTGGGTGACAAGCAGATAGTCTTCCACTATCATCCACTAATAGCCTGACCTGTCCTTGGTCCTGAACCTACCTAAAACATAAGGTGTTTTTACCTTGTCATTAGAGGGAGGACACTTGATGCTTATAAAGAATACTCATTGAATGAGAAGATACTAAACACAAAATTGCAAAGTGAACACTGAAATCTCATTCTAATTATAGATTTCTATGTAGCATGGGCCATATGTCCTGCAAAATTATTTCTCCATTCTGTGAACAACCATGTCTGTAATAACTTCCTCAGTGTCAGTGTCTGAGAAATATCAAGTGAAATGACACTTCTACATGATGACTTTTTAATTTTTTTGAAAATAATTCATTTTGCATCATGTCCAAGAGGAAGCTGCCTTATACAAAACCCCTCTCTTTGATAAATAGGATTATATCAAGTTCCCATTGCACATGGTCATAATATGATAGGAAAAATGATACATTAATCAGGTGAGCAGCAGCACTTGTTCAAAATTCAAAGAAATTCAATTCAGTAAATAATCATTGTTGACTCCTATGTACAACATAAAAGACAATTACTAATCTGTGTCAGTGAAGGAAGTTTCCATACTAAGAGTAACCTATCATGATGAAACTATGAGTTTGAACCAAAACCAAAATATGCTAGCCACTATGAATGCTTCTAAGACTACAAAGAGAAAATGAAAACAGCTCCTGCCCTTAATTGTCTTAATGTTCATTGTTAACTTAATTAGTTCAATGAATTTACTCTTTGACTTATGCTGCCTTTCTAATAATGCCAAAAGTTCTGGCCAAAATGGGAAATGGTGATGTTCTTGTTTTCTTTTCTCCCCCCACATTAGGATTTTTTTATATGTAATATGTTGGACATAGCCCACTCAGATAAATGGCTGAAATAATTTTTTTCTCACATAGTTATACTGGTATTGTGGAGACCCAGAAGAGAAATAAACATCAGACAATTTCCATTTCCTGGAAGTTCCATCCTAATTGATCTCAACTCAGAAAGTGCCTCCTGCTCCAGAAGCTTGACAGCAGGGTCATTTTTCTGGCCTACTATGTTTACTTGTAAAATATAATGCTTTTTTTCTTTTTTCCTTACCTTTTATAACTACATTGTATCTATATCTACATGCTCTCCCAAAGAGAATATAGATATAGAAAGAAAAAAGTATTAAAAGTATTAAAAACTACTCAATATAGCCAAAGATCCTGCTGTTATATACAGCTTTCCATGTCCATGAACCCCCAAATTCTACAAAACAGCAAAAGGGCATGTCTTTTGATCTCTACTCTTTGAGTTCAAGCTGAACCATTGTAATTTTACATCATTACAATTTATTTTCAATGTCTATCCATTTCTTATCCTGTCACTTTGCCTGGTATGTTTCTTTCTTATCTCCCTTATCCAAGTCTTATCCAGCATTAGGGTCAAGTGAATGTGCTCCCTTATTTACTCCTTATACTCATTAGTATCACCTTGGACTCAAGAATACAACCTTGCAGGATTACATAATTTGATAGTACATGAAATAGCTATGACCTTGGGATTGACTTCATCACTCTGGGACTCAGTTTACTTACCCCAAAAAATGAGGAAATAGGAATAGATGGTCTCTAGTGTACTTGTAAGTTCCAATTTCCTGTTCCTTTAATGCGTGATTGGCTTTTCTTTCACAGTTAAAAGGTAAAATCAAGAAGAATGGTGATTGCCTCTTATTGTTTCTCTGTTTTTCTGTTATGTTTCATGCTCCGGTACAGTGCTATACACATAGAATCACAGGCTCATGAGATCCGGAAGGGATTTTAAATACAATCCCATATAATACTTTTTTGTTTTACAGGAAGTGATGATGATTTGCCTAAGGTCACACAGAAAGTAAATGGCCTAGTTGAGATTCAAACACAGTTCTTAGTGCTCTATATCCCAGGACCTTCCCACTACTAAGCAACTGATGAATGAGTTAATGATTCTATGAAACACTAGAAATTTAAAAATAAATGTGCTCAGTAATATAAAAAGAGATGGAGTTTTTCAGGTTTTCCCCAAAATTTAAGGTGGTAGGAAACTTTATAGTGTACTCAGACAGTTTGTCACACCAAGAAGGAAGTACGAAAAGGCAAACAATGATCAGGGAGAGACTTTGATGATTGATGGGCTTGTAATGAATACATAGCTCCCCAGATCCAGAGAATATTGATGCTATTCACATAGATAGGCTATAAAGCAATAACTAGAAGTGTTGGCTATTTACTAGAAATGGCAACAATTTTTTAAAACTTGTATAATCTAGGCAAAGTGATGAGAAGATGTTCCTTTTTCAGATGATTCAAAAGGTCTCTATAAACTCCATAGTGAACTTTTCCAGATAACAGAGGTGCTCTGCATTGGTATTTAAAAATACGTAAACAACTTCAGTCTCATGTATCAGATGGTATCATAAAATCATAGAATTTTAAAGTTGACAGGGGCTTTGGAAAGCATTGATTCCAAACCTTCATTTCATTCCTGAAGAAACTGAGGCTCAGAGGGGAGAAATGACTCATCAATAATGGAGGTAGTTATTGGCATACAAATTAAGTAAACTGTAGGGAGATCAAACTGGAAGAAAGTGCAAAAGTTGTTGGAAATGCCATCCCAACTGTTGCTTTTAGTAAACAAATGACTATTTTTGCTGATAAATCTAGGTAAAGAGAAATGTATTTTGACTTGCACCCAAGATTTCATTATTATAGAGAGGTCCCTTGTGAGGAAACCCCCTCTAGCCATACAGATCAACCCTGATTGTGTAACTTAAAGCCTTACAGAGTTACCTGAGTGTAAGAGCTTATATGAGTGAACCAGGTTCTCATTCCTAGGCCATTTCTGTATCTACTATCCCACATCTGCTTCTCACAGCATAAAGATATACCCAAAATTTATTCCCCTGCTGTTGCCCTCTCCATGGATACATATTCCCAGTTCCAAGGAAGTGATCCTTTTAGACTAATAATTTTAGAATATTGCCTCAGTTGTAATTGTTTTTTTTGTCATAAAAATGATTGAGAACAAGCCAATAAAATTTGTTGCTGAAAAAGGAAAACAATGTGAAATTGGGCCCCAACTTTCAGTAAAGTAGTACCATATGGTGCATTTAATTATAAGTTGAGGAGATATTTGAAATTTTAATTTAAGTGGCTTACTTACAGCATTAGCTCAACTCTTCTGCCCAGCTGTTGAACAACAAGCTGCCTTCCTGCAAATATAGATAGAATTTGATGACAGATGAGTTGAATATCCACTCCAGTTAAAAATGCCACCGACATCCAAAGGTAGGCAGGTTCAAAGAGTACACTGGGAAAACTCACGTAGGAACCTAGATTTAGAGCTGGAAGATGTGTCAAAGGTCATCTAGTCCAGGGTCTTTATTTACAGAATAAGAAAGATTCACCCTCTCAGGTTAAGAGGTTTATCTGAGGTTACAGAATAGTAGAGCCAGAATTCAAAGCCAGGTTCTGTAACTACATATCAGTGCTCTTTCCACATTACCATATTGCCTCTTGGTAATGCTTTCAAGTTTATCAAGTTCAGTACACACAATATCCTCAGGAAGAAGACAGTACAAGTATTAGTTTCCTTGTTAAAAAAAAATTCATCAAGCAACAAGCATTTGTTAAATATCTACTATGAGGAAACTGAGCCTCTACAATAGTCTAATTTGTAGAGCACTGGACTTGGAAGTAGGAAGATCTGAGTTCAAATAATGCCTAAGATACTTACTAGTTGTGTGATTCTAGGCAGTATCTTTCTGGACCTTCAGTCTCTTCACCTGCAAAATTACTTGAAGGATTCTAAAGCCCTTTCCAAATGTGAATCTAAGATTCTGTGAACTTAAGTGATTTTAGGCCATGATGTCATTGAATGCAGTTCCAGTACTAGCTCTGTGACTCTAAGTCGCTCATGTCACATCTTTGAGCCTGAGTTAGCTCATCTTTAAACTAGCGACATCTATAATAATTTCCTTAAAGGGTTGCTAAGGGGATCAAATGAAATAATGGAGATACCAAGAATCAGAAAGAGTTAGACTCATCACAATGAATATATATATCCTTCATCCAAAAGACTAGCTAATTCATTATTTCCTTTGACAAATCCATGCTTTCCTTTACCTCTGCTTTTGAGAATTCAACAAGCTCACCAATACCACAGCTGGGAACAATCAGAGAAGCTATCTAGTTTAATACCCTCATTTTATGAATAAAGAAATTGAGGGTCAGGGATATTCAGTGACTTGTCCAAGATCACATAGTTAGTAAGTGACTATATCAGGATTCAAGCCCACATCCTCAAGCTCCAAATCCAGCACTCTTTGCATGATGCCTTCTACCTCCTTCTAAAAACTTCCATCAAGTAAATTGCTTTCCTAAGCACTGTGGTACAGCTTGGATGTGGAGGAGACTGTAGTCAGCATTGCTTTCTTGGCAGGCCAATTGAGATTGATTGTTGGGGAGGAAAGGAGGCCTGCGTACAGAACTCCATCAAGGCCCTGATGGATCCTGTGATCCATGAACCTCTCATTTTCACTTGGTTCCAGGCAGCAAGACTGCTGGAGTCAATGGCAGTACAAACAGAGAACTCCAAATCAGACCTGCAGTAATGCGACAAGTCCCAAGAAAGAGCATCAATCATCTGGAAGTATGATTATCTTTCCAAAACTGTGTTCACCTCAATGAAAATGGGGACAGTTTTATTTTGTTTCCCCCCAAAAAAATCACTATAAAGTTTTTTTTAAACAGGGTTGACTTTGCTGTTATATTACTCTATTTCAGCCTAAATCCTCAGCCTCATTGTTTATCTTGTCCTAGTGTGCTGCACGTCATCCACTACAGCAAGCAGAAAGCTATTTGTTGCGTTACTTGTTCAATGCATTACATTTACTCCAGAAATATGAACCGTGCTTGACAATAAAAACCAAAGGTCTAGTGCTTTCTCTGACTAGGTGTTTGTAGCTGAAAGATAGGTCCTTCTATTGCATAGAAGTCATTATCATTCCATGTTGAAGCACTGCGCCTCCAATGAAGCCAGTCAAGGTAGATTCTTTCCCTTGGATTTTCCCACTTACTTTGTACCACTGCCAAGCCAGTGAAGAGTGATGACCTTTTCCAAACAGCTCTTTGCCAGAAATTGTGGAAGGCCAGATGAGCTGCTGCTGATACTACCACCACCCACTGTTTTGTTACCAGTTTAACAACATCACCCTTTTATCACTCACAGTATCATTCATTAATAAGACAGTTGGTGGTGATGCTAAGAAAACTGGCACCCATTCCCTTCATATTGACTTTGCTTAAGACATTGGCATAATTTATATTTGTTCAAAAATAATGAAGTATGACATGAAATCTGTGAAAGGATATTTGATAGTGACATTAGTTTTTAACCCACTAATTAGTAATTTGTCAAAATTTATATGTAAATTGGCTAAAACATATCTTTATTATAAAATAGTTCCATTAGGGATCTATCTATCATCTATAATCGCCATTTGTCTATACCTATCCATCTATCTATCATTATCATTTATCTACCTTCTATCCATCTATCACCCTATCTAGGTAGCCTATAAGTACATTTAGTTGATTTTAAAACATTGCCATACCTTTTAAAGGGAAACAGAGGCAAACACTCTTTATATTTAGTTTAACACATTGATACCTCATTGTCTCTGTTATATCCTCAGGATGTACTATGCTTTCACCAGCTGGAAGTGAGGGGAAATTCATTGATCAGGCTCAGAACCTTAATCAGTTCCCCCATTACATTTTTACTACCAATATTTCTCAACTTATTCTTCTGCTGCCTCTATGCAGAAAAAGCATCCCCTACAAAAATAACAAAAACTAATGGGAGACAAAGAGCTCAAAGAAACTAATCAACATATACACAATATTTGTCATTATACACAGAATTCCACATCCATAGTCTTCTAATTCTGCAGTGAAAGGCAGGTGCTATATTCTTATTGTTTTTTGGGACTAAGCTTCTTCATTATAATTTTAAAGTTTTCAATTTCAACTATTGTTGCTCTTATTATTATTGTTGTTCTCTGTAATTATTGTGAATGTTTTTGCCCATTTTTGCTGCCTTCATTTTGCGTCAGTTTATAAATCTTTTTATACTTCATTGTATGGATCATTTCTCATGGTGCATTTATATTCAATAATATTCTATTGTATTTATATATGACAATCTTTTGAGACCTTTCTTAATTGAGGAATGTCTGCAGTATTTCCAGTTCTTACTATAATGAAAGCTGCAATTATAAGTATCTTATAAGAAGCAGCCTTTTTTTATTATTTACCTCCCTGGGGGATATTTCTTACAGTAGGATCTCTGGGTCAAGGTGTATGGTCAAATTGATCATATTGATTTAATAATCTTAATTATGTAAGGAGACAGCTAGATGGCACAGTTGATAGAGTGCTCAACTGGGAGTCAGGAAGACCCAAGTTAGAATTATGATTCACTTCCTAACTGTGGGACTGTGGGCAAGTAATTTAACCTCTTTATCTCAGTTTCCTTTTCTGTTAAAATAAAGGCATAACAACAGCACCTATTTTCCAGAGTTATTATAAGGATATGTGGTTATACTTGTACAAGTTTTTGCAAACCTTAAGTGCTATATAAATCCTAGCTATTATTATTATTATTATTATTGTTGTTGTTATTGTTATTATTTTAATTTCCAAATGTTTTCATTTATTTCAGGTCTATCAATGACATGTAAGTGTTCCTGTCTTTCCATGACCAGAGGCAGAGTAATCTAATAGTTGGCAAGCAGTTTTCTTGATTGCTGTAACATCTAGTGTCCTCTCTCCCAAACTATTCCATTTTTATAAACTAATTCATATTTATTCATAGTCTCTTTGTATTTATTCTGCATATGCTTAAATAAAATGTTTTTCTCTCCCCTTAGAATCCAATCTCCTTGAGGGTGAGTGCTATTTGATTGTTTTATTTGTATTACTAGCACCTGGCACATTGCCTGACACATAGTAGGCACTTAGTAAGTGCTTAATAGGTAGAATGCTCTCCTGTGAGTAAATAGAACAATACAGTCTTGGGGGGGAGGAGAAATGGCATATGTCCATTGAATACCCTCTGAATTATCCAGAGGGTTGCTGACCTGACAAAAGTACCAACTAGAGTCCATAATTTATCCCCTACTTCTTAATTGATTGTGGAAAGCAAGGGAAAAGTCAGAAGTGGGTAGTAATAGCTACTGTAATACCAGCAAGTGTACACCCAGATACATAGCACCTCTCATAAAACTCTTTAATCATGATATTTTATCTATTCATCAAATTCATTAGAATTAGTCATTTCAAATGCCACCCCTGACACTTAATGGCTCTGGGATCCTGGGTAAGACACCTAACATCTGGATGCTCTAGGAAGCTCTCCAATACTTTTAAATTGTAGAAATGGGGTTGAACTGAATTGGTTTTATAAAAAAAAACAATCCCCATGAGGAAGATACATATACTCATGAAATCACAGGTCCAGTCATTAACCTAGTAAGCCTGAAGTTAAATTAAAAAAGTAAATTCCAGATTGCTGACATCATAGAACAATAAGATGTTTTTAAAAAAGAAAATGTTATTGTATATATACATCATCATGTATAAAACAAAAGGAGAGAGGGGATAAGCAAAAAAAAAAAATCAGTTTAACTTGTCTTATAAAAGGATACAAAGCATGTCCACAATTCTGTCTGATATCAGCTACTTCTGAATAGACAAGGCATCCATTTAAATATGGGAAAGACCCTGAGACCTACCTAGGTCATCAAGCCTCCTAAATAAATCATGAATAGAGGCAGCTAGGTGGCACAGTGGATAAAGCTCCAGATTTGGAGTCAGGGGGACCTGAGTTCAAATCTGGCCTCAGACACTTGGCACTTACTAGCTGTGTGACTCTGGACAAGTCACTTAACCCCAAATGCCTCACCAAAAGGAAAGAAAGAAAGAAATCATGCACAATATTATCAGTGTTAATTATCACTAGAATGTGCCATTCTGGTGTTCATTAGCACATTCTATATTAAACTAACTAAATATTGTCTCTGGATATGAAATAGCATAAGCTTTTATACATTTCCTCTCCTAGAAATCGAATTATATTTAGGATATATGATGCTTCTGGCACAGTAAGTAGTTCGTAAAATGGCCTTTAAATTAAACAATATACCCATATATACACACACATGCACACACACACAAAGGTATATGCACACACACAGAGTGTAAATCCCTTGAAAAAGTCCACATGAGCTTGCTGAAAAGAAATACATGGCTCTATTTTTTTTCAAAATATGTTTAGGGGTAAAGTATATATAGTTCCTAGAGGCATTGTGGCAAGTTGCAAATGATAAAAAAGAGAATTCTCTGCTTGTTTAAGATGGAATGAATATAGGATAGGACCACAAATGGCTCAGTTATGTCATTTGTCATGTTCTAAAGAGTCTGACATCCAGAAAATACAATCCAGAAAAAACAATACTTAATTTATATAGATACCAACTCATCCAGAAATCGTAATTAACAAAACAAACTCCCAAAGAGTTTTCACCTTCATAAATATGTATACATATATACATACACACATATCTGTGTTTGCATATGTTAAACTGACCAGTGATTTCATCAGTACAGAGAAGTTCCAATTTCTTCTGACAAATCATATGATCCCTGACTTATAAGTTACAGTCCTGCAGAGTGGCCTGCTATACTCCCGGGAAGTCATTGACAAAAAGACAGTCACATATACACTAAAATTTTTGTAGAAGCACTTTTTTTCTGGAAGCAAAGAACTTAAAAAGTATATACCCATGGATTGGATAAAGTTAAATAAATGTTAAAATATCAATGTAATTATATTATGCCATAAGAAATGTCAATGGACAGTTTGAGGAAAAAATCTGGGAAATATTAACTGACTGGGAGTGAAGTGAACAGAAACAGGAGGACATTGTACACAGTAACAACATTATTGTACAATGATCAACTGTGAAAAACTTAGCTATTTTCAATAATACAATGATCCAAGTCAATTCCAAAGGACCATAATAAAAAATACCATCCACCTACAGAGAAAGAACTGATGGAGTCTGGATGCAGATCAAAGCATACTTTTTTTCATTTAATTTTGTATGTGAAGTCTGTGCCTTTTTTCCCAACATGACTAATATGGAAATATGTTTTGCATGATTGCAAATATATAACCTATATTGAATTGCTCACCATCTCAGGGAAGGGGGGATGGAGGGAGAGAGAGAATTTGGAACTCAAAGTTTAAAAATTGAATGTTAAAAATTGTTTTTCATGTAACTGGGGAAAAATAAAATATTAGAAAAAGAAAAGAAAAAAGCAAACAGAATATTTGATAATTGATCTTGGAAGTAATAAAGAACTATTGAAGTTTTTGAATAGAGAGATTAAATGGTTAGATGTATACTTTAACAAAAAAAAAAAAACAATTTGATGGTTGAGTGAAGGATGGATTGGAGTGGGAAGCAACTTGAAGCAGGGAGAGCAATCAAAAGGCTATTGCAGAAGTCCAGATCTGAGGTGATGAAAGCCTGCAGCAGGGGGATGGCAATGGCATTGGAGAGAGTGGTGCATAAAGTGTTACAAAGGAAGAATTGTGAGGAATTGGCAATGATTGTTTAAGGGAGAGAAAGCAAGTGAGAAAGTCAAGATAACAATAAGGTTGAAAGCTTTGGTAAAGGGATGGTTGGGTACTTGATAGCAATAGGAGAGTTAGGGAAAGGGAAGGGTTTTAGGAGAAAGAAAATTAGTTCAGTTTTGGATAACAGAAAAATGGCCAGGACAGAGCCTTAGGAAATATCAATGAATAGTGGAAATAGCTTAAAGATGTAGCAAAGGACACTGAAAAGTAGTGGTCACATAAATAGGAGCAGAACCATTAGAGAGTAGTGTCACAAAATAAAAATTTAATTAAAAAAGTAAAAGAACTAGAGAAAGTAATAAGGAGAATTATAAATAGTGTCAAAGGTTAAAGAGACACCATCAAAGATGAATATTGAGAAAAGATCTTTAAATTTGACAACTAAGAGATTATTGGTAACTTTGGAGATACTTTCAGTTCAATGTGTAGGGCAGAAGTTGGACTTTAGAATATTTTGTGAAAAGAAAGGAAGGAAAGTAGAGGTATCAGTTGTAGATGACCTTCTCTACAAGTTTGTTTAGCTGCAAGAGGGGGATGAGATATAAGATAATGCCTCCTGAGGAAGGACAGAAAATCATCCTGAGATGTCTATCAATCGAGGAATCCCTAGATAAATTATGGTATAAGAATATTATGGAAACAATGAAAGAGACTCAGAAATACTCAGAAAGCCTTTAAATAAGATGTATCCAGACAGTTTATATTTTATCAATATTTTAAAAGTTAACAACTTTGACAGAGTTTAGAATTCTGATAATTCAACCATGATTTGAGTGGACTGATGATGAAGAATGCTACTTACCTCCTGATAAAAGTATTCTTTAGGAAAATCACTTTGCTTGATGAGTAGAGAATGGATTGGAGTGGGGAAAAAGACTTAAGGCATGGAACCTATTACAAGGTTACTGCAACAATCCAAATGTGAGGCGATAAGTGTCTAAAACCTCACTGCTGGTTATATGAGTACAGAGAGGAGATGTTTAAAAGAGATGTTGAGATGATACAAACAGGGAGATTCAGCAACAGTTTAGATACCTAGGATAAGTAGGAGGCAAGAGTTGATAATAATTCTGAGGTTGTGAGCCTGGATGACTGGAAAGATGGTGGTGCCCTCTCCAAAGATAGGGAAGTTTGGGAGAGTGGAGGATTTGAGGAAAATATAATGAGTTTAGGAATATGTTGAGTTTGTGTTACCTATGGGTCATACAATTCAAGGTATCCAAATAATAGTGGGCAATGCTGGACTTGACATTATTTTTAAAAGGTGTTTTGTAATTGTATTTATATGTCTTGGGTATGCTTTGATATATTGATTCTCAGTTATACTGTGGTTATATCTTTCTCTTTTTCTTCCCTCCTAGATTTTGTAATTGCATTTAGAGCTGCAACTGTTGTGTGTGTGTGTGTGTGTGTGTGTGTTTCTTGCTACTCCCTTAAAGCTATGAGGACTTTCAGTTATTTTGTTTGCTAAGTTTTAGATGTTTTGTAAGTAAATCATCATGTCATCAGCAAATATGGATAATGTTATCCTCTCTTGGCTCACCTTTATGCATTTAATTTATTTGTTGTTGTTGTGTTACCACTATTAGCACCTATTGGTGAAAGGAAATATCCTTGTTTTACTCTTATATTTACTGAGAAAGCTTCTAATGTTTTTTTCATTACAAATATACAACCTCTTTGCTTTAGATTTATATTTTTCATATTAAGAAATGATCCTTTCATGCTTAATCATTTTGGGGTGGATGTTTTAGTAAAAAATGATTGTTGTATTTTTAAAAAAAGTTTCTTATGCTTCTGTTGATTTCCATATACTTTCTATGTAAACTGGTGTAACTGCTTGCTATTGGTGACCAAAGCTACAACTACACATGTAAACTGACACTGCTCTCATGGTTCTAACTTCAGACAGTATTGACTAACACATGCAGTCCTTCAGGGGCTTAGAAAAAAACATAATGCTAAGAAAGAAAGAAAAAACAACATTGTCAAAATGAAGAAAAACTGCCATACTTAAACTAAGAGTAAAAATTGGTCATGGTTTGGTGTATTGGCCAGGGTACAGACATTTCTCCTAGGGAAAAAGAATCAAGCATTTATATAATGCCTATTATGTACCAAGTACCATGCCCAGGGCTTTACAAATGTTATCTCATTTGATCTAAGAGCCCTCGTTTTGTTGGACACTGAATACAATTTGAATTGAATTTAGGAGAGTGATTTTTAGCCAACTGCCCAGAAGAATCACAATTCTAGTCTATGATGAGGGGGCATTTATTGATGTTGTTGGGGATATTATTTGACAAGGCACAGAAACAGTCAAATCACTGAAAGTCAATACAAGACTCTTGATTTTCTTGAATAAACTTTCTTTTCAATTATAGAGCCTTAAAAGCCACTCTTCATCCAAACAGGTAAGCTGAATATCAAGTGAAGGAGCAAAATCTCTGCAGGAAGCAACAGTGGTCCCCAGTGAAAATGGGAGAGGACAAAAAAAAAAGATGACGAATGCATGCTGAGTTGCAGAGACTTGCACAAAATGGCAAAAATGCACTAGGAGGAAAATGACTGGGAAAAGACGCTATAAAATAACAACTGTACAGTAAAAAATGATGACTATAAAGAATTTGAAGAAATGGGAAGATGCATGTGAAGTGATTGTACACAGTGAAATGGGAAGAACTGAACCAAATCCAGCATGACTGCAGTAATGTAAATGAAAAGATCACTAAAAGGAAGCTAAAGTTTGGTAATTGAAAAACCAATTAGGTTATGAGAAAACAGATAATGAAATATGTTTCCTTGCTCACAGTTGAGCAGAACATTGTTTCCATGATCAGATTTGGTCACTCTCCGAGCTGTTTTTACTTAATTGCTTTGCTCTGTTACAAGGTGACGGGGGTGTTCAATCAAAGCCCCACCTCCTCAACCAGAAATGATGATAAAGTATAGACAAAAGGTATCACTGAAACAGAAAAAATACCCACATGAATATTTTAGAACCCTGGGATCCCACAATTATCGTATATTTGAATTGGATTTCATAACAGAAGCCAAGTAACAGGTACAGGTGTTCATGTTGTCCCATGACTCCAGGGTCATTAAAATTTTTACTGTATCTTTTAACAGCATGAATTTCATTGAAGATAAAAAATTAAACAATTACCAAAAAAACACATTTGCTGTAAATTTTGGTTCCACAGAAATCGTCTAGAGTATTTCTGTGACCTAATTTTCACAGATTGATTTTTTTTTAAATAAATAGTGGAAAGGGAAGGTTTCCTTATTTTTTCAAATAAAAGGAGAAAGTTTAGAATAGTCAAGTGAGTTATTCAGTAGTGAACAAAGCTCTTACTTATGTGAAATTAACAACAGAAAATAAAACCATGGAGAATTCCCCTGTTTTCACAACCTCACATATTCCCATATCAGAGAAAAGCCACTAAGATTGAATTGCCCTAATTAACTCAGCACTTATTAATTATAGGGCTCCAAAAGCTTCTATTTTAAAACTTCAGAATCACTGGTAACGACCTTAATATGTCTTGTTGTACATATCTTTACTTCACCTTGCCCCTGGGGAGGATAAATTTAAAACACCAATCTAAAAACTGAACAAATTAGAGAGAAGAAGAACATCTGAAACCCCTGTTTCCTGTGTTATTTCTCTTCTTTTCAGGCCAAGCCTTAGATATCTTTATTAGGCAAATCTTCAATTGATTTCTTTTTGGGGAAAATAATAGTTTTGTTGATTTCTTCTCTTTTTATGTCATAGTTGTTTCTGGATAGAACTGATCCAAGAATAAAACCCATACATTGAACCCTTTTTCCTGTAAGAAAATCAAAACAGTTAAGTAAAAACAAGTACTATCGTCACAGAATTTGACAATGTATGCCATATTTTGTTTTATAATCCGTATTTTTTTAATCAATAAAAGGAAGTTTCTTATCACCTTATATCTGCACTGCTGTAACAGCATTCTAATTGCCATCTCTGCCTATAGTTTCTTCTAAGAACAATCCTCCTCCATAAAGCCACTGAAATGCATTTTTTTTTAAATGCACATATGCCCTTATCAGTTTTCTACTCAATAAACTCCAGTTACTTTCTATGGACACTAGGATCAAATATAAACTATTTGACACTTAAATCCCTTCGCAAACGGGACCCAAACTCTGGTTTTCAGCCTTTTATTATTCCTCTTCCTGTACTCTCCAGTTCAGTTAATCTGGTCTTCCTAATGTTTCTCATCCGTATTATTTCCTGTCTTTGAACACTTTACACTGGCCACAGTATTCCATTACTGGATTATACTCCCCCCCCTTTCCCTTTTATTCACCTCTTCAGAATCCCTGATTTCCTTAATACTCAGCTTAAGAGCTAATTTCTACTTGAAACTTATCCTGAAGTTTTCCTTTTCCTGAAACTTTTCTTCACAATTACTATCACCTTGTTCCCCCAAATCACATTGATATTTCATACATACACACACATGTGTATATATATGTATATATGTATATATGTATGTATACATATGTATATACATATGTATGTGTGTGTGTGTGTGCTTTCCCTTCATAAGGATTGAAACTACTTCACTTTTGTCTTTGTATTCCAGACCCTAGGACAAGTGCTTAATAAATACTCAATACTTCATTGTATGCTTTCTGACAAATGTTCCTTTGCTTTCTGAAAGGAGAAGCTAAATGTCTGGGTATACTAAATGCCATGATTCAGAGGGGGTGTATTCTACAAAGTTGACTCATTTGTAGGATGAAGATGGAAGAGCCACTGGTAGATGGAATCTTTAAAGTTTTCAAATGATAATTAGGGTGTTGATTAGATACAGAATATTTTCTTTGAAAATCTGAATTTTCAATTGCTTGTTACCACTGGAAATAAAAATTAAATATCAGGACAGACATCTGAAAGTATCTGTTGTGCAATATGTGGCCGATGGAAACAACCTCAGTTTAAATGATATGACTTGATGAGTCACTGTTTTTCCTTTTATGTAGCAGATTTTGCATGGTTAAATGTTGTTGTTTTTATCATATATTACAGTTAAGAAGATATTATATGCAATCATTCTTGATTTTCATCTTTTTCTGTTTCTTTTTGGCTTATGTATATAATCTGGGCATGGATTTTAAGGATTCTCATTTAAAAGTAAATCAGTGTTTAAAGTGAAAAATGTGTGCTGATTTTTTAAGGAGATCCTGACTCAAAAGGAGGAATGATTATTGAGATAAAAATAAGACATATGTGATTAATAAGCTTAATATATTTAGTAAAATGAGAAATAAACCATATTAGTTGTATACATTTATCAGCATGGGTGCTGATGAGAATGTTAATGAGTGAAAACTAATGTTTTGTCCAAACATACCCCACCCTGCCAAGGTCAGTCTGACCTGAGATATTAAACACAACAAAATCAAATAAATTTCTCAAAGCATGCTTCCCTCACTACAGAGATGTCTTCATTTTCTCTCGGATGTACAGAGGCTTTCTTTTGGAGTTGCTTTGAATGCTTAATTTCAGGCCACATCTGTTTCTCTTCAGGAGTTAACTTTTAAAAGTAACCTTTCAGAAGATGAAAGAAAGACATGAAATATTTTCATTTTCTTGAAGAATCTTCTTTCTCATCTCTCCAGAGACAATTCAACCTGGGAGCCGTCTGGTTTGCTTGAAATGATAACCACTTGTTTCTTGTTTTTAAGAACAGAAAACAAACTCTGCTTACAAAAGGACACTGAACTGAGGCCATTTAAAAATATTAATTAGTGTCTGTGAAGTGACTTGAATAATAAAACATTTTAAAAAAATAGACTTGGTCCTTAAACACTTTTGCTATTCAACTGCTCTAAAGTAAGCACTGAACTCCTGGTCACTAGTCACTAGCCACTCCCATCTTCAAGGTAAATGGCAAGTGGATGAATGAAACTGATAACTTCCTAATTAGAGTTCACTTATTTTTCCTGTGTCTGTAATTACCTTTGACATTTCTATGTCAAGACCTCGTTTTGAAACAATAATGGCCAATCAACTCCAAATGGAATGAACAAAGTGGAGAAGACACTGAGTGAAATTCCAACATTTCTAACCTTAACAAACTACTGACTTTCATAAGCGGGGAATGGATACATAATGAGACATTGGTTCTGTTTTTTTTTTTTTTTTTTCCTTCCCTAGAGAATATTGAACATTATTTAAGTTCCTGTTATGTTAGGCACTAAGGATACAAAGTTTAAAAAATGCAATAATTCTTGCCCTCAAGAAGCTTAAATTCTATCAGGAAAAACAACACATACACAATTAATTGAATATAGAGTATAGAGAAAGGGAGTGAACTGTAAGTCAAATAATACAGGGATATTCAGGAAGAAGAAATTTCCTCTTTCAAATAAGTTTGGCATCTTCTGTCCAACTAATAATCTTAGAGATAGGACTTTTACCCAGTGTCTCTCAGCTCTCTATCCATTATCCCAGAGATCATATATCAAATAAATATAAGCTAACTGAGGACAGTGAGGGATGGGTAACTAGGTGAATCAGGTAAAGTATTTTATTGGCAAGTTTCTAAAACTTATAGAAAAGGAGAATGTTGTAGATCCAAATTATCTATGTTCTGAAAGAGCTTTTGATAAAGTAACTCCTACTATTCTTTTTTGGGGGAAAAAAGATTGATGGAAATGCAGTGGTGTCAAACTTGTTGCCTAGATGACAAAAAAAACCCACCTCTGATTACAACCTGAACCAGATTAAAATGTAATTATTTCACCAAACAATTAAAAACACAATATAATATGCATAGTGTTAATTTGTAGTTCTCTAAATCAACATACAATTTATAGATAGCCATTTTTATTTCAGTTTGATACCACTAAATTAAATGAAATTACCATTAAATGGATTTGGACCTGGTTGGATGTCTAAACTCAAAGAGTAGCTGCTCGAAAATTCAGTCTCAATGTGGTAGAAGATCTCCAGGGGAGGACCCCTGTGTTTCTATGTTTGGGCCTGTGTTCAATGGTTTTGTCAATGACTTGGATAAAGATATGCATGATCTGCTCATCAAATATGCAGATGACAAAAAGCTGGGAAGAAAAGTGAGCACAGTGAAAGACAAAGTCAGTACCCAAATGGATCATGATGACTTAGAACAATGGGCTGAAATAAGATGAAATCAAGTAGGAACAAATGCATTATTGCACTTTGATACAAAAATCAATTTCACAAGTATGAGATGGGGGAGACCTAGCCAGACAGCAGAAGTTTTTAAAAAGGTATGTGGCTTTTCCTGTACTGAATGCTAAACTTGAGTCAACAGCATGGGATAAACACAAAATTTTAAGTTGCATTAAGAGAGAAAAAATTTGTTAAAAACAGGATGATGATAGGCCTGATGTATTCCCCTTTCGTCAGACTTATCTGGAGGATGATGTTTAGCACTGGGTGCTGTGGTTGAAGAAGTATGTTGATAAGTTAGATGCGGACAACCAAGATGATAAAGAGCCTGGAATTCATATTTTTAGGAGGATATCTTGAAGAGAAGACTCAGGACTGATATGATAGTTGGCTTCATGTATTTGGAAGACTACCACGTGGAACAAAGATTGTGTTTCTTCTGTTAAGTCCCAGAGGTGAGAAACAGGAATAATGGGTAGAAGTCACAAAGAGGTTAATTTTAGCTGGATATCAAGGAGAAAAAAACAAACTAAACAAAACAAACTTCCCAACAGTTAGTTTTCCAAAACTATAATGGTGTGTCTAGAGAAGTAGTAGTTTTCCCTTCCTTTGAGAACATCAAACAGATTCTTGATGACTACTTGTTGGATATCTTACAGTGAGGTCTTTTTTCATCAATAGGTTAAATTAAATGGCTAATAAGGTCTCTCTTAACTCCCACATCCTGCAATTATGTGAAAGATCTGAGATGTGAAGTAGCATTTGCTGTACTTCAAAGGAAACTAGAGACCCCAAGAGCTAGAGATCAAGAGAAAGCATATTCCAGGTATTGGAGACAATCTCTGCAAGCACACAGAAAAGGGACATGCAATACTGTGTGTAAAGAATAGCAAAAATGTCAGTTTGAAATGAAGTCAGTGTATGAGTGTGAGTGATATATAATGAGGATGGAAAGTTAGCTAGGAGTCAGATACTATAGAGCTATAAAGAGAGAAATTTATATTTGATCTAAAAGTTAAAAGAGACACATTAGAATTTGAGTTGAGAAGTGACATGGCCAGATCCATGCTTTCAGAATATGATTTTGGTAGTTCTGTAGAAGATGCATTAGAATGGAGAGACCCCTGAGATAGGGAATGGGATGGAATATAATTTATTAAACATAAACTAATTTTTAAGCCCTACTAAGTAGAAAAAGAAAATTGAGATAGTCCTTATTCTCAAAGAGCTCACATTCTAATGGAGGGGGGAGTGATTGGAGGAGAAATACATTTACAACAGTTTACCTACAGAATTGATGAAAAAGATCAGGTTATTCTCAGGGTTCCATGGCAAGCATGGTTACAGTGCCTGGACTTATGGAATGCAGAGAATCAAAAGGAATTTTAAGACTCCATGATTCTTATGTCCTGGTGGCAAAGGTGAAAAGACCTCAAGCTCCTTCATCTTACTTGCAGCATTGTAGCTGGTGACCAGCTATGTGTGTCCTTACAGCCAAGGCATGGAGGAGTCAAATCCACTAAGTTTGGGAAGGAGAAAACCTCATATGATCTATGTGAGCCATTGTGAGAAGGGGTCAACCTGGTTGGTTCCACTGTCTCTCACTCAATAAACTCTGAGCAAAATATGTTGACTGGGACCACTGAGTGACAGAATCTCTCCCAGTGTTCTAGTCAGCATCATCTTATGGCCTTAAATATTTGCTGGTAGTAAAGATATTTTTGAGTATCGTGAAGGACGTCATGTCAATTGTCTAAATCGATCCAAGGGAAGGGAAGGGGAAAGAGAATAAACGTTTACATAGTGTTTGTTACGTGCTAGGCACTGTGCTAAGTGTTTAATTATGTCATTTGATCCTCACAACAACCCTGAGTTAAGTGCTATTATTATCCCCATTTAACTGATGAGGAAACTGAGGCAAACAGTGGTTAAATGACTTGACCAGGAGCCATAGGACTAGTAAGTGTCTGAGGCCAGATTTGGACTCAGATCTTTCTAATTCTAAGCCTACTCTGTCACCAGATGCCACAGAGGCTTGTCACCAGGTTGGTGAACATATGATCATTTTTTCAGCAAAAGTGATTTTTGAAGATATTTCTACTGGCCCTTCTACAGCTAATCAGTCCTATTGTTTCAGCTTTGTTTTTCACTGTCACATAGTGAATGAAGAGTTGGCCTTGAAATCAAGAAGACCTGAATTTCGGTTCTGTGTCTGACCCTGCTTGACTGGCCTTAGGCATGACACCTAAGCTTTCAGTGTCCCAGGTAACACTTTTAAGAATACAAATTGCAGAGTAGGTACTAATCTACATCAGTAAATTAAGTTGCCTGATTTGGAGTTCTCTATACCAGTGAGATCAAGAAACTAGGTCTTGAAATCAGGAAGACCTGAGTTTATATGCTGCTTCAGAGACTTAAATGATATGTGATTCTGAGCAAGTCACTTAATCTCCCTCAGACTGTTTCTTTTTCTGTCAAATGGATATGATATTTGCATCTGTCTCACAGGGCTATTGTGATGATCAAGTGAGGTAATGTATGTAAAGAGTTTTATATACTTTGTTGTTGTTGTTGAGTCATTTCAATTGCGTCCAACTCTTTGTGACCCCATTTGAGGTTTTCTTGGCAAAGATCCTGGAGTGGTTTGTCATTTCCTTCTCCAGCTCATTTTACAGATAAGGAAATAAAGACAAACAGTTAAATGGCTTGCCCAGGGTCACAAACTAGTAAGTATCTAAGGCTGAATTGGAACTAGTGTCTTCCTGGCTCCACTTATTAACACTGCACTCTATCCACTGTGCCACCTAGCTGCTCCTTATAAACCTGAAAATGCCCTATGAAAACTTGCCAATGCTCTTGTTATGTATTTATTTATATATGTACATGTTGTCTCTCTTGATAGAAGGTAGACTTCTTGAAGGCTGGCAATGTTTCACTTTTGTTGTACCATTTTGTTATGATGTGGCATTATTATTATTTTGTTGCTTCACTTTTGTGGTGAGTTGTTATATCTCCAGTACCTAGAACAATACCTGGCGCATGGTAGGTTCTCAAATGGTTGCTGATTGATTGATCAACATTTACATGTGCCAGTAAGTCATTTCAAGGCCATTTTAGTCCCACTAGCATACTACTTAGCAATCACAATTCAGAGTTTTGTCCCTGACTGTGAAAGATAGTGATGGACAATGAAGGTTTTGTATATGATAAAGAAATGGAATTTCAGCCACTCGTTCCTCCTTCTCCTCCTAACAACAACAAGCTAGCACTTAAATAGAGGTTACTATATGCCCAGACACTGTGCTGAATGCTTTTATAATTATCATCTCTCTCATTTAATCCTCATAACTAGGTAGGTCCTGTTGTTATACCCAGTTTATAGATAAGGAAAGTGAGGCAAGCAGGGGTTAAATGATTTGCCTGGGATCACTTAGTTGTAGAATATAATAAATTAGACTTGTACCCAAGTTGTCTGAGATTGTTAGCCAAAAAAAGGGAAAAAAAAAGAAAAAAATATCCTGCCTACATTTATCTCAACGATAATATACTATCTCAAATTCTCTTCTCCTCAATATTTCTCTTACCAGAAAACAAAGTTTAGCCTGGAGCATTTATGGGTGGGCAACCCAAGCTGTTGAGTTTTATTTCTTTTTTTTTTTAAGAAAAAAATGCAATGGGACCTCCTTGGACCCTCTTCCAGCCTCCCCTGTGTCAGCAACACCATAATTTTTTAATGTTTAATGAATGGGAGGGATTTGTCTTCAGAGAATTTCCAAGTAGCTTTCAAGTTGGTTGGTTTGAAGCAGCATTTTGCACATCAGTCATAGATGCCACAAGCTAAAAACCTGTAGGAAGGGGAGTAATATCTGTGGTGGTGGTGGCATCCACAGCCTCTGGATGAAATGGGCTCTGAATGTGAGAACAAGGATGCCAAGCACATCACCTTGGAGAAATTCGGCTCGCCCCTTCAAATAGGAATCTTCAATTATTTACTGCCTTCGCTTGGAGGATTGTTAATGAATCAGGAGGGTGTCTAGAAAGAGAACAGCAGTTTGAGAAGGGCGCATGCTCTCAAAACAGAGGATGGTGGTTAGAATGCTGAACCCGAAATAAGGGAACCATGGGCACAGGGCCCGTCTGAGTCACCTATGAGTTATGTGACCAGAGGCAAGTCGTTTCACCTGGATAAGCCTAGTTACCTTGATTTTATTTAAAAAAATAACTTGTGATTTTATGCTTTTGGAGGAGATTCTCTACCAACAAAGATTGACCCTGCTTGGCAACGTATGGATTTATAGATCTTCCTGGGGCAGTAAAATACTAAGTGACTTGTCCAGAGTCACACAGACAGCATATATCCAAAATAGGATATCAAGCTAAATTCCTTGGACTTGAGGCCAGCTCTCTATTTACTAGTTCACAACTACCTGTCATGGATAAAAATGAGGGTTAATAATACTAGTTGTACATACCACTGTTTTTTTTTTGAAGCTTCTATTTTTCTGTATATATCCTGTATGTACTCATTTATGTACACATATGTATACACACACACACATACACATATATGAATTTACTCATTGTTTCCCTCATTAATATCTAAGCTTCTTTAGATATGTTTTTGCTTTGCTTTTTAACCCTAGAACTTATCACAATACTAGGCACATCGTAAGCTATTATGTTTATTGATTGATTGATCAAACAAGCTAGTGGATAGATAATGCTTTATATACACTATAAGGAAGCTAAGGGATGAATTGGATTGGGTTGCCAGCCCATCTCAGACACTTATTAGCTGTGTGACCCTGGGCAGGTCATTTAACCTCTGTTTACCTCACTTTTTCATCTGTAGAATGGGGATATAATTAGCACTTGCCTCCCAACGTTGTAGTTAGGATCAAATGAGATAGATAATTATTGTAAAGCACTTAACACAGTGCTTGGCACATACTAAATGCTATAAAAATGTTTTTGTTGTTCAGTCACGTCTGACTCTTTGTAATCCGAACAGAGGTTTTCTTGGCAGAGATGCTGGAGTGGTTTGTCATTTCCTTTTCTAGCTCATTTTACAGATAAGGAACTGAAGCAAATGAGATGAAGTGACTTGCCCAGGGTCATACAGCTAGTAATTGTCCGAGGCCAGATTTGAACTCATGAAGATGAGTCTTCTTGATTCAAAACCCAGTGCTCTATCCACTGTGCCACCTAGCTGCCCCTATAAAAATGTTAGCTATAAGTAATTATGATTATTATTGTTGTTGTTATTTATACTATTATGTGTCATTAGTTCTTACATTACTAAGAAATTTAAATGTTAAGTTATGGAGAGTTAGAGTCACCGAGACACTAGCCTTTTCCCATCTGCCCATGTATCTGTTGTATACATGTATATCTTGTTATACCTTATAGTTGCAGAATAAATAGAACCATAACTAAGGGTAGGACATTAAGACTTTACCCCAGTGTGTGAAATTTAGAGTGTGCTGGCAGCTTCAACCTGAGGAATGTTTTCTCTACTGGCAAATGAATGCTTAAACCCTTCTCTTTATCAATAGAATCTATTTCTTTAGCAGATTAGAAAACTTGGGGTGCTCCACAGTGGACTTTTTCTTCCTGCAATTTGGCCCCATGGAACCATTTCTGTTCCTCGAGTCACAAAATTATTTGTTGTCTCTGATAATAAAAATGTTTGTTGAGTTGAGGTCTATGTGACAATTTCTTTTTTCTCTTATTTCTCAGACTAAGAATGGAGGTGAAAGTGTTGCCTGTCTTATCATAGGGCACCATTTGAACACACTTTTCTTTGGCAGGTTACTATGAAGTTAGAGGTAATGGTGGCATTTAAGAGCATTTTTGTGGTTTTTACTGTTTTCCCAGTGGGTGAGAGAAGCCATTAAGAATGACAGATGCCACAGGCCACAATCTGGATGTGAGAGGCTTTGGTTGGGTTTGCTTCTTCTTCTCTGGGGTGGGGGAGGGGGGAAGGGACTCTTTCATTTCAGAAAGTGGATCTAATTCCAGTGTCTTTGAAAAGTAATGTTAGCAGTGCCTTTACTTGCTCCAGGGCAACAGATAAGGGACTAAAGGCCCCCACTCAAAGCATGCTTATTTTTCTCTTCTCAGGCCAGTCAGTGTCAGATGTTACACTGTCACCTTTTTTTTTTAATATTTTGAACAGCATTTTATGATGGCATTAGGATCAATCTGCTTTATTACTTCTCCCCGATCCTGATGTAAAATGGTACTATATTCATCAAATGGAAACTGTCAATGCTATTAATATGAAGTTAAGCAATGAATGCAGTCTTATCATTACTTGTTTTTTTTTTGTAAATGTCCTGGGCCAAGAAAAGCTAAATAGCAGTATTGACTGCATTATGAATTGGAAAAGATGTCAAAATTATATTCAGAATAAAAATCTGATTGATCAAGGCAATATTTGCTCCAGGGCATTAATATTTGGAGGTGCATGATCATTGGCAAAAAAGGGGCAATCTCTCCCTGAAAGATAAACTCCACAATAGAAGCAAAAGTTCAATAATAACAAAACACCAGGAACTCATTATGAACTCCTTGTCTGTATAAAATAGGCTGAATTAGTTGTTACTTAGATCTTGCCTGAGATGATGTTGGCATCATGACCTCAGACCAGGAACCTTCAATATCTCCTTATTGCTTTTAGGAGAAAATTCAAGCTCAACTTGGCATTTAAAGTCCCTCACTAAATGGCTCCATTCTACCTTTGAAGACATTTTATGTTTCTTCCCCTCATACCTTGACTATTTCTATCAAATAGGCATGCTTACAGTTTTCCAACCTTGGAATTCCATCTCTTTGACTTTTCCTAGGATTTTCCCCATTCCCATAAGGTATTCCCATCTTCCTTCTAGCCCTTGGAATTTTTAGATTTTTTTTTAACCTCAGCTATAAACATCAGCTATGGACAACTTCTCCTGATTCCACTAGTGAATTGAGTGCTTATTTTCTCTTCAAATTATATTCCATTTGTGCATTTAAATTTTTTATTCCCTAGTAAAATATAAGTTCCTAGATGGTAGGGACAGCTTTTCCTTTTACCTTTGTTCTCCAAGTCCTAGAGCAGTGTTACACTTATAGCTGATGCTTAATTACTGCTAATTGAATTGAACCCAATTGGATTGGTTTCAATTATTTGTTATGAGAATGTTGTTGTTTTGTCTCTAGAGGAGTGTGGACTCTATATGAAAGTGTTTTATAAAAAGCATTTGCCCTCACAAATTTCACTTTATTTTTTTTTCAGTTGTCTTTTTCTCCTTTGCTTTCTGCTGAGGCAATCAAGGTTAAGTGACTTGCCCAGGGTCACACAACTAGTATGTGTCAAGTCTCTGACATTGGATTTGAACTCAGGACCTCCTGACTCCCAAGGCCAGAGCTCTGTCTACTGCACCACCTAGCTGCCCCAAGTCTTTTTTTTAACATTAGTTGTTCTTTTTATAATTTCTGAGTCTCCAATTTCCTTTCTATCTCCCATTCGTCACCTTAAGACATCAAGCACTTTGCTATAGATTATATATGTACACTCATACAAAATATATATTCCATGTTAGCCATATTACGAAATAGAACACACATCACAAAAAGAAAGACAACAAAACAAAATAAAATGAAGAAAATAAAAAGTATGCTTTGATATGCAGACTTCATCCCTTCTTTCTCTTAAGATAAAATATTTTTCATCATTAGTCTTTCAGAATTGTCTTGCAGTATTATATTGCTGAGAACAGCTAAGTCATTCACATTTGATTATCATATATATATATATATACACATATATATGTATATATGTGACTGTGTGTGTGTGTGTATGCTTGTATCTGTATGTATGTGACTTTGTGTGTATACCTAACTTATTGGAGATAGTGGTTGATATGTGACCATGGAATGGAGACACATAAATTTGTACATAACAGGATTTGATCTATAGTCCCTATATCATGGATCTCTAGAAAACATTGTTATTTAATTTTGAAAGTATTCTTAAGAAAAGGTGGCTTTGCAAATAAGGTGATCTCTTGTAATGAACTCCAAGAGTAGCATTTTAGAAGCGTAGCACTGTTGACTCTCAAACATTTATTGACTGAAATTGCCTATAATAAATAGCCAGATACTATTAATTCTATTTCTCAGCACATTTTTGGTATTGAAGTATTCTATTATTATGGCAAAATAGTTATAATAAAATTATCAAGGAAAATTGAGGAGATAAACATATTAGCTATTTTCATGCATTTGAAGGGCTGCCACTTGGAAGAGGGAATAGATTTGCTCTCCATGGTTGCAGATGGCAGAAATAGAATCCATGAGTAGAAGTTGCAAAGACCTTGATCCCAGGGGAAAACAACAACAACTGCCTAACAGTTAAAATGGCTCAAAATCAAAAATGGACAGTCTCACATGGCAGTTGGTAACTCTTCCTTGCTTGTCTTGAAACAAAAACTTGATGACCTCATTTTTCAAGTTAAGTCAACAAATATTTATTTTAAAAACTATCAATTTCCAAGGACTATGCTAAATTCCAGAGATGCAAGGAAAGTCAAAAAATAGTATATACTTTCAAGGAACTCTCAGTCTGATGAAAATGGCAACAAGCAAGCAGCTAGGTACAAACAAAATATGTATGGGATAAATTGGACAAAAACAACAGAAGGCATTAGAATTAAGGGAGTTTGGGAAAATACTTCCTTCACAATATGGGAATTGAGCTGAGACTTCAACTGTTATAGAGGTATACATCTGTCTAGATGTCTTTAAAGTTTCTTCCAACTCTAAAATTCAGTTAGTAGCTGTATATTCTGTAAAATCTACCATTTTTTTCTCATTTCAATCCTCATAGCAATATTTATAGAGACTAGTCAAGCCAGCAAAAGATTCCTATGTTACAAACTGGTTATTGTTTCATACTTGATCAACAGAGGCTGTATTTTACAATGAGTTATCAATAGATCTGAGCTAAAAAAATAAATTCATGATCAACATTGTATACATCCTTAGCTAGCCCTTCACATTGAAAAATATGAAAGTACGTCAACAACATCTTACCATGACTGGTGAGGCAAGAAAGAGAGGGCAAGCCAAACAAGGAGGAAGGAAGGTGAGTCAGGTAAGACACAGAAAGGAGAAAGTTATTCTATGGAACAGATAACTAAACTATTCCAGTTTGAAAGATTTTAAGTGGCAGACCTAGGAAATCAGCCCTGCAACAGAGGAGATTGATTTGCTTCCCAATTAGATCATCCCTGGGCTTAGAGTTAGTCTATGCAAAGCTGAAGGAAACTTTCTTATGCCAGGATTTATTCATAGAAAGTGGCAAGGATGGTAGCAGTGGCAGGGAAAAATCTGTATACAAATACTGAAAGATGAATAGAATAACTATGCAGATACATAAAATATTTTATCTATCATCATTTATGAGAAGCCCTTCCAAAGCTGAATTCTAACAACTTAGAAGAGAACTTTTGGGTGTTAGGGAAAAGTACCTAGAACTTGGAGCAGAATAAAAACAGCTCAAATGTATAGAACATTTTTCTGTTCATAAAAGCTTTTCTTGTAGCCACGTGGGGAGAATGGTGGTGTGTGGTACTATCTCCATTTTACAAAGCAGAAAACACAGACTCAGCAAGGAGCAAGGGACTTTTCCAAGGTCAAAAACCAGGAAATGGCAGAATAAAACCTCAAACCAAAACTTTGGACTTAAATACAATGTTCTACTCACTACACCATGCCATCTGAATATGACTCCTGCTGGTGCCACCTACTAAAATGTGACTGTAGGCAAAAGAGCAAAAGTCTCTGCATCTATAATTAGCTATAATACTAGCTAATTTTGTTAGCTAACCACAAATCCATTCTATTTGATCATTTGTTTTATTAAGAATAAAAAAGCACTGGTTTTGTAGTCAACAGACATGGAATGAAATCCTACATCTAATATTAATTCCATGTATGACTTTCCACAGGCTATTGAACCTCTCTAAGACTCAGTTTCCTCATCTGTGAAATGAGAGGGTTGGACTAGTTGGTGTCTTAACTCTCTATCACCTCTAAATATATGATCTCGTGAAGTATAGAAGTCATAGATGTGTATGTGAAGGATTTGTGATTTTCCCAATATGAAAAGTCAGTCCATCGATAAATATAACAAGCTCTGTGACTTAGTAGATGAGTCCTAGGGAGTTGCATGAGGGTCATAGGTTAAACTAGGCCAGCATGACAGACATTATTTCATAAACCGTACTTGAACATAGGTTTCTTAGTATATAATTAAAGCTCTGTAAAGTAGATGAAAGTACTTCTAAAAATGGTAGAATTTATTGACATATCTCCATTTAAAATGTTAATATAATAAAATTATATTTTATTTATATGCTGGAGAAATAAATGAGTACATAGCACTCAAAGTTTTTGTTTGATTGTTCTTTTTCCCTTTGGAGAAATTTGCCTGAATTTTCCTTCATAATTTTTCTCTCTCTACATATCTGCCCTGGTCCTCCTTCAATTCCACAAGATAATTCATAGAATATAATTGCATTCAAACAGCAACTACTATTGCCAGGCACTGTGCTAGACAGTAGGGTTATAAAAACAAAAATGACCACAGCCTTTTCAATCAAGGAACATATATTTTAGTAGGCACATATATTTAGTACTAAGCCTTTCCAAATCCCCTCAACTACGAATGTCTTCCTTCCCAAATGACTTGTATTTATTCAATATACACATACTCACACATATATGTATGCGTGTGTGGGTGTGTATCTCCAGAATATAAACCCTTATGGTAGAAATCGTTTCATTTGTGTCCTCACAGCCTAGCACGGTATCTAGTACATTGCAGTTCAGTTTAATAAATGTTTATTGATTAATTGATTGATGAAGTGGCAAGAAGACAAGTCTGGTTAAAAACTGGAGTGAGTGAGGGGGAGTAATGGGAAAGGTGTGGAAAGGTAATAGGTTGAAGCTAGATTGCGAAGGTCTTTAAATGCCAAATAAAGGAATTAGTATTAGATTTTAGACTCAATAGGGAGCCACTTTTTGTATATACAAGTGAGATGATAAGGCCTGTGCTTTATTTATTGTGATTATCAATTGGGCATATATTTGGAGGAAGAATTGGAGCAGAATGAAACTAAAGGTAAAGAGACAAATTAGGAGGATTTCTCCATCACATTTATCTTTGAATGTCCAGTGCCTTGCACATAATAAATACTTACTGAATGCTGATTGCTCTCATAAGAAGCAAATCAAAAACTATAGCCTACATTTTAGAAATTAGTGGGGATAAATTTTAAAGAAATAAAATATTTATTGGGTTGTTGACCTCAGCTACTCTTTCTCAACTGTTTGATGAGAGACCTAGTGCTAATTTAAAAGTGGGACTCATGCAGTTCTAACTTTTCACTACACAATCAAAAAGCATTTCATACATTTTGCATCGTCTACAGAGTCTCAGTTATTCCCTTAGATAGTTCTGTATGGCACAGTATGAGCTCAGTTGTTTTCACATTTTGTTGTATCAGCCCCATCTTTGTAATCTGCTGATGTTATCTTCTTTCTAACATTTACACAGGATGATGATTAGTTTTACAATCATGTATGTACAATTTTAACAAGACAGTGAAAATACACTCTTTTTTTTATTAGTTGCTAAAATGTGATCCTTGTTTGTTTTTCCCTCTGTAGGACCCTAATAGGAATTGATATTTCAAAAGCTGAAAAGATTTTAGCCAGGAGCCCATTTAGTTTGTTTAGGTATGTTAATCAACAGTATATATAGTCACGTTTAAGACTCCGCAAGGAATGGATCAGCTCATCAACAGCACTCACATTTAAGACCTAGGAAAAAGATGTAATTTCCTCAAACCATATTTTGTTTTAGTTTGAGGACATGCACAATTCAAGCTGTAAGCTGTCAGTGCTTTGGAGATTTAAGTGGTGAAAACATGGTAATTGCATAATTAACTAATATCCCAGTTCTGTTTGAAATAAAATATTATCACATGCATAATCACCATGATCTTTCTGGGAGACAAAAATACAAGCATCAATCTTCTGTTCTGTTCACGCACACATTTTTGTTTCTAAATAACTTCTGTCAAAGGCATTGCCTCACCCTGGTAGTGATAGGCCTTACTGAACATAGTTTTTCATTTATTGATGTGCAAAATAAAAGAAAACTTCTTCTTCCTGACATATTCCATACACACTACTATTCATTTGACTCAAGCCATGACTTTTGTTTCAGCAAATCTCTTTGAGAAGTTTCAATGGACACTTGCATACAGACCCTACATCTCAAATTCTATAATGGATTTATTATTATTATTATTACTATTATTATTATCTTTTGTAGTAGTAGTAGTAGCAGCAATAGTAGTAGTAGTAGTAGTAGTAGTAGTAGTAGTAGTAGTAGTAGTAGTAGTAGCAGTAGTAGCAGTATGGACCATTCTGCATTTTCATTGAGAAGAAAGTAAGAATAATTTAAAATGGAAGAAATCCAGTCCAACCCAATAATAATTTGTTAATTGATCAACAGTAGACTGGCTCTTTGGTGAGTGATTCTTGGTGATACAATAAAGCAAAAATGCAAAATGCAAAATTGCATGGCCATGTAAATGATATCTCACCTCCTCATACCTAGAATGATTTATTTCCTCATCTCAACTGCTTATATTCATTTAAAATCAAATCATTTACCACCATGAGTCCTTTCCTTAAATCTTCAATTATTAGCTTTCCAATCAACTTACTAAATAGATAGATAGACAAATTGATAGAAAAATGAAGAAACTTGCTACAAAATTCCCCCCCACACACACTTTCTTGCTTTTCTTCTAATTTTGGCCACTTTGAATTTGTTTGTACAAAAACTATTATTTTTAAGTTTATGTAATCAAAATTATCCATTTTACCTCCTTTGAACCTTCTTATCTTTTATTTGGTCATGAACTGTTACCCTAGCCATGGATCTGGTAGGTAATTTTTCCCATGCTCCCCCAGTTTGCTTATGATATCACCATTTATGTACCCATTTTGAGCTTGTCTTGGTTTATAGTGTGAGATGTTAGTCTGTGCCAAGATACTGCGAGACTACTTTCCAGTTTCCTAAGCAGTTTTTATCAGATGTTATCAATTTTGTTTTTATCAAAAAGAGATCATTTTAACCCCCTTTACAGATAAGTAAAGGCATAGAAATTCAGTGACTTACCCAAGTGACACAGGTGGAGTGCAGATTCCTTCCCCCAAGTGGGGAAAGTGAGTTTTTCCCTCAAAGTTGAGATCTTTGAATTTATCAAAAACTAGGTCATTGATTAACCACTCTATTTCTTAATCAGTACCATTTTTTTAAAATGATGACGGCTTTGTAATAAAGTATGACATCTCTTACTCCTGGGCCCCCTATAAGGGAATTGTAGAGCTCATTTAGTCTAGCCTATGCATTTTACATGTGACATTTCATGAAGTAACAGTATTTGGTTTGGCTTCCTTACTATGCTACCTAGGCTAAAATGCTGGTAAGGGGTTTAAATTAGCTCTGCATGAAGTATCTGTTTTAAACACCAGATGGCAGTGTACTTGAACCATTTGGTCCATGGTTGCTGCACATGTGCAATACAACCAACTTTCATCAGGCTGATCAAAATGTGAAAAAAAAAAAAAAAAGCTGAGCTACTTTGTTTGCCCCCGAAAGGGTGCCTTGTGGCTTTTGATTCTTCCTGTTCTGTAAGTGGCTATCAAAAGTTCAAAGGCAGTTTTGTCTTTTCTTCAAATAGTACTATTTTAAGAGTCCTAACAATTCATATTTCAAATTGTGTTTGTTCTAATTATTGGATACCAGCCCTTATTCTTTGGGGGTGCTCTCAGTTCTTCTTTTCACATACCATATTCATTTAGAAGCAATATGTGGATGGCTGCAGTTTTAACATAACCTTTTCATAGGAAATCTGGATATTATTACTATACACTTAAGAAAGATAGAGAGACAGAGAGAGAGACAGAGAGAGAGAGACAGAGACAGAGAGAGAAACAGAGAGAGAGACAGAGAGACAGAGAAACAGAGAGAGACAGAGAGAGAGAGAGACACAGAGACACAGAGAGAGAGAGAGAGAGAAATGCATCTTTAAAACCTACAATTAACTGTCAAAGGCGACAGAGGTGTGTGTGAGTCCCTAAGAGAGGGTTGAGAGAACTTCTTCTCTGAGAAGATTTGGAGAATTAACTGCCATGAAGAAAATGTCTATGAGGGACTCAATGACCTTGCTATCAGCTTTGAGAGAGTTTGAAGGGATCTTTTGAGAAAAGGGAGTTTAGCTCTTATGAAAAAGACACTCAGAGGGGAATTCCTGAGTCATTCCCTGACAATCTAAGAGAATTGAATTGATGGACAGAAGTCGCAGAGAAGTTATAAGGTAATGTGTTGAGTAGATTGCTGGACAGGAATCAGGAAGACTTAGGTTTTAATTCTGATTCAAAGAGTTACTAGGTGTATGTGTGACTCTGGGGTAATCACAACCCCTCATAGCCTCACTTTCACCATCTGTAAAAGTGGAATAACAGTAGCACCTACCTGACAGTGTTGCCGCAATGATCAAATGAGATATCACATGTAAAATGCTTTGCAAACCTTAACTCTCTATATAAATGTTGGTTGTTATTATTATTATTATTATTACATCAGTGCCTCAATGGTAGGAATTAGCTATGTCTCAAATCATGTGCTCCAAGTCTCCCTTCTTCCTTCTGTATTCCTCATGTTTTTTTTTTCTCATTCCTATTGGTCATGATATCTCACATCTGAGTCCATGCCCTCTCTTTTATCCTTCCTTTCAGAATGGCAGCTGATCTCCTAAACTTGCTTATCCATTCTTCTGAAGACAGTGACATAGAGAGACACAGTGCTATTTTAGAAAGTGGTCTCTCAATGTACAAACTCTCCTAAAATTAAACCCAAGTGTTTTCCCAAGTCTCATTTTAAACCTCTTCCTCACAGAATTACACTTCAGTAAGATCCCCCTCTTTGAATCTAAGCATTTGTTTTATTTTCCCCACTTTCAAATCCTCCCTCTCCCAACTTTCCCATTCTTCTGTAGCTGCTCTTCTTACTGAGATGCTATTGCTGTGCTCTTCACCCAGGGAATTGATATGGATACATCAGTCATTCCCTTCTGTCCTTCATCTCCCTTCTCAGCACTTTTTCACTTCAATTTATCACACAAAGTATTTTAGTTTACCTGTTCTTCTCCATCTCCATCTCTCCCCTCCTCTTCTCTCTCTCTCTCTCTCTCTCTCTCTCTCTCTCTCTCTCACCCACACACACACACACACACACACACACTCACACACAACTTCTAAATGTCACTGAATAACATCAATGGGAAAAACAAATAAATTCATTTATTCTTGAGTGGAGATGAGTGTCTATACCTGTGTCTTTCTTTCCTTTTCCTTCCCTCTGTGATCTCCTGTGTGTGTGTGGATGGTGGGGAGGGAGAATAGTTCCTATGCCTGCACACCTGAGGATCATAAAAATTAGAGAAGAAGAACCTTTGCTTCTACATGAAGGGAAAAACGGAAAGCACTATGCTCTTTGCAGCTCACTAGCCTCATCTTTATGAGGATTCAGTGCGGTTTTTAGTTGTCAGGGCCCTCTGGGTTGAAAATAACTGTAGTGTGGTGTCCTCTATCCACATAGTCTTTAGTTGGAGTTTGGCGCTTAGCTCAATGCTGCTCTTTTCTGGACCCAATTTCCAACACTGGTAAGTGTCTCAAACACAATCCTTGCCCCTTTGCTCCTGTTCTCTTTGCTGCAGACAGGTGAGTGCTATCTCAGGGCATTCCCTTTTTAGGGCCAAAGCTTCTTAGAATCTGTCCAGTATGATTCCTCTTTTGATTCAACCTGTTCTAAAATGGGGGTAGGGGGTGGGGTAGGATTCAGTAGGCAAAAACAGGGAAGTAAAATGTCCCTTAGGATTCATATAGATGAGTAATTTGAAGTGTGATGACTTGTCAAAGATTCCTCAGGTAGGAGGTAAGAGAGCTGAAATTTGAGATCCTTTACACTAATTCCAAATTCAGTGCCCTGCTCTTCTCTGTTAGGATTCCTGGCGTAGCTCCTAATCCTGATACATGGTGAAATCAACACAGGTGAAAGGGCAAATTTGAGCTTTCTTTCTGGTCAGTCTGACTTTAAAAAAAATCCACTGAGCAACCAATTAATTAAATACATACCTTGGTCTGTGTTTGAGATCAACCTTGCTACAATATCATTATCTTTCATTGAATTACTCCACATGTATAACTCAAAAGGAAAAACAAAAATTCCTAACATCTTGTAATGGCATTAGTGGGATATTAGCCAAATGTAGAAATTAAAGAAGATAAACTGTTCAGTGTCCAGAAGAGAAACCATACTATGCACAGAGAATACTGAATACCAGAATCAGTCACTGGGTCACAAGAGTTCATTCATTACTACAACTACTCATAACTCAAGAGAAATGTTTGTGCATTTTGTTCTAATATGTCATTAGTGATGATGATTACATGCCTTCTATTGGCAACCTGATCTTATTTAGTATAATCTTCAATAACTAAAAGTGGGAAATTTCTTCTTTGTGCTCAATTTGAATTTTCTGCAGTAAGGTAAGTACAAAGTGAAGCATTCCCATTAGATTGTGACAGATTTAGAGTGGTTGAGTGGAAAAATCCTTCCTGTAAGATATTGTCCCATCTCCGATAAATAATTAGCTTTATAACCTTGTGGGGAAGAATTGGGAGAGGGTAACGTAATGGAAATATTATTGTCTTTGGTGACTGATAATCTGTCTTCAGTGTTTGGATTTACCTGGGGGAAATAATTTAATTTCACTGGTCCACAAGTGGACTAGATTAACTTAAATAATAATAATTAGCAGTGTGTAAGACTTGCAACATTCTTTTCAAACATTATCTCACTTTATCCTAAAAATAATCCTGAGAATTGTTATTATCAGTCCCAAATTTACAGATAAAGAAACTGAGACAGACAGTATGTTGCTTGCTGATGTTAATGCAGTTGCTACACATGTAAGGCTGGATTTGAACTCAACTCTTCCTGATGGTCAGTCCAGCACTCAATCCACTATACCACCTAATTGTCTAGGTCATCTAGCTCTAAATCTAAGAACCCAAGGACTGATGCCTGTCTCATTCTCAATTTCTGGAATTTGAAAATAAGAGGGTTAATTTAGACAATTTCTAAATCCCTTTCCAGCTCTAAGACCCAAGGATTGAAGGTAATCTCTAGAGTCAACAATTTTAAAATTAAATTTTAATTAAAATTAAAATTGGGCCAGTCTGGACCTTTTATAGGTCATTATCAGCAAACTTCTAAATGGATCAGCAACTATCCTATCACATAGTTATTGTCGGGAGAAGGGTACAGGGACATGAAATGATTTAACTAAGGTCAGTATGCATCAGTGGCAGGATTGAAACTCAAATTATCATGGTACTAAGGATAGTCCTCTGTTAATTCTACTTAACTTCATCTTACCCAGATATCCCTACTCTGATAAAGTCATAGATGTGACCAAAAAAACAAATAAACCACAATAGCAAAAAATTAAATAAAAAAAAAAAAGATAATGCTTCTCTAAGGTAAAATATTGGGGGAAACAGTTACTCCATGAACATTTTCTTGTAGGTTTGTAGGTGACTACAGCCAGTTTTGCTTGTCCTTTGAATTTGAAGATGACACTGTTGAGTGTCTCATTCTCTGGGTGTCTAATTATGACTGGAAAATCAATATTTAACCTCACCATCTTCCTTATTTATTGAGCACCTGCTTCCTATGTGGCAGTGAAATCAATAGTCAGAGCTCTGGTCCTTTTCACAGTAGATAACCACAGAATTTGGCCTCAGGTCAATAGCTCATGTTTCCACATATGACTCTTGCTTCCTTTTCTATTTCACTTGTGAGTGATGATGTTTATACAATAGCTTTATATCTTTAAGGTATTCTAGTCACTGTGATTTCCCTTCAAATCTAGGGAACATTATTTCTTAATGCCTAACCTTATACTCCCAATACAAAAACTCTTCCAATGTTGCTTGCTTTTTATTCAGAATATGTTAACTGTGGCAGTAGCTGTCATTGAATGAACATAGTCACATGATTATGTGTGAGGGACTGTCTGATGTTGGCAGCTACCAGGTTGGGTGCTGTGGCAAGGGTAGGGTAAGATCTGGGTATTTTGGAAGTCGAGGCAGGGGCTGTGGTAGGCAGAGTCGTGGTGAACTGGGATGGGCTGGATACGGAGAAGCCCTGAGGCAGTGGGCAGTGCTTTGTGAGATAAGCTGGGTACAAGGAAGTAGCCGGAGCTTGAGCTCCTGAGGCAAGGGGCGGTGCCACGTGGGAGTGGGATGGCAGAGGACTGAGTTCCCTTTGCTTAGTCCCCTCCCTATATGCAACGTCATCCCCAGACGCCTCTTGTGACCTTCCTGACTTCCTGGGTCCCTTTGTGCAGCACTGACCCCAGACCCCTCCTGAGTCTGACTTCCTAGGTCACGTACTCTTGTCTATGTGCCAATCCCAGATGCCTCCTCCCTGTATCCGGTCCTAGCCTCCTACGTCACTCCCTCCCCCTTGGTGTGCTAAACTCAGACAGCCCCTTCCGGTATGTGACCCTACAATCATTGGCTAGTAAGCGGGCTGGGGAGGAGGGGCTAGGTAGGTTTTTAGGAACAAGCGTGGTCAGATCACACACGTGCTCTCTCCTGGCTCCTGCCCTGTTGCTCTGGCCTTGCTGCTTGGGCTTGCTATGATGGCTTGCTGTGATGACCTCTGAATAAAGCTCTGGTGTTGGCACCTCCCGATGGCTCCTCTCTGTGTGGTTATCCGGCAGAGGACCGAAGACTCAAGTGTGAGTAAGACTCTGGTAGTGTGCTTCTTATAGGAGGAGCGGGTACCGGCGTACGGCTGGCAGAAGGTCGGCGTGCGGCCAGTATAATTATGTGACACACACTTGTAACCCCATTGGTCAATTCAAGAAAGGCTATGCTGAAATGGTTAACTCTAAATTATCTGCCTGTAGATTATCCATCTTTTTTTCTCACATTCCATTGAGAATGATTAACAGCTCCAGTCTCAGTGGTTAGGCAATATTCCCCTGTCAAAGCAGCTATTCATAGGATCCATGGACTATAGAGTTAGATCTGATAGAGATTTTAGGGATCATCTAGTTTAACCCCTTTATTTTATAGATGAAGAACCTGAGGCAGAGAGATTTGTCTAAGGTCACAAAGGTAGTATGTGGCATATCTAGGATTTGAACACAGGTCTACTTACTCCAAATCCAGCACCCTTTTGACTGGATCATAATGCTTTCCTTGGAAAGTTTCCTTTTATTGGAAAGGAAGGGAGTTATATATGAGAACAATAAATGGAGATGAGTAAAATAGCAGCATGTGAAGCCACAATCCTAAGAGGAGAAATAAGATCAAGTAGCTTTGTTCACAGGACCAATAGAAACTGAAGACATGATTCAGGAGGTAGGCAGTGGGGTTAGGACAAGGGTGACAGACTGGGCAAACCAGTGTTCATAAAGTCAAGAGTTGGGATCAGGGTGCAAAATTGGGACAATCATGTCAACTTGATTTTCTTTGAACATGTTAGCTACAAGCTAATATTTACAGTTACGATTTGATTTTCTGTTCAAAGAAGATAAGTGAAAAACCCAGTTCTGTTCAGTTCCATGAAGAGAAAATTTAGATTCCCATGCTACCCAATAGTATGAACACAGAATTCCCTCAGCCACCCACCACCAAAATGGTTGTGTTCATGAATCCTGATTTTATTATTTAGCTAAATAAATTTATATTATTTAAAAGACAACTTTCCTTAGGAAAGATAATTGGAAGTAAACATGAAATCAATCTAGTTTAACACCTCATTTTATAGATGAAGAAACTGGTATATGGGGAAGATAAATAAATTTTCCAATGTCCCACAAATAAGCATGAGAGGCAAATTTCGAAGTCAGGCCTTATTGCTCCTGAGCTGTTTTTTTTTTCTTTTCTTCACTGTACCAAGACATTTCTGTAATTTTACTGCCTTAGATGCTACCTTTATTATATTGTTTACAATTTTACCATGAGAGTTTATAGATTCATTACATTCTATGGCAAAATAAAAAAAACAAACAAACAAAACAGAATGCCACTATGTGCATCTATGTACACATGTATGTATGTATGTATATGGTATATATGTATATATATGCCATCCTGCTGATCACATTTTTGAGTTAGTGAGGATGTGGGTTTTTATATTGGCAATTTGGATCTAATTGTCTAATCCAAACTAAGCTAAACACCCAGGCTGCCAAAACAGATCTCAAATCCGGTCCAATATTATCTACAATTGCCAAGATTAAATCCACCCAAATCTGAGTCTTTGATGGAAATGCCCCCTCGAGAAACATTATCCCAAAGCCAGGGTGAGGCAGGAAACCCGAGGCAGAGATTTCGCCTTCAGGGTTATATAACTTTATTCTGCGTTTAATGTGGGGTTTAAAGCTCCTGCTGTTTGATGGGTGGTGTTCGACTCCCAAGCAAGAATATGTTGCACATCGGAAATGAGGAGCGGTGAGAATTCCATTCCCTCTCCCGTCACATTAGCGCCAGGACTCACTCTTCAAATGTTTCCTGCTGGCTCCCAGCGAGCACAGGAAGCAATGTTCTGGTGATTAAGCAGCAATATCGTTATAGGAGCCAAATGAATAATCATTGTGTTAATGAACTTTATCTTAGGAAAGATTAGTTTTTTAATGTTAAGCCTCTTGCAGTATGAAAGAGAAAATGGATTTCCATTTCATTTAATCAACCTGAAGATGTTCATCATCTCTACAATTTCATTTCCAAGAAGCGAACATTTCCCTGAGTCTTTCCATGCCAGGACTTCAGTGGGAGGCTGGCGGATCTCTTTGATGGGTCAGAAAAACTTTCTTTCCACCAGAGGTGATTTGCCTTAACAATGTCTGCCTTTGATTGGATAGATTGTCTGGTAACAAGTGACATACTGTTCAATAATTAGTAGTAACAATACAACTGTCTGAAGATCACAGATTTAAAGCTGGAAAGTACATTACAGGTTTCTATGTTCAGATACCTCATTTGACCAGTCAGTATTCTGAAGACTGGAGAGATTAAATGATTTGCCCAAGGTTATGCAGCTGGGATGTAGCCGAGCTGGGATTTGAACCAGGGTTGTCTGATCCTATAGCCAGTGTTAACCAGGGTTGTCTGATCCTATAGCCAGTGTTCTTTCCACTGAACCACACTACATCTTATTATGAAACAATATTCATCACTCCTTGGAAATTGGAAGTGTTTCTACTGAATATTAAACACATATATATATATGTACACATGTGCAATACACACATATGTAGATATATGGATATATAATATACATAACATATATGTATGTATACGTGTGTTTATATATGTATATATACCTGCATATATGCATATATATATATACATATATATGTTTATAGTGGTAGGGAGATTATGGTCAGGTCAGGGAGCAGAGGCAGAATACAGGGGACCATAGGTGATAATAATATATTAACGGACTGTTTTTGCTATATAGGTGCTGGGTTCAGTAGTTTTTACCTATTGAAAAGTACTCCTAATGGCCTCTAAATGTGAGTTCCCTGGTGCAAACCATTCATTTCTTTGCTGTGATTATGAATCTATTTTTGATCTCACCTAATGTAAAATTTTGGAACACAAAATATTCGATAAGTTCCAGGGCCATTACTTTCATGAACTTTCCCATAAGGAAAGTGTTTTATAAAGCTCTATGAAATATTGCTTTCCTTTAAAAAAAGATATAAGATGTAATTCAAATGTCTTCACACTTAAAATTACAGGTCTTTGAAATATCTACAAACTAGTGCATTATCCTCCAAGGAACCTCTTATCACAAGATTATAGATTTAAAGTTGGAAAGAAATTTAGTGGTCCTCTAGTCCAATCTATCATTTTACAGAAAAGGAAATTGAGGCCTAGAAAGTATAAATGACTTGACCAAGATCACATTGATAGTAAGTGAGAAAGTCAGGATTTGAACTATTCTTCTGATTAGGTATTCATATTACAAATCCAGTGATTATTTTTTTTCCTCCCACAATGTACAGTATTTTGTTATATTTTAGTTTTATTAATAGATTTTATAGATCATGCAGTGTAATACCCTCATTTTATAGATAAGACAACTAGACCGGAAAGAGAAGTTACTAACCTAAGATCACACAGGTAGGTAATTATAATTTTTCATTTTGTATAATGTTTCACTGCTTACAAAATGCTTTCCTTCCAGCAAACTTATGAGGCAGCAGGAGAATAACCAGAGGGTCAGATAATCCAAATGACTTGACTACAGTTAGACAACTCTTATGTTGTCTAGGACAGGAGTAATTAAGGGAGGAGATGAGAATAGAAAATGAAAGCATAAGCTAAATTTATAAATTTCTTCTCCTAGGATAGGGGCCTTAGTGTCTCAGAGAAAGCAGTCCAAAATACACTACTGAAATCCAAACTAGTAACAGGAGAATAGATAGACAGCAGTTATTTTACAACAGTTCAAGAAAAGTAATCAAGAGAAGACAAAATGGAACAAATAGAGATTCCAAAATCACAGAATAATAGTATTTGAAAGGACCTCAGGTGGTATCTAGTCCAGCAAGTACCTAAACCAGTGAACAGAAATCCCCATCTACAGTATCTCTGAGAAGTCAGTGAATGAGTAAGTTAACACCTTTATTAAGCACTTACTTTATGCAAGGCAGTGTGCTATAAACTAGATATACAAATAAAGAGTGAGACACATCCTACCTTCGAGAAGTTTATATTCTAATAGGTATCTACATAACACATGGATAGAGTTCTGGGCCTCAAGTCAGGAAGACTTGAGTCCAAGTTCAGTCTCAAATACTTCCTAGCTTTGTAACCCTGGACAAATCACTTAACTCTACCTCAGTTACCCCAGCTGTAAAATGGAGATAATCCCAACACCTACTTCTCAGAGTTGTCATGAGGATCAAATGAGAAGATATTTGTAAAGTACTTCACACAGTTGCTGGCACGTAGTATCCCTTAATAAATGCTGATGCCTTCTGCACCCACCTCATGATCATCAGATACAGGTAAATTGGATGGTGGCCAATAAATTGTGATTTTCCTTTTTTGTCTGGAATGACTCAAGCATGTTGTGTAGAGTGAAAAGAGTGGCAAGTGATGTACCCTTTCTAGAAGCAGTAATTTGTTTAAGCTTCTATGAACAACAGATGGAAAGTTTGAGACAAGGTATAGCTTGTTAGAAGGGATAAGGATACTAGAAAATCACCAAGGCAAAGAACTTGATAAAATGTTAAGTGTGGTTTGTGCTCCATAACTGGCTACATATTAATGGTTACACTCCATCACCAATTAGGACAGTTTGGCCCCAGAGTACAATTTTCAAAACCGATTGGTTAAGTCAAGTGTTCATCTATGTTTTGTCAGTAGACTTCCAAACCCAGGAACTCCCAAGGCCATATACATCCATTTTGACAGCTCTAATTGTTGAGTTTTTCTTTATATCAAGTCACCATATATCTGTTTGCAACATTTACTCTTTTGTTATTATTCTGCCTTGTGGAAGCGGTAACCCAAACAAATCTGCTTTCCACTTTTAAATCATTTGAAAACTTGAAGACAGCTGTCTTATCTCCTATAAGCATTGTTTTCCCCATGCTAAATATCTCATTTCCTTCAACTGGTTTTTATAAGGAATGCCTTTCCCCACAATCCCCTCATAATCCTACTACCTTTTTTATGGAAATCATCTAGTTTATCAATGTCTTGTCTTAAGAAAATCATTGAGACATATAGGAGAGCTTTAGTTTGGTGCAACTTGATTTTACAGATAAAATTCAAGTGAGTAAGTTATCCAAAATCACATAGATCATAAGTGATAAAACTAGAATTATAACTCAGGTTTCTGACTTCAATACCAATGCTCTTTCCACCATAATATGGTGTTCCCTAAAAGGTGTCACCAAGAACTGAAAGTAACCTACTATAGATATTTGAACCAAAGCAAAGTAGAGAGGGGCTAAAATCTTCTTTAATTCAGATTAAAAACAAGTTAGATTCTTGTTTTGTTTTTTATTTGCATATTCTACCATCAAATCACCTTGACCTTGAGAGTTCTTTAAAATTACATATTTCTTTCATTTGAACAATTGTCATAGGATCATAGCTTTCTAATTGAAAGGAACCTCTGAGGCCATGTAGTCCAAACCTTCATCTTCAGATGAAGAAAATTAAGCCCACGGAGTTGAAGTGACTTGACCAAGTTCATATAGGTTGGTAAGTGGCACAGTAAATCTAGGTGTGTATACTCCATATTTGTTTTTGTGTTTTAATCCAAACATAAGACATTTTGCTTATTAGTATAACTTTCATCTTCTTATATTCTTCCCATTGTTATAGTATTTTTGGTCTTGGCTCTGCCATTCAATGTGTTAATTATATTTGTCAAATATATGGTACGGTAAATTTTGCTACAATGCTTGATTTAAAATTTTGAATTTGTTCTAATGTGATTCATATTTTGTTGTTAAGTCATTTTTCAGTTGTGTCCAATTCTTCATGACTCCATTTGGCTTTTTCTTGGCAAAGTTACTGGAGTGGTTTGTCATTTCCTTCTCAAGCTCGTTTTACAGATCAGGCAAACAGGATTAAGTGACTTGCCCAGGTTTACCTAGCTAGTAAATGTCTGAGGATGGATTTGAACTCAGGTCGTCCGGACTCTAGGTTCAGTGCTCTATCCATTATGCAACCTAAGTTGCCTCCAGTGATGTATTAATGAACAGCTTTGGCATAATGGGAATTTTGAGTTGGCTTATGTATGAATTCTTATAGGAGAAACAGTGAGGATTTAAAAAGCTTGTACCATTTCACAATAATTCACAAACTGCAATGTTTCTGACACCCACTTCCACAAGTCAATGTCACATCTTTGTCAAATGACATATTTTTTGTGTATCTTCTGATCCAGTATGAACTATGGGTGAAGGGCTGGTATGACCACCTCCCTCTCTTTTTCTGGAATGGCCTCCAGTCCCCTTGGACTAGAGTTGTGACCTGCCCAACTTGCCCATGACTTTTTATTAGCCCTGACTGGGAAACTGCGGTTCAGGCCAAGCAAAAGCTTGGGGTTATTTATAGCCAGAGGCCAGTAACTCTGCCACTTTTTATTGTAGTATTTATATTTTAACCATTCAACATGTATAAAATTATGCTACTCTTTTTATTGGGTTTTTATAATTTTTATTCATCACTGAAGTGTTTTTTTTTAGCATTGTGACCTCAACACTCTTTTTATAAGCCCTGTTCTATTGCTCAATTTTGCATAGTGTGATGCTTTTTTGAGAACATATATTCCATTTTATAATAGAGATGACTATCGGCAAATTTAATAAGCATATCATTTATTTATTTTGTTCAAGTGATAGATAAAAATATTAAATATCAAAATGGACAAAGACACACCCCTGACATATCACAATGAGGATGTCTTTCCCAACTGACATGGGGCCATGGGTTGGAACATGGAAGTGGTTCCAATATAATTGTACGACCTTCTAGCTCACCCATCTCCATTAAAATAGAATGAAAGACTTCATGAAATGATTTGCCAACAACTTAGTAAACTATACCTAAGCAATTTTCCTGACCTATCAGTTAATAATTATGAAACATAACACAAAAAAGGAAATAAAGGCATATGATATGACTGCTTCTGATGAAAACATTGTTAACTCTCAGTGATAGACACTTAAAATTCTCAAAATATGCTACTTACTAACACATCACGAATGTATCTATGACCCCATTAGTGTGAGTATCCCCTTCATGAGAAAAATTGAGACCCATCTATTCCTACATATTCAGAAGATCTACTACACAAAACACTGGAGACATTCTTCTGGGTCATAAAGTATTTTGTGGTTTCCAATTTAGTTCCCAGGTTCTACATTTATCATCTCTCTGTGTTGCAGCACAACCAATCTTGTTTCTTTTCAGATCACACATTTCCTTGATATTTTTAAGCTACTCTTTGTGCTCATCCAAGTTGGTAACGTACTAAAGTTTGTGTCTGTATGTTTTTAATTGTCTCTTGTGTCACCTGAAATATTGATTCTTTGGAAATTGTGGTGTTTCATGACATAGACAAGCCCATATTGGTTTTGAAACCTCAGACTTTAAAGACAGGAGCAAAATGTGATCACTAAAAACATCATATAATTTCCCAAAAGTAATCCATCCTGCTTTCCTACTTTCATTCAATTCTAGCCTCAGGCCATTATTACACTGCAGTGACATTCCAAACACCGGAGGAACAGCTCGATGGGCTAACCATCCAAATACATGCCATAACCTAGATAATTTAAAGTATTATTTTTTAGCATGGTGCCTCCATTTTAGGTAGTCTGGGAATGCCCAAAGCCTTATTACAGAAGCATAGAACAAATGGTTGAGTCATGCAAACCATGTAATATATAAACTATGACCTATAGGCTGTAAAAATTTCTTACTTACTGGGTACTTAATAATGTTTGACCTGGTGGGTAGAATTACCTTCAGAAGTCTGCTCTATTTTGTGGATAAATCCTCATCTAACAAATGTTGACTTCAACATATCTTGAAGAAGTCAACCACCAAAAATGATATTGGAACCTGACCATCGTCGCAGACTGAACTATTTTCCATAGTTGTCTCCTGACAACTTTAATCCGTAATTACTTAAGAACAGCCGTTTTAATGTATGTTGCTTTACCAAATATCCATAGTCTTCAAGCAGCATGAAAAGAAAAAAAACTTCCAAAAACATAGAAATTTAAAAGAGGAGTCCAAAATCATGTGGGAATAGTTGGAGGTACATCTCAACCCTTGGGTCCTGTCTGCTCCTAGAGTTTTGCCTATTAGCAAACCATCAGTGGATAAGCATATATATGACTATGTTTATTCAACTATACAAAGAAGCTATCTCTCCCCTTGCCCCCCTACCCTGGTTCAATGGATCGGAAAACACTATATAAAAAAAGAATAATAGTGGCTTATCCCAGGACCATTCATTTTTGAGTCACATTAAAAAAATAAAAATTAGAATACCAAAATAATAACTTAAGAGATAGTCTTTCATAGTGGCTCAGAAGCTTGTCTCAGGGTCAGAAAGATCTGGGTTTAAATGTTGACCCTGACACATGTTGGTTATGTGACCCTGGACAAGCTGTTTAATGTCTTGGTGCTCTGAGACATCTCTAGGGTTCTAAATTGCATATCAGGTACTGATCTGCATTCATAAAAGAAATTTCCTTCTTGTAGTTCCCAATTCCAATGAAATACCAAGCCTTGTGTAATAATAATAAGAAGAATAAAGATATCACATGACATAATGTCATATGATATGATGACACAATATGGTATGGCATGACATGAAATGATATGACTATAACATAGTATAGGGTAAAGAATAGAACAGGCTCTGGTATGATATATAATCTTATGATGTGATACAATAAAGTAATTTAATATATAATATCTTAAGGTACATTCAAACTATGGTTTGAATCTATGGTTTCATGTTAAGAAGGGGGGAAAGTGACAGAATTTGGAAATAATGGGAGATTGGAGTCAAACAAAAATCACACACCCCAAAATGAATGGAAGCCTGACAGTAGAGGAAATAGATTTTATCATATCTTTTTTTCTTCAAAAGGTTTTGTTTTGTTTTTTGTTTGATGAACTCTTTCCAGTGATCTCCCTCCCACTAGATATCTACTGCTCAGATCACTCTTTCTCCAAACTCCTCACCATTTACTCTCCCAAGCTGAATCTCAACTTATTTCACTGAAGCAACTCTAAGGTACCTGGGCCAATAGATTACTTCTTGTCCTTGTGAGAATTTGTAACACCTCCCAATTTCTGTCATCTGGCGGGTTCATCCATCTCTTCCTCCTTCCCAACTGTTACTAAATCAGTATGGCCTTTTCTGTTAGTTTTATGGAAATTACATCGAATTGATATTTATTAAAATCTACTAAGTAGAAAGCCAATACTCCTAATATGAATTGGAATATAAGTATGAATCCAAAATGAGTAGAGATTCAATATTAGGATTATTTGGGACTTTGAAATAGATCATCCTTTAAATCAGATGGGAGAATGCTGCTGGGATAAGGGAGGTCAAAGGAAGATTATTCTGTCACTTTAAAATATGTCCTATTTAGCTCCATTGTAGTTTTTGCACTGGTATCTTTTAAACAGCTGTGACCTGAGAATGAGACTATGTTTAAAAGCAATAACTTGACTACTCTTCAGTCACTCTGCAAAGATTCTTCACTTTTGAGCTGTAATAAGATACTATATTTCCTTTCATACTGCAACTTTATTTTTACTTCTTCGTGGCCCTGTAACAAATACTTGTTTAGAACTGAACTCACAGCCATACTCTTCTGAGGGTTTGGTGTCTAGAAATATTCTGAGAACAGTTTGACATTTCTCCATGGTACCATCTTTTTAGCAATAAGTGGAGTGTTGGTTAATTAGAGTGTTTCACTGATATAGCTTTGCATCAAGCGTGGTCCAAAAGAAAACATATTAAGGCTTGACTTTCAAATATAACAATGTGTGTGAGCCAAAGCACTCTGATTATCTGTGTTAAGGGGACGTAAGGGTAGCACGTAAATCTAAAATCCACAGGCAAACACTGACATTAACCTAAGATAGTAGCCTCAATATCTGCACTCCTCAACTCCCAAAGCTTTGAAAAAAAAGAAAAAGAAAGAAAGGAAGAGAAAGAAAGAAAAAAATTAGAACTGGTCACAAGGAGAACAATGGGCTACGTTACTTGGGTTACATTTAACTTTATTTCCCTCTTCAACTCAAAATAGGAGAGAGTTGTACCAGAAAGATGTAGTAGGAAGAGAAAAGGAAGAAACAAAAGGTCCAGATATTGTATTAACAAGAAAAGTTAGTAGGTGGGTAATCAACATTCGACTTTAAAATATGAATTTAGTAGCCCAATCATAGCAAAGAATTTGTAGTCATAGCTTTTGAAAGCACAACATCCTAAAACCTATATTTAACTCCTGCCTGAAATTGTTGCAGAAAAACATATTTGACTTACATAGGCCAAGCTATTGGACAATTCTTTTAAATATTCTCTGTAGGCTTACAGACCTACCATTGGGAATATCAGAATTTGTTTTCTGTCTAATATACCCCTAGATCCCATGAACATAGTGAAATGAAAGATGAATTTTAGGACTTTTTTTTAACTTGACAGAAAATAAAAAGTACTCATGACTGAACCTCCAAATAGTCTAAAAATTCTTCTTCCTTCTTTACTGGGCCTCTGCCTTCCCAGGGATCTCTGTAGTTATTGAAAATTATAACACCATTCCAAGTATTGTCCACCATTCCTGAAAAAAAATCTAAAATTAAAACAAAATGTGAGGCTTTTAGAAGGTCTAGAAACTTTCTCTTCTGGTTGGTCTTACCTTCTTTTGGGACCCACACAATCCATATGACTCACAAGTACCCACGAATTAATTTGTCCTAGTTAGTTCTCTGTATTGTGATTCTCATCCCCATTGCTTCTTCTTTTCCTATATGTAAGTGATGATGGCTATTTCTATCATTCTATGGCTCAGTCTGGCCCTGACACGTTCTTTAGCACAGCTGAGACTCTTAGTCATTGTGTCTTTCCACATCACTCTTTATTTCTCTTTGACCTCAGATATTAACAGGGAATATTGTGTGGTTTCTGGAAGGAGAAGTTTGAATTGCAGGTTTCATTTCAGGAAACTGAATCACTATTTATATGAAGATTTGTAAGTGCACACCTAATAGTAATATAGGTAATTTCTGGTCTTAAGTGAAAGTCAAAACAAGGGCCTCATAAATGGGAAAATGAGGAACTAAGAACAAGAGGAATTTAGATCATATCTAAGAAATTTATACCTGTCACAAAGAAAAAAAAAGACGGGAAGGAACTTGAAAATCTGCTACACAGGTAAGATTATTTTTTTTTTCTGTAAACAGAACTGTATTCTTTCTTTCCTCTCCCATTCCCATTGATACAGGAGAAGGGTAGGGCCCTGATGGCTTGTCTACCTTAAGATATGTACAAGACAGAATACCATTTAAGGCAAGTCAGTTAATTTATATAAGTCTACATTAAAGGAGTGAATAGAAATAGTCTCACTCAGTAGGAAATCTTTCCAGCCCTTTACCACTTGCTCTAGGCTGAGCTTATATCATTATAATATCTGATATTTCCATGCCACTTAATATGTGTTACTTATTCTGATCCTCATGACAACACTGTGAGGTAAGTGTGACAAGCATTATTCTTTCCTTTAGAGATGAGGAAACTAGCTCAGAGCTAAGTTACTTGCCATAGCTACAGAGGTGATTGTAGGTAGTAAAACAACTAAACCAATTGTGGTCCATGAATGTAATGGAATATCATTGTGCCATGAGAAATGACAATACCAAACATTGAAAGACTCATTCAAAATTCATCTGAATGGAGGAATATGATGTAAGCAGGATCAGGAAAACGATATACACAATGACTACAACAATGCAAATGGGAAAAAAAAAAACAAAATAAAATTTAACCGCTATGTAATTATACTGATCAAATGTGGCCCTGAAGAACAGAAGGGAAAAGATATATTCCTTCCTTCCAGAAGCAGGAGACATTGAGGATGGAATATTATATATAATATCAGATTCAAGTGATATCTTAGTTAGATTTGTTGAGATGGCATGATATACTTGGAAATAAAGGTGATAAATGATGATTACTGTCAATCTATATTTATGTCTCTGTCTCTGTCTCTGTCTCTGTCTCTCTCTCCCTCCCTACTTACTTATATTATAGATAGTGGGATATAGGCAACAAGGCAACAACCATTAAGAACTTACTATGTATCAGGTATTGTGTTAAGTGCTAAGAACACAAATAGAAACAAGAGAGGTACTTCTTGTCCTCAAAGAGATTAAATTCTATTCAGAGAAGGTAAGGCATAAAAAAGAGTTGAAAATAGGGGAATGAGGATGGGGTGGAGGAGGAAAAAGTAAGCACTCAAAGAAATAATGACAAAGTCCAGAGAATTAGAAATACATCCAGGAAGGGATATATTGGTGACTTGCACAAGCAAAAGCGACAATGTTATTGTCACTAGATGACAATATTTGTGGGGGTAAGTGAGATGCAAAAAGACTGGAAAGATATAATGGGGCCAAATTATGAAGGCCTTTGAATGACAAAGAATTCTATATTTTATTATAGAAATGAAAGGGAGCTATAAGAATTCATTGAATAAGGGGTAGGGTAGCTTTGTCATTATCTTATATTTAGAAAGGACCAATTACACAACTGAGTGGAAAATGGCCTAGCTTGGGAAGGATATGAGACAGGGAGGCCTACCAGAAGGTTAGTGTAAGAGTTAAGGCAAGAATTGATGAGGGCCTAGACCAGTTGGTAACATCAGATAGATAAGGGGGAGATATTAAGAAGGTAAAATCTATAAAAGTTATCCACAAATTAAATACGGTGGGGCTTGGAAAGAGGTTGAGAAGTTGAAATGAAACCTCATTTGTGAGCCCAAGTGACTTGAAATATGATGTTGACCTCAATAGGAAAAGTTGGAAGAGGAGAGGTCTTGAGGGAAAAGATGAGGAATTCGATTTCTAATATGTTGAGTTTAAGTAGCCAGTGGGATGTACAGCTTGGGATGACTAATTGGCAGTTGGAGATTGGAGATTAGAGATCCTCTTATTCAGTGTGCTATCTATTTGACTTCACATTCATTTATAAGACTTGCACTGGCTTCTCTACTATGGTTCATTTCTCCTACTCTTCCAGCTTCTGGATGACTTTCCTGAGTTAGGCCTAGTTTTTCTGATGTTATCTCTCCCTGCCTTTCTTTATGTTTCCTATCTGCCAGGACTCACACTAGGTTTCCTAGTGAAAACCCTCTACCATACTCTACCAGCTTCCAGATGTTTTTGTGCAGTTCTTGAGAGAATAGAGAAAAAATGCTTTTGATTCATCTCAGTTTTCTTTATCATTGGGGTCCTTTTATCTCTGTTTGCCTCAATTTCCTTAACTACAAAATGGGGATAATAATAGCACCTACCTTAAGGATCCTTTGCATTGCGATCTTAATCAAGAGTCCTAACAAAAATTATTTCAGGCTTTCTTGCCTTGTTGGTATAGATACCACTGAAAGCCTATAATCCTTTTACATCCCCTCCATTTTTTTTTAATTTTCTAGAGGAAAAACTTGCAATTGATGGATATACTATGAGGCTGAGTAGTTCCATCCAAAGAAGTACCGGGCAAACAAAGGTGTAACTCTGAGGGGATTTAATGAAAAAAAAAATACAATCCATATTTGAGAATAGAAGAATCTGTGGAGTGGTTTGTACCAATTGTTTGCCAATCCAGAGGCTGCTTCTTCCATTTTATTAGGTAGAAAGAACTGTCTTTCAATATGTTTGCAGTGCAGTAGTTTACCTGAAGGCACATACAAGCCAAGAGAAATAAGTAGCTCTCCAAAAATGGGGCTGGTTTGTTTTGTTTTCAACACTTCTATAATTTCAAATGATCTAAGGATGGAAATGTTCATCCTTAATAGAGCTGATGTACATTGTCCATTTTCTGAGATACATGAGTTCTTCCAAATTGAGATAAGAAAAATATGCCAATACAGTGTGTGGATCATAATAAATATTTGTTGAATTAAAAAAAAACTGCAAATGGGGTCATGAACACTTGAACATGACTGAAATGACTGAACCACAACCACATATATATATATGTATATATATATATATGTATGTATATATATTATATATATCAGTAATGTTTGAGATTGTAAAGAACTAGAATCAGAGTTGACACTGATAGATCAAGGAAAGCCTAACAATTTGCGGTACATGAATGTGATAGAATATTACTTTACTATAAGAAACAATATATATGAAGAACAGAGGGAAACACAGGAAAACTTGATTGAACTGAAGAAAAACAAAGAAAGAGGAACCAGGAAAACAATATACATAATGTTCATGGAAAAAATAACAACAAAACTGACAATAAATGCTGTGAAATTAAGAAGTCTTCACCCGACCCTGAAGTCAAGATGTGAACATACACTTCCTCCTCTCATCTATGGAATACTGCATAGATTGTCATCCTTGCTTGTATTGTTTGTTTTGTTGAACTGCTTTTTTCTTTGTTTTCAATATTTTTTTAAAATAAAGATTGGTTGAATGGAGAAGGGAGGGATATCTTGAATGATCTTAGAAGATGATATAAAAACAAACTCTCTCTCTCTATATATATATAAAGAAATTAATGCCAAAAAAATGGGGCTGGGCCCATTGCTCCAAGGGTTTATTTATACTGACACAATATGATATATGTGTACATACACACACACATATGTGTGTGCATATATATGTATGTATATATATGTGATAAGTTCATTATGGATAGGACAAGTCAATTTCTGGGCCTGTTTACTCAGCTATAAAATAAAATGATCAGACTATATTATCTCTAAAGTTCTTTCCATTTTTGACATAATTCCTCTGAATTCTTAAATTATGAGGAGGAAGGAATGATTGCTTTAAACATGTTTGAGTGTTTGGGAATTTGGAACATCTTCCCCTAACTGCTCGGCACCACTGAGCTTAGGAATTTGTTAGAATATATTTGTTAGAATATATTTGGCAAAAAATCACAACCATACCATTCTTTCCTAGTAAAAATTATGAGAGAGAGAGAGAGAGACTCAATCATATTTTTCTTTCCTATTTTTTAGGTTAGAATGAGCCAGTATTTATTTAACTTAGCTGTGGCCTTATCATCTTGACACCCCTTCTCCCTGGGGTCTGCTTATTAGTGCTGTCTGATTATGTTGTCACTCATACCCATGAACATAGGTAGCTAAAAAAAAAAAAATAAGTGAAGCATCAATTCTGCATTAACACTACCTCCCAAAGAACTTGTGCTTTTTCCTTATCAGTAGATAGTCAGAAGTCTTAAACACCCAATGACAAGGGAGCTCTTTTTTGGGGTGTGTTTTCCTTGTCACTGAAAAGATACTGAGTGCCTTAGTATTTTTATTTTGAGTAAATATTACCACACATGCCAGGTTAACTTGAAAATTTTGGGAAATAGCTATGGATCTGGAAATGGACAATGTGAATATTGTGGTCAAAGAAAGGTCTACTCTATTCCCTCTCTCTCCTGAAGTTTAAAAATATCATCTATTATTGCAAGAATTGATGAATGGAAGAAGGGTCATATTATAATATCAGCCAAGGAGATCAAAAACAAGGAGGGCAGAACAACTGAAATGGTTTATTCAGCAATGAATTATGTATGCACTAATAATCATATCTCTGCAAACATTCAGGGCATAAGGGACATGAAAATTCTCTTTCCAAATTTACCGAGTGTCAAGATTTTTGGTCCCATCTGTTTAACTTTTTTTTTTTATCCAGAGACCCTGTGAGGTAGATAGTACAAGTTTTAAGATCTCAAATTTATATATGGAGAATGGAAACTCTGATAAGTTCAATGCTTGACCAGGATAATACACATATATGTGTGCGTGTGTGTATCATAGTATTATAGAATAATTGATTTAGGGCTGGAAGGAAACCTAAAGGCCAATTAGTTTCAACCCAAGATTTCACAAATAAGGACACTGAATCTCAGATAGGTAAAATGTTCTGCCCAAATTCACACAGATAGTTTAACAATCAGGATTGGACCCAATACCCTCTTATTACAAATCCAGTAGACTAGTCTGAGGTGGTTTTGTGTCTCAAATTAGATATAGGAAGGTTCGGAATAGCAATAGTTTACAGTATGGAGATATGCGTGTATGCACAGGCATACACATATGTATATATATATGCATATCATGGATAAATAATGTATATTACATGTATTGATATGTATATACATATATTTACATTGATGTATATCTTGATATATTCATATTCATTTAGTGTGTGTGTTTGTGTGTATGTATGTGTATGTGTGTGTGTGTGTGTGTGTGTGTGTGTGTGTGTGTGACACAAAAAAGACAATAAAGCAAACCAACATTATGAAGAGTAGTCAAGGAGGATAGTGGAAACAGGTCAAGCACATTAGACTCTTGCTTTGGACTGGACACCCCCCTGGGGCCTCTACTAGCATTGGGTACTCAAACCCAAACCAGTGAAGAATAGCGGATTTTGGAGGATTCTTATCTGGGTCAATAAGGAGTAGGCATTTGGGGGAGGGAGTAAAGTGTTCTAAGCCTGGAGACCAGTGCTGAGTCATGCTCTAGGAATAATCTTTGGGAAATGACTGCTAGTTAATATTCAAAATCTCTGCTGGCAAGAAAAGAGCTTTAGGATATTGTTGGTTTTATTCTGATGCAGTGACTCACGGCTTTTGACATTTTCCATCTCTTTTTTTGTTTAGTGGAGTGGAGAGGCTACTGAGGTCCTTCCAGCCTGAAACTGAAATCTCCTTACTCCAAGGTCAAAATATCCTATTCACATTCTGCCTTAGCTATGGCTTCATCCCCCTAAACCACCTTCTCCCTTTATCTCTGATGACTTTGCACAGTTCTGCCTCACTTAAATTAAACTTACTTGCAAGTCAAGTCATTGCTCTCCTGATGTCATCTATTCTCTTTGGGAATAGACAAAGAATAACAAACATATAGTGCCCATTATATACCTGGGGCTGGCCTTGGGTTCCTAAATTTGCCTTTCCTGACTGGACATTTCTGTTTCAAAGGAAATTTCTTTTCACCTGATCAACCGAATGGGAGGAAGAAAGAACGGAGGAAACAAATATTTATTAATTGCCTTCTTTGTGCTAACTGCTTTCCTGATATGTCAATGAGATAATATTTATAAAGCACTTAGAACAGTTCCTGGCACATAGTTAAAATGCTATATAAATGATAGCAATTATTATCATTGTTACAATCATTATAATTATTATGTCCTCAACAAAACCCTGAGATTCAGGTATTATTGTGGTCCCTGTTTTACAATGGAGGAAACTGAGGCAAACAGAGGTCAAATAAATTACCCAAAGTCACACAACTAGTAAGTTTTAGAGGCTAGATTTGAAACTCAGTCTTCCTGACTCCAGGTCCAGCACTCTAATCATTGTTCCACAAGCAGATATTGAACAAGTCCCTGTAAGTACATGTTCTACTGCCTGAAAGTACATGAGAGACTTTCAAAACTCTTTCAGTTCACCAGGGAACCATTTCATGCTTAGAAGGAGTAATTTTCTAAATTGTGTGGTAGTCGCCTGAATTGGCACAGCTTCTGGATATATTTCCAGAATATAACCCAGTAAGATTGTACCACAGTTACTATAGTCAAGATGGCAGAAGCCAAATTAACTAAAGGTGAAGGTTCTTAAATAAGGAATAAAGGTATATGGATGTTAGATGATCCCAATACTTACTGTAATATGCGAATTAGAATATTGGAGTAGACATTAACAATCTCATTTCCACTGGTCTGACTTTGTAAATTTAGAACTGTGAAGGTTATTCTTAATAATAGCTTAATGGGAAGAACATTGGATTGAGCATCTGAAATCTAAATTTAACAGTGCCTTTTCTAAATATGTCATCTTGTAGAAATAGCATCTTACAGTGAAAAGAGCAATGGATATGGAGGCAGGTAACCCAGGTCCATATTTCACATCTACCACAATAATTGTAACTTTGGGCAAAGCACTTAACATCTTTCAGTATATATACACACATATACATATACCTACAAACATACCTATATGTGTATATATGTATAATTTTTATGAATCTCAACTTTATAATGAAGAAATATCCTTTTATCTGTAAAAAAAATAGGATACAGGATGATACAATCATTAAAACATTGGACCAAGGCAAAAATATTGATAATGTATAACAGCATTAAAAAAGAAAAAAAGTTGCCAAATTTAAAAACAGATTACTTCTACTTAAATTTAACTTCTCTATACCTCAGTTTCTTAATTGCTAAAATGATGTGAGTACCTATTCAATAGTCTCATAGATGACCTCTAGGTCAGGTCTTCTCCAGCTCCAAATTTGTGAATGTATGATCCTATGATTCAACTGAGACTGAGATTATTCTTACAAATCTCTCACATCATAGTGACTTAATAATGACTTGAAAGGAATATGTAGGACTAGACATCAAGGTCAGTGTGTAAACTTTTATGTTTCTAAGGTGATGCCAGCAGTCCTTCCCAACATGTCTAGATCAATGCTGCATTGTAAGAAATAAGAGAATTTCTATGATTCACAACTTGAGTCATTTTAGGTTGTCAACATTTTTCTGAAAGGAGCCAAACTATTTTTCTTCTCATAAAACATAAATAAAGCTTTTATAGCACATCTACAATTGTTTGTGTTTGCTTTTTATATCTGTGAAGTCTATATTCCTTCCAATTTCTTTGTCATTTCCTTATAGGTCCTAACTGTTTTAAAAGTGATAATATCCAATACAAGAAGGTAATCTCATGATTCTCCTGACTTCTACCTCCAATGGACTTCCTTAGACTGAGAAATAATGATAATACCTGGGAAGGACAGCTAAGCCACTGGATAACAAATCAAAATTCAAAAAAAGTCTTGACAGGCTGTAACATTGAGTTCAGTGTAATAAGAGAATTTAATAGCAATAAACGTAAAGACATTCTTTGGTTCCAAAATCAATTTCACGTTTAATAGGTGGGGAGGTTTACAACTTATAACAACAATTCATCTGAAGGCATGTGTGTTTCTTTAAGTGAATTGCAAGCTAAATTTAATTAAATAAAATGATATCTAAACAAGATAATGTGATTTTTAGTTGCTGTAAGAAAAGCATCATAGCTCCCCTATCCTCCCCCTTCTATACCCTCCTTTGGCCTATTCCCTCACCCTCCCCTCTAAAGATCCCTCCCTTATCCTCCCAAGGATTTCTGCCTTTTCCTCCCATTCGCATTAATCTAAACACTTTCCTATATCTCTCTTTAACATATTCCCTCTCCCTCCCCTCTAGAGATCCCTCCTTTATCTTCTCCCCCTCCCTATCCTCTTAGCATTTTCTTTCTGAATTTAGAAGACTTTCACACACACATATATATATATACACATATATGTATATATATACACACATATATGTATATATATATACATACACATACATATACACACAAATGCATACACATATGTGTGTATATATGTGTATATATGTGTGTCTGTATGTATGCATGTATATATGTATGTATTGTTCCCTCTTGAACCCATTCCTGATGAAAGATTTCCAGAACTAACAGACATCCTCCCCCATCTAATTCTTCTGTATCAGTTTTTCCTCTAGCACCTCATGTGTATAAAATAGTTACTCTTTTTAGCTGTTGGAAACTTTTTTTCCCAGTTTTCTGCTTTCTTTATAATTTTGGTTGAATTGGTTTTGCTTGTGCAAAAGCTTTTTAATTTTATATAATCAAAATGATCTATTTTTACATTTTGTAATGTTCTCTATATCTTTTTTGGTCCTAAATTCTTCCCTTATCCATAAATCTGACAGATAAACTACCCCATGATCTCTTAATTTGCTTATAATATCACCATTTATGTGGAAATCATGTACTTATTTTGACCTTATATTGGTATAAGGTGTGAGATGTTGGTCTATACCTCATTGAAGACATAATATTTTCTAGTTTTCCCAGCAGTTTTTGTCAAGTAATGAGATTTTGTTCCAAAAGCTTGGATCTTTGGGATTATCATATACTAGATTATTATGGCCTTTTACTATAATGTTATTTGTACCTAATCTATTCCATTGATCCACCACTCTTTTTCATAGCCAACACCAGATTGTTTTGAGAATTGCCATGTTATAATATGATTTGAGATCTGGTATGGATAGACCACTTTTGCATTTTTTTTTTCATTGATTCCCTTCATATCTTTGAGATTTTGTTCTTTCAAATGAATTTTGTCATTTTTTAGCTCTATTTTTCATAGTTTGATTGATATGACACTGAATAAATAGATTAATTTAGGTAGAATAGTCATTTTTATTTTAGTGGCTTAGCCTACCCATGAGCAATAAATATTTTTTTTCCAGTTGTTTAGATCAGACTTCATTTGTGTGAAAAGTATTTCTAGTTATGTTCATATAGTTCCTGGGTTTGTCTTGGTAGGTAGAATCTCAAGTATTTTATATTTTCTACAGTTGTTTTTTTTTTTTAATTAATTAATTTATTTTTAGTTTTCAACATTCAATTCCACAAGATTTTGAGTTCCAAATTTTCTCCCCATCTCCACTCACCCCAAGAAAGTGTTCACTCTGAATAGCCCTTCACTGATCTGCCCCCCTTTCTATCACCCATCCTTCTCTTATCCCCTTCCCCTTCTATTTTCCTGTAGGGCAGGATAAATTTCTATACCCCATTGCCTGTATATCTTATTTCCCAGTTTTATGTAAAAACAATTTTTTAACAATTGTTTTCAAAACATTGGGTTCCAAATACTCTCCCTTCCTTTCTCCCTACCCACCCTTATTGAGAAGGCAAGCAGCTCGTTATCGATTATACACATGTAGTCATACAAAACACTTCCATAAGTCAGGTTGTGAAAAACTAACTACATTTCCCTTCATCATATTCCACCCCCCTTTTATTCTATTCTCTCCTTTGACCCTATCTCTCCTAAAAAGTGTTTACTTCTGATTACCCCCTCCCCTTTTGTCATTTGAGTTAGTCTATTTTTAAGGTGCTATTTTCCTCAGTATTTTTAGGGTCTCCTTTAACAAGCTGTTGACTTGTTTTATATGACTTTCTTGAATCAAACTCATTTCTCTTGCCAATTTTTCCTCTACTTCTCTTACTTGCTTCTCAAAATCCTTTTTGAGCTCTTCCATGGCCTAAGATAAATTCATATTTTTCTTGGAGGCTTTGGATGTAGGAGCTTTGACTTTGTTATCTGTTTCTGGTTGTATGTTTTGATCTTCTTTGTCACCAACATTCTAAAATCTGAGGGTTGTTTTGTTTTTTTTGGGGGGGGTTTGTTTTGTTTTGTCTTGGTGCTGTTTGGTAATGTTCCCAGTCAATTACTTGACTTTTAAACTTTTAAACTCTTTGTTAAGGTAGGGCTCTGCTTCCAGCATAATGTTCCAAGCTTCAGAGGTTTTTTGCAACTGTTTTCTGAGATATTTCAAGGGACCTGTAATTTTTCAGTTCTTCCAAGGTGGTATGATCAAAAGAGAGATGTTTACTCCTTTCCTGGCCTGTGCTCTGGTCTATGAGTGACCACAAGCACTCTTTTCTTCCTTGGGGCTGTGAGGAGGAGTCCTCCTCCACCACCACCATAAGCTCTACCATGCCAGCGCTCCTCTTCACCCCAGGACCACCACACAGGACTGAGCCCAGATCCAAGCACAGGCAAAGCAAAAGAATCCTGCCTCAGCACCAGCAAAGATATCCCTGTAATCCCCCTCTGATCAGTTGGTCCATCCCCCCACCATCAGTGGGCCAACAGCTTTGAAAGCAGAAGCTGTCTGAGGCTGTGCCAGGACTGGGGAAAGTCGTGCTCCTGTCTCACCCAGGTCTGACATACCTTTCCTACTTACCTTCTAAGTTGTCTTTGGTGTTTGTGGGTTTAGAAGTCTGGAAACCACTACAGCTGTTGGTGATTCAGTCCCCTGAAGCCTGCTCCAGGTTCGCTGAGGCCTGGTCTTTGCCCATGCAGCTCACATTGAACTGTGCTCCTCTCTCAGCCTGGCACAACAGATCTTCCCATCAACTATCCAGGTTGTCTTGGGCTGGAAATTTGTTTCACTGTCTTTTTTGGGGGGTTCTGCTGCTCTAGAATTCATTTAGAGCCATAAACAAGTACTTGGAGTGGTTTGGGGGAGAGCTCAAGCAAGTCACTGCTTTTACTCTGCCATCTTGGCTCTGCACCTCATCTACAGTTATTTTAAATGGAATGTCTCTTTCTATCTTTTGCTGCTGGACTTTGTTGGTAATATTTAGAAATACTGATGATATCTCTGGATTTATTTTGTGTCCTCCAACTTTGCTAAAGTTGTTAATAATTTCAAGTAGTTTTTTAGTAGATCCTCTAGGATTTTCTAAGTTCAACATCATATCATCTGCAAAGAGTGATAGTTTTGTTTCCTCATTGCCTATTCTAATTCCTATAATTTCTTTTTCTTCTTTTATTGCTATAGCTAATATTTCTAGTACAATATTAAATCATAGAGGTAATAATGGGCATCCTTACTTCACCCTGGTTATATTGGGAAGCCTTCTAGCTTATCCCCATTACAGCTAGTGCTTGATGATTGTTTTAGATAAATATTACTTATCATTTTACAGTAAGCTCCATTTATTCCTATACTCTCTAATGTTTTTAATAGGAATGGGAACTGTATTTTGTCTAAGGCTTTTCCCGCATCTATTGAGATAATCATATGATTTCTGTCAGTTTTGTTATTGATATGATCAATTATGTTGATAGTTTTCCTAAATTGAACCAGCTCTGTATTACTGATATAAATCCCACCTGGTCATAGTGTATGATCCTTGTGATATATTTATATAATCTTTTTGTTAGTATTTTATTTAATTGTTTTGCATCAATATTCATTAGGGAAAATGGTCTATGTTTTCTTTCTCTGTTTTGGTTTTCCTGATTTGTGTCAGCACCATATTTGTGTCATAAAGGGAATTTGGTAGGACTCTTTCTTTGACTATTTTCCCCAATAGTTTATATATATTGGGATTGTTTTTCTTTAAATGTTTGTTAAAATTCTCTTGTGAATCTATTTGATCCTGGGGATTTTTTTGATGGCTTGTTCAATTTCTCTCTCTTTTTTTTACTTGGGTTGGAGCAGCTAGGTGGAGCAGTGGATAGAGCACGGGCCCTGGAGTCAGGAAGACGTAAGTTCAAATCCAGCTTCAGACACTTGACACTTACAATCTGTGTGACCATGGGCAACTCACTTAACCCCGATTGCTTTACCAAAAACAAAACAAAACAAACAAAAAAGGGTTATTTAAGTATTTTATTTCTTCTTTTATTAAGCTGGTTGATTTATGCATTTGTAGATATTCATCCATTTATTGAGACTGCCAAATTTATTGGTATATAATTAGACAAAATAGCTCCTAACAATTGTCTTAATATCCTCTTCACTGGTGGTAATTTCACTCTTCATTTTTGATACTAGTAATTTGGTTTTCTTCTTTTTTTTTAAATCAAATTAACCAATGGTTTATCTGCTTTATTGTTTTTCCCCCATAAAACCAGCTACTAGTTTTATTTATTAGTTCAATGTTTTTTTCATTTTAATTTTATTAATCTCTCCTTTGATTTTCAGGATTTCCAAAGTGGTATTTAATTGAGGATTTTTACCTTGTTCTTCTTCTAGGTTTTTTTTTTTAGTTGCATGCTTAATTCATTGATCTGCTTTTTCTCTGTTTACTGATTTAAGCAATTAGAGATATACATTTTCCCCTAAGAACTGCTTTGGTTACATCCTATAAATTTTGGTATGTTGTCTCATTGTTGATATTTTCTTTAATGAAATTATCAATTGTTTCTATGATTTGTTCTTTCACCCACTTTTTTTAGGATTAGATTATTTAATTTCTAATTAATTTTTAATCTCTCTATTGTCCATTATTGAATGTAATTTTACTGCATTATAATCTAAAAAAGGATGTATTTAGTATTTTTGCTTTTCTTCATTTGATTATGAGGTTTTTATGTTCTAATACATGGCCAATTTTCATGTAGGTGTCATGTACAACTGAGAAAAAATGTATATTCCTTTCCATTCTCATTAAATTTTCTCCATAGATCTATCATATCTAATTTTTCCATAATTTTATTCAACTACTTAATTTCTTTCTTGTTAGATTTATCTAGTTCTGAGAGGGGAAATTTGAGGTCCCCTGATAATATAATTTTATTATCTATTTCATCCTGTAACTCATTCAACTTCTGCTTTAAAAAAAAAGATGCTCTACCCTTTGGTGCATATGTTTAGTATCAATATAACTTCATTGTCTATGATACTTTCAGCAAGTTATAATTTCCTTCTTTATCTCTTTTAAGTAGATCTATGTTCGCTTTTGCTTTGTCTGAGATTATATTTTCTACCCCTGCTTTCTTTGCTTCAACTGAAGCACAATAGATTCTGCTCCAGTCCATTACCTTTATTACCCTATGTGCATCTCTCTCCTTCAGATGTGTTTTTTTGAAAACAACATATTGTAGGATTGTGGTTTTTAATCCATTCTGCTCTCTGCTTCCATTTTATGGGAGATGTTATATTTTATTTTAAATATTTTATTCACATTTATAGTTATGATAACTATGTGTTTCCTTCCATGACATTTTTTGCTTGTTTATCCACCTTTTCCTTTTACCTCCCACTCTTTCCCTCCTCACAAGGCTTTTACTTTTAATCACCACCTTCACCAGTATACTCTCCCTTTTATCAGTCCCCCCTGCCCCTTCTATTATCCCCATCCCTTTTACTTCCTAATAGGGTAAGATAGATTTCTGTATCCAACTGTGTGTGTATGTCGTTCCCACTTTGAGCCAATTTTGGTGAGAGTAAAGCTTAAGCTTTGCCTGCCACTCCCCTTCCCCCATCTTCCCCTCTATTACAACAGGTTTTTCATGTCTCTTTTATGTGGGATAATTTACTCCATTCAGTCTCACCCCTTTATTTATTTTTTTGGGTTATCATCCCATCAAAGTCACTTTATATCCACACCCTCTGTCTACATATACTCCTTCTAATTGCTCTTATAGTAATAAATTGTAAAGAATTATAGATATTATCTTGCCATATAGAAATATGAACAGTTCAATTTTATTGGATTTCTTATGTTTCCTCTTTCTTGTTTATTTTTTGCTTTTTAAGTTTCTCCTGAGTTTTGTATCTGGAGGTTAATTTTATTATTCAGCTCTGGTCTTTTAATTAGAAAAGCTTGAAAGTTCTTTATTTTGTTAAATGTTCATTTTTCCCTGAAAGATTATATTCAATTTTGCTGGGTAGATGATTCTTGATTGTAATGCTAACTCCTTTTTGCCTTCCAGTATATCATATTCTAAGTTCTTTAATGTGAAAGCTACCAAATCCCATGTAATCTTGACTGTAGCTCTTGAATTGTTTCTTTTTGGCTGCTTGTAATACTTTCCCCTTGATCTATGAGCTCTGGAAATTGGCTATGATGATAGTAGGAGTTTTTATTTTGGGATCTCTTTCAGTCAATGACTGGTGGATTCTTTCAATTTCTATTCCGCCCTCTGATTCTGATATAACAGGGCAGTTTTCTTTGATAAATTTTTGAAAGTTGTTGTCCAGGATTGATTTTTTCTTTGTTTATTTGTCTGGTTTGGTTTGTTTTTTATCATGGCTTTCAGGTAGTCCAATAATTCTTATATTATCTTTCCTGGATGTATTTTCTAGGTTAGTTGTTTTTCCAACGAGAAATTCCACATTTTCATCTATATTTTTTTACTTTTTTGATTTGCTTTTATCATATCATCATATCTTATGAAGTCATTAGTTTCCGCTCTTCAATTCTCTTTTTAAGCAATTATTTTCTTCAGAAAGTGTTTGTACTTCTTTTTTCATTGGACCAATTCTGGTTTTTTAGGGAGGTATTTTCTTTGATAATTTTTTGACTCTTTTTTCATGATTCTCTTGCATTAATCTCATTTCTTTTCCCTATTTTTCTTCTACTCTAATTTCCTTTTTAAAATCCTTTTTGGTGGCAAAGAATTGAAATTGAGAGGATGCTCATCAATTGGGGAATGGTGGAACAAGTTGTGATATATGAATGTAATGGAATACTATTGTGCTATAAGAAATGATGAACAGGATGACCACAAAAACCTGGAAAGACTTGTATGATCTGATGCTGAGTGAAATGAGCAGAACCAAGAGAACGTTGTACACAATAACAGCCATGTTGTGAGATGACTGATATTGATAAGCTTAACCCTTCCCAGCAATACAAAGATCTAAGACATCTCCAAACGCCTTGTGATGGAAAATGCTATCCACATCCAAAGAAAGAACTAGGTAATTTGAATTGCTATTTCTTTTCTCTTCTGTTGAGTTTTGTTCCTCTTATTGGTTCTAATTTTTACTTACAACATAATTAATGTGAATATATGTTTAATAGGAATGTATATGTATATCAGATTGTGTGCCATCTTGGGGGGGTTGGTGGGGAGGAAGGGGGAGAAAAATTTTAAACTCAAAAGCATATGGAAGTGATTGTTGATAAATCAAAATAAATTAATAAAAAAAATTCTTTTTAAGCCCTTCCAGGAATTTGTTTGGGCCTGAGACCAAATTACATTTGTCATTGAGGCTTCACGTGTAGCCATTTTGATACTATTATCTTCTTCCAAGTTTATGCCTACTCCTCTCTACCACAATAGCAACTTTTTATGTTCAAGTTCTTTTTTTTTCTTTTTTTTCTGCCTTTTTTGAGACTTGGTCTCTTCATGTGAGAATTGGGGTCTGGTCCTTCACTGTTGCAAATTTTTTTGTACTGAGCATCAAGGTCTTACTGTTGGCTTTTACTGGAACTCAGGGTATAGCTGCTTGTTTTGTCTGGAGGCTGGGCTTTCTTCTGGAACTGGCGGGTGGGGATCCCCCTTGCCCCCCCCCCATTTTGGAGATTAGCTGCTGGCCTGCTCCAGGGGTGGGCCCCTGTTGCTGGGTTGCTAGGGAAACAGGGTTTCTCTGCTGGTAGGCCCCAGGGGTGGAGTCTTACTGTTGGCCAGTCCAGGGCAGGGGCTTCACCACAGGTAAGCAATGGGGTCAACCCCCCACCCCAGAGTTGCTGGGGCAACCCTGCTATGTTGCACATACTGCTCACCTGCCTAGAGTTCTGTTGGTATGCAGGAGGGAGGAGTCTTACTGGTGGATTGCCCCAGGCTGGGAGACCTCCTGTAGGCTCCCTGCTGGGAGGTTCCCCACTAGGAGGCTGGGAGACACTTCCACAATATTGCTGCTGCTGCTGCTGCTGCTGCTGCTGCTGCTGCTCTTGGACCTTGCTCCTCACCCATCCTAGGGAGATGGATCTTTCCTGACAGGCTGGTAAGGTGCTTTCCTGCTCCTAGACCAATTATTAGAGGGGTTTTCTAGTTGTTTGGAAGGGAATTTGGGAGGGCTTCAAAGGGTTTCTTCCTTACTCTGCCATCTTGGCTCCAGAAGCTGTTCACAGTTGTTTTGCTTGGTATTTCTCTAAGTGTTAGTGATTTAGACTAGTTCAGAATTCTATATGTTTGTAGCTAAATTAATTACATAGACCCATTTCCTAGACTATTCCATTAGAGCCTGATCTTCCTTCTGATATGAATGGGTAATGTGTTTGTGGGGATTCTTTTAGGGTATGGATTGTATTAGATGGTCGCAACAGTTTCTTCCAACTCATATTCTTTAATCAGGTACTTCCATGGCTATTACATGAGGAAACACAGATGCTAGTGATATTTTTCCCTCAATATTTTGATGGATGAGTAATTCATCAATGTGCATATTTCCTACAGTGATGCAGATCTGCAACTGTCTGGGAATTCTCCCAGCTGAGAGGAACTGGACGTCTTGGGAGAGGTGCATCTGTCAATGGAGATCTGATCAGTCTGTGGGTCAAAGATAGGAGGTCAGATTAAAAGTAATGTGTTAGCATGCTAAGGAATGCTATTCTCTCAACAGCAATTTCATATTACTCATACAGATTTTGTTTTTAAAACCTCTCTGGCATGATTAGAATATACAGCCAATTAGTAGCAGTTTACATCAACATGTCACTGAAGAAGGAAGGGTAAAGAGGAGGGTCAGTCATGGGAGTAAAGGTGAGTATTTGGAATTCTACTGGCAGAATTTATTATCACAAGAAAGATCCATCCTCTATTAATAGGAGGAGACAAGAGGAAATAAGCAAATATGAACAAAGTCCTTTTAGATACACCAAGTAGTTGTTGCAATAATAGTGGGATTGTTTGCTTTACTGTGTCCTTGCATTATTTGTAATATTTATTTCTCCATTTGACCTTTGGAACCTTTCTACTATTAGGCCACAATATGGTATTGGGATCAGTCAATCAAGATGTTGTAAAATGATTATAGTTCTCATCCCCACCCCTCACTGCCCCCGCCAAAAAAAAAAAAAATCTGTGCCCATACATTCCAAGCAACTTTTATTCATGTCCTTCCTCATAGACTCCTCTACCTGCAGTCTATCAATTGTGTTGAAGTCCTTCTTCTAAACCTCAACTGCCCCATATTTAAGCAAAGACTGGATGACTACTTTTTGAGTATAAGGGAGAAGAGATTTCTTTAGAGGCACAGGTTTGTATGGGGGGCTACAATTATCCCTTTTGATTCTTTGATTCTGAAATTCAGAGGGAGTATGAGAAAGATATAGGATTGCCACCATCTAGGCTACTTGGCCTAGGATTGGCAGAAGTACAATAACAACTGAAATTTGAGTATGTGCTGGGGCTTTGTTTTTCCATTTCTGAAACAAATTTAGTGCATATCATACTTTTGACCATATTGCTTTCCTCACCCGTTCACCCCGCCATATTATATCACCTTAGAAATAGGTCATAGTGCTTTCATAGTTAATAAAACAAAAGAACCCATAAAACCTCATCCTGAAGTGTTCTATATATTTTTGTTTTATAGTGAAATAATTTTGTGACTTGCAAAGAATGTTGAACATTTGGGAACATGCTGAATAAGATGGTCCAGTAGCACCCCTTCATCTTTTGCTATTTATATTCATAAGAAAATCCTATAGAGCTTGTTTCACCCCTCAACAGCCCTATGTTAGGGCAATATACCTTAAGGCAAGGGTAAGACCACATAATTGAAGTGGTAAATTGATGCCAGTTAGGTCATTGTGTTGGCATAACTGCAGAACTATAGTATTAATTGACAATGGGGTAGGTAGTAATTGATGCTAATGACTCAAAGGAAGAGGGGAATTGAGAAAAAAACACACGTCTCCCTCTGTTTTGTGTACATAGCAACTGAGTGTACTTAAGAAACAGGGCTAGAAAATAGGGAATAAACAATAAGATCCGTAAAGATGATGTTTACTATCTAGCCAAGATTATAAACTCCCAGGGATAAGGAGAATGCCTGTGGCTGTTTTATAAAGCACAGTGCAAATATCTACAAACAGTTTACATGGAGAAATAACGATTCTTAAAGGCTATGCAAAAGGAGAAATCTCTCCATTCCACTAACTTGAAACTGTGTTTATGCCTCACTGATTCAATGATTTTCCGGTTCTAAGCTCTTGAGGTTGGATTGGTCTTTCTTCACTGAATTTTATAGCATGTCACTAATGTACATATCAAATATTGCCATTACTCTACACACAAGGAAAGCCTGAACAGAGAGGGTAAGGGATTCATTCTGTTACATGAATTCACAAAGTTGGTATGCTGAAAATTAACCAAGCTTTTGAGAATACCGATACAATGCTCAGGTCCCACTGTTCATCTTTGTTTTGTCGCTCAGTTGTTTCAGTCATGACAAAGTCTCCATGACCTTATTTGGGATTTTCTTGGCAGAAGTACTGGAGTGACTTGCCATTTCCTTCCGTAGCTTATGTTTTAGACAAGGAAACCGAGAAAAATAGGGTCAAGTGACTTATCCAGGGTCACACAGTTAGTGACTATCTGAGGCCAGATTTGAACTCAGGTCTTCCTGACTCCAGACCTGACACTCTATTCACTGTGCCACCTAGACGCCCATTTATCTTTGTACAGACTAATATGTAGTATCTCAACATTCTTTAATATGTGGGTCCCTAGAAAACTACCCCATATATTTCCCCTTCAATCAGAAAACGATGCATCAAATATGGGAATATTTGATGGATCTGACATATAGATACATGGGGAAGTAATACAAATATGTGAGACCATGAGCATTGTTTTATCCTAACCTTTCTTTTCCGTTATATCAGTAGAGGCCCAAACCCACATCCATCTGTCCTTTCTCTGCAGTGGCTCCACCTTTTTTACCTATATTTATGTAAACATAGGGGCAGCTAGGTGACACATGGGATAGAGCACTGGGCCGTGGTGTCAGGAAGACTCCTTTTGTTCATATCCTTTGACCACATCCATTAATCAAAGTGGCACAGTATATAAAGTGCCGGGTCTAGAGTCAGGAAGACTTATCTTTTTTAGTTCAAATTTGGCCTTGGATACTTATAGTTACCTGGGCAAATTGCTTTGCCCTGTTTGCCTCAGTTCCCTCATTTGTAAAATGATCTAGAGAAGGAAATGGCAAGCCATTCCAGTATCTTTGCCAAGAAAAACCCCAATGGGGTCATGAAGAGTCAGACATGATTGAGTTGAACCATGATACATGACCCACAGGAAGAATTCATAGAATCGTGGAAAGACATTTGAGTAGATGCAGTGTAAAGTAAGTAGAATCAGGAAAACTATTCTCAGTGACTACAACGTATATGGGGGGGGGGGATAAGCAAAGTTGAATTCCATTTCATTATAAGTGACCAACTTGACTTCAGAGAATAGATAAGAAAATTCACCTCTCTTTCTTCAGTGAGAAAAAATATGAGACTGTGGAATGTTGCATGGCATATTAGATACGGTTGATATGTTGCTTAGATGCAGGAAGCATTTTTCTTTTAAAATATGTGTTACAGGGATTGAGTTAAGTTGGTGATTATAAGGGAAACATTACTGAGTAGGGAAAAGACTGGGGTATACATATATATGTATATATAAATGCATATTAAGAACAAACATCATCAATTGTAAAAATCTACACAGAAGCCCATGGTGGGTCAATACATACTCAAAGCTATGCCTCACTGGGTTCTGTTGATGTATTCATACTTTCTATCCAGCCAAAGGATACATTGGGTCAAACAAGCAAAAATATTTAATTAAATAATATGGCAGTAGCATTGTATAAAGTAAAAAGAAAAGCCCTCCCCCCACACACATTCAATGTGCCATCAGGTATATTCAGGTTACATCATCAGGGTAAAGTGACACATGCAGAGAATATGTATTACAAGACAACCTACATAGAGGGGACATATCAAGAACCCATATAGCTGCAACACAGGTGTGAAAAGTTCATATTTCAAGAGTCCATTGGGCCAGAGTACATCCTTGTCATACCTCCAAATTGGCAGAGGTATAAGCTTCTTGAGGGCAGGAACTGTTCTTTGCCTCTTTTTGTATCTCCAATGATTAGCATAGTGCCTGGCATACAGTTGATGCTTAATAAATGTTTATTGACCGATAATCTCCAGTGATGTCAATGTGCTGCACTTTGGTGGTGTTATTGTGCTGCTCTGTCTTTATAAATCTGTTACAGATTCCCCCTTCTCTCCTCTGACACTGCCACCCAAGCCAAGGTGGTTCCAGAAACTGAAGACCAAGTTTCCAGTGGGGATGAAGGAAAGACAAAAAGAGTAGAGGCAGCATAACAGGAAAGAAGGGAAAGAGGGGGAGGGAGGAAGGAAGGAAGGAAGAAAAAAACCCCTACAATCTCTTTCATTAATTTTTTATATAGGCACTAAAAGCCATCAGTAGCATTATAAATTTGAAGTGAGTCAAATAACCCTAAAATTCACAAGAATCATACTATCTGTTCAATACCATTATTTTTATTGAGTTGATCAGAATTGATCAAAGTCTAACACTAAGGCTATAATTAGAAACTTTTGTATGAGTAAAGTCGATTAAATATCTTTTGGTTTACTTTTGTACCATTGCTCAAAATCTATATCTTGAATAGCTAACAGGCTATATAACACTATTGGCATCAATTAAAAAGTAATTAAAGGTAATTAAATAGTAATCATATAGATTTTTGATCACATAGTCAATTATTGGGGGGAAATGAATTCCACTTGAGTCTTTATTCTGAACAGAACTGATTTCCTTGAATCTTTAACTCTTTTCCTGATTGCATGTCAGATGCTTATCATCTTTTCCAAACTACTAGGGAAGCATAAATTTTTTTCCTAGATTACCTAACTTTAACCCCAGGGAGAAATGGGGATGTAAAGAAAAATATGGTTGGAGATATATCTTACAGAGTGAAAACAAGTATATTAGTATTGTTTTCTTGACAGATAGAAATCTGACCCTAAGAATTGAATATTGCTTTTCCTGCTCAATTCTGGGAACCTGGAGATTACACTGAAAGGAGTAGAACTCTTACATGTTCTACCAAACTAGTAAGATTTAAAGAATGATTTAGGCACATCACCAGATACTAGACCAATAGGTGCGTGAATTGAGCCTACATTAAATCATGAAGGAGGATTACTCCTAAGGTATGAAAAAAGGCTTATGATCTGTATAGAGGGAAAGCCACATTGACAAAAATCACATAGCTTCCCAGCATCAGAGTTCTACTTTGGATGCAAACTGAGAGACCTGCCAAACACGTGGTCATTCAACCTTTGCTTGATGATCTCAAGCAGGGGCAACCAACTTCCTTGCCAGTCAGTCTTTTCAATTTCCGATAGTTCTGTTTTTCTGTTGCAAATAGGTGAAGTGTCACTGATTACTTCAGTGTGATGAAGTCGTTGCGTGGGAATTTCCTCCACTGAGGCAACTTGGGATATGTTTGTGAGTTAGTAGAGAAATCTTAGGTAGTGTCTTCAGGTGCATAGATGGTTGTTACTATTGTCATTAGTGGTAGATAGCATTTATGCATTTATAAAGCATTTAAATATTATTTCTTTTGATAATCACAGATGCTGATATAGGTGCTATTATGAGAAAACCAAAGCAAAAAGAGCTTAAGTGACTAGCCTGGGGTCACATTGTAATCAATAACTGAAGGGAAATTTGAATTCAGATATTCTTGACTACAAGTCCAATGTTCTAGGTGGCACAGTAGGTAAGAATTCCAGGCCTGGAGTCAAGCAGATCAAAGAGAATGCAAGTATAGCCTAAGACACTTTTGAGCTTTGTGACTCTGGGAAACTCACTTAATCACTGTCTGTCTCAGTTTCCATGGAGATAATAATAATAGCACTTTCCTGTTTAAGGTTATGGTTAGGATAAAATAAAATAATTTTTGTAAAGCACTTTGCAAGCATTAAAATATTATATAAATGCTATCATTATTACATATAAATAGTCAATATAGGTAATTAGCTTGTAATTCACCATACTTATTTATAATAAGATTAAAAGTATAATTGAAGGTTTTTTTTTCGCTTTGAATTACTGGATGAAATAATTAAGAATGATGATCGTGACGATGATAATGAAAATTATGTTGATAAAACAATGAACAATAAACAATAAAATAAAATTCTTTGGTTTTGGCTTACCATTACCCCAAACAAGAATTTTACTTATTTAAGAAATACAACTATAATGATATTTCCTGATGATTAACTTGTAGAGTATATATCTGCCATAAAATCCTAAATGATCTAGGCAGGTATAATACCCTAGCTGTGTTTGATTCCAACAGGGCAAGAGAAAACTCAATCTGAGTAGAAATTCAGATGTTAAGATTGACTTTGCTATATATATTTTCCTTAAAAAAAAAAACTTGAAAATACTGCTACAGGATGAATTAAAAGATTTTAATAGCTCTGCTCTTTGAATTTTACAATTTAATACAAGCCTTGTACAAGTGATTAGTCTCCTATGTAGAAAGATCATCCTCAGACATCAAAGATGGTTCACCCAATGCCTGTCTGACCCTACTGGTGCTATTTAGGAAATTATTCTTTAAAGACAATCACACTGTTCATAAGGTTCATATTAACTTTATCATTGTTCATAAAAATCCCAGGTTCTAGAGGGCTTCTTGTCCCTCACCACAGCACCTGACCCCAAGGTATAGTATACAGATATTTATCCCCTTGGTTATCACAACCACTGTGAAAAGAGACATGGAATTGCAGTACAACTGTAACATTTAGCTAGGTTGTTGAGAAAATCATGTAAGGTCCCTAAGTGAGTCTCAATTTCCTCATCAGTGATACAAAGATAATAGCACTTTTTTTTTAAAGGCATTTGGGGTTAAGTGACTTGCCCAGGGTCACACAGCTAGTAAGTGTCAAATGTTTGGTCTGAGGCCAGATTTGAACTCAGGTCGTCCTGACTTCAGGGCTGGTGCTCTATCCACTGTGCCACCTAGCTGCCCTGATAATAGTACTTAATTGACCACTTTACAAAACTTAACATCTTGTAAATGTAACAGAATCACCCTTACTTCTCTGGCCATTTTCCTCTCTTCCACTGCTACTGCTCCATCCTTCAAACCAGAAGAGCTCTCCCCTGGGTAAGCCTCAGTCACTCAGCTCCAACTTATGCATCCTTCACCCTCTGTGCATCTCAGACATATCTCTGATGTACCCCTTTCACTCTATCCTTTCTAATTCTCTCTCTAATTGTATAATCAAATCAACACTCCCCTGGACTGTGGAAGAGGTATTTGTCAAATGATTTCCTGGTTTTTCTACTCACTATCTTTTTGTGTATTTATGCATACACACATCATGCCTGCATACATGCACGTATGTATATAATAATACCCACACATGCATATATGCATATGTACATATGTATGTATCCCAAAATCTTCATGAAGTCATCTCTATATGCACATGCATATGTCTATGTGCATATATATACACATACATATAATATACATATATGCATGTACCTATACATATATCATGCATACATATGCCTATATGCATATTATATCATACTGAAAGTACGTTACTTATCATTCATGTAAACGTATATACATCTATGTGAACGTGTGTGTAGTATAAGGGCGTCCCAAAATCTTTGTGCAGTTTTTCCTTCAGCATCTTAACATTGCACTGTTTCTTGTGGAATATCCTGTATTAGAAGTTTTTGTGCAGAAAGGTGAATTTAGATGATAGCGATGAAAATATACAAGTATTATAAAGAAACATGAAATTTGAGTTTAAGATTGTTGGCCTGTAGGATAAAAAGTTTATTTCATTGCCCCTTCACAATAATAATAGGTTGACTTTGTCATCAACATTCTCTACCTAGGTCTTTCATTGTGATCAGTATTATAGGTTTAGGAAATGAGGCCATGTTCTATATGAGTTAATTGACCATATGGATGTGTTTGAATGGCTAATGCTATGAGATAAATTCAGCTAGTCACTCTGAAAAAAATTAATAAGAATTAAGAGTATATTAAGTACTCACTCTTATGTTGTCTTTTTATTGCTGTTTCATATGACTATATCTTCTATTCTCAGAAAGATGGACATTTCCATGAGGACAGCTTCGTAGACTATATCTGAATTCTGATTGTGGTCGGTTTTTCTCTACCGTAAATTAATCATTAGTACAAAAGTGAAGATATAGGAGGGTTTCATCAATACAATCCCTTCAAATTGTATTGAACTCTTTGAGAGAAGGGAGAGACTTTGACCTCTTTTTGTATCCTCAGCACTTAGCACAGTGCCTGGTAAATAGTAGGTGCTTAGTAGATATTTATTGACTCATATAACAAATTTTCTAGCCATTTCTCACCCGCTGACAAATATATGTCTGTATATGTATGTGTGTGTGCATGGGTATATATGTATATGTACACATATGCATACACATGTATGTTTATGTATATACATAGACACATATGTGTATATATATGCATATATATATAATTTTAAAGATACTTATATGTAGCTATTTTGTTTTGTCTCCTGTGATAGAATAAAACCACTGTGAAGTCAGGAACTATTTAATTTTGTTCCTTGTATCCTCAGCACATAGCAGTATCTAGCAAAATGAGAGCACTTAATACATGATCATTGATTGATTACTTGGTTGGGCAACTATTTTGTTTTCAGGTTTTTGTTGTTGTTTTGGTCAACACAAATAATTCTGCTATCAACATTTTTGGATAAATGAGTCTCGTCAATAACCTAAACTTCTGGGATATAATCTCCGTACTAGAATACTGGGGTCAAGAGGTAGCTATTGGTTATAAGAAAATATGTCAAACAACCAAACAAATGCATAGAGGCAGTGTGACGTAGTAGATACAGTATTAAACCTGAAGTCCACAAGACTCAAACTGTACTATTGACACTTGGCACTGTGAGTCTCAGAAAGTTACTTAACCTCACTGACTCTCAATCTCGAACCTCCTTAGTACTTACGTCATAGATTTCCTATGAGATTTAAGGAAAATTTTTGCAAAACTTAAAGAATTAGGTAACTGCTAATTTTATTAAGGCTCTATTTTTTTTAAAAAGATGGCAAAGTAATGCCCACTATATATGAATCCTTGAAAGCATGAAATGGAATTGGATATAATATTAAAGTAACTCATAATAAGCCCTCCTAATTATTCACTATGGATGCGGGGATTTTCATAGACTAAGAAATTCACATTTTTTGTTCAAGAGGGATTGAATATATGCTGTCAGTTCTAAATCATCTAAGAGCTGATTATTTAGTTTTCTCACTCTCTCCCTTGGCTACAATCCTTGACACACTTTGAGGATATCCATCACCTCCTATAGCTAATGGGAAAAGGAAAGGGGAATATATTTGCAGTTACTTACTCTTTAAGCTTCCCAGCAATTTTCATAAAGACTGTGATGCATGGGTTGATGGAAAGCAACAACAAATATAATATTTGAAATAGTCTGCATTATTTTCTCTTATAAAAATCAGTGAGATCTGATCCCTCTTTGGTAGCTTTACCAAATAGCAATATGGAATGAGTATTGGAATGAGTAAACTCATTCCAGTTGGACTAGATTTTTGGTCAGTATTGGAATTGGTGTTTCATGGTGCTTAAAGATTAAGAAGATGAATCAGAGTAAAGAATATTGGTCATTTTTTCTATAGATTCCCATAGAAATATAAACAGTGCTGGACCGGTAATGCACACAGGATATACTTCTGTGTTTAAATGGCTTTATTAATATTTTCTCCATTATTTTCTTAAGTCTCAACAATGAACCAAACAGTAGATCAAATCCTAGTTCACAGCATTTGCCAATTTTCAAGGTGTAAATGCTAACCCAGAAAATTTTAATTATCAACTCTCTTGAGCCAGTACATACTGTTTCCAAAACACCACTGAATATAGACCACAGGTGAATTATATAAAACAATTTATCTTTATGACTATTCATTCTCTCCTTCCCTCTTTTTCTGTCTGCCTCTCTGCCTGTCTCTCTGTCTGTTTTTCTCTGTCTCTCTGTCTGTTTGTCTGTTTCTCTTGTATATGAAAGGCTTCTTAGGTTGCTTTACATTTTGGGTATTAAGAATTCACATTTTACATAACTGCATATTCCATTTTGATGACAATGATACTTTAAAAAAAATCAACCCAAGGACGTGTTGTTTATAACACTTAAAGACATTTTTATTATTAAAATTGCTCAAATGCCATCCACTTAGTGCCTTAAAAATGAAATCCATTGGTAAAAGATTGGAATTAATTTCCCATATATGAGTTGCAAATTCTTTGCCATGACAATTCAGTCAGACAAAACTTTTCTTCCCACTCTTAGTCCTTATATATAAGTTCCGTGTCCTCATCTGTGTCTCTCTTATAATACCTCAGTAAAATATGGTCTTTGAACAGAGGAATTTTTATTTTGTTTTCGTATCCCTAGCATCTAACAATATGCTTAGAAATATTTGTCGAACTGAATTGAACTGTTGAGTATGCCAACATCAATGGTGTCTAGCAAGAAGAACTGAGAAAAATCAATTTTATATTATTTCTGTCATTTACTTAATCTCAGTTACATTCAGATGTTACTTAAATATAAATACACCTATGTGCAAAAAAAAAAAAAAAAGGTTGTATGGGAAAAGAATTTAGTTCTACCAGTTTCAGAGGGCGGCTAATGGCTTCCAAGGCCACATTATTTCTCCCATGCCAGCTCCCTCTCCTAATTTTTCTGAATTTATCTAGGACTCCAAGTTTTCTCACAGTTACCGAGGTTCAAAAACTTAAATTAATCTCTGACTCATTCCTCTATGTCATTTCCCATATCCAGTCAGTTACCAGTCCCTTGACTTTTTCCTCTGATTCATTCCTGTTGCTGTTGCCCTGGTGATGGTGGTGATGAAGGGAATTTCTGCCATTTCTATACAGGCCATCTGTTTTCATACCCCTAGATAAATACTTGGAAATAATCAAGGTGGGATGAATTTGTTCTTTATAGTAGAATCTGCATGTCACTACTTCAATAATGCAAATTTCATTGGCCCAGGTGCTCTCTCTAAAACTTAATAGACCATTTTAGAGCTTCTGTGGCCCAAATAGTGATCAAACTGCTGGCCTCAACAAATTAGGTTAGTCTAAATCCTGTGACATGGATACTGTGCTTCTGACTCTCTGATTGGAGGATTAGAGGCAAGTACAAAAAAAAAAAAAGCATAAGTCCCAAAGCATCCCTTTATAGAGGGCTCAAATCCCAGCCATTGCTTCATGTGCCACCAGCTGCTTTGCTTGGGTTTGACGCCTCCATCGTCGTGATGACCCCATGTCACTGACTATCCTCCAATCCCTTCCTCTCCTTTTCATCTTCCCCCACCAGGTTGTAACCTCTTTGAGGCCAAATGATATTTATCTTTTTCTCATTTGTATCCCCAGTGCTCAGTACAGTGCCTGGCGCTTAATTAATGTTTATTGTATTGTATTATGGATACAGAATCTATCATTAGACCACTTCTTGAAACATTTCTAAACTAATGGAATTGGCCCAAGATTATGTTCTGCTGGCTTAGTTTTTGGAAAACAAGGGTTGCCTCCAAACAGTGACTGGCATGAGAACCGAGCTTTGGTGAAGGTGTATCTGGGTTTCAGTTAGAGAATATCTTTTCATTTTAAATCTGATTTTGAAGGGTTCTATGGTGTAGAGTAAATAAAAGAAAGTAATTAAAACCAAAACAAAACATGGGACTTGAGAGTCAAGAGACCTGGATTAGAACTTTGACTGACAAATTACATTTTGGTCACTTTATTTGAAATTTCTAAGAATTAGTTGTCTGATCTGCAAAATTGTTGGTTCAGTTAATTCAGCTGTGTCAGACTCTTTGTGACCACATTTTGTGGTTTTCTTGACAAAGATACTGGAATGGCTTGCCATTTCCTTCTCCAGCTCATTTTACAATTAGGGGAAATGAGGCAAATAGAGTTAAGTGTCTTGTCCAGAGTCACACAGCTAGTATGTGTCTGAGGCTGGATTTGAACTCAGGTCTTTCCGACTCCGGGTTCAGTGCCTTAACCACTGTGCTACCTAGAAAATAGGTATAACAATATCTGAACTGCCTGCTTTGTGGTGTTTGTATAAATAAACTATATAAACACGCAAAGTGTTTTTACATACACACACATATATACACATATAAATACACACATATATACACACGTATACATATATTTATAGTATTTATGTATGCATACATCTTCTCTATCTCTACCTATATCTATATGCCTACATATAGATATAGATCTATATTTCCATGTCTTGATTTGTACCTAGATATACACCTTCTAAATTTTAAAGAATAGGCAAGTATAAGTTCACATCACAGGCCACCACAGATCTGGGTTAATTACAACAAGTTATTTCACCTCATTAGGTTTTAGTCCCCAGGCTCTTGGTCTTTGCAATGAGGAGAGCAGACTTGATCACCTCCAAGTTTCATGCTACCTCTAATTCTAAGATCATCTTATTATGTAATATTCACACTGTCACTAACTTTAAGGATTTGTTTGTTCCCTGTCCTCCATATTTAAAACTTATTCTATATTCAGAGATGCATTTATGACGTTTTACTGTCCCAGAAATATATATATATATATATATATATGTGTGTGTGTGTGTGTATATATACACCTGTGTGTGTGTACATATACACACACTCATATATATGTATATGCATATACATATATACACACAATACATATATACATACACACACAGATATATTAGCCTTATGGTATCTTATGAGATTGACTAATTTAAAGAGGCATGGGAGAAAGATTTAAAGTCTGACATCATAAGACCTGGTTTGCAATCTCTGCTCTACCAGTCACAATTTGTGTGACCTTGGGCAAGTCATTTATCTGGATCTCAGTTTCCTCATTTGTGAAATGAAAAGATTAGTCTAAGTGGTCTCTAAGGCTCTTTAGTTCAATTTCACCAATACTTGTTGTGTCTCCTATGTGGCAGTCATTCTGCCACGTTCTAGCAATGTAAGGACAGTCCCTTTGCTCAGGGAGGTTATAGACTTCTTTCAAATGTAAATCCTAAGGCTGTCTGGAAAAAACAGAGGGAAATAATTTCTTTTAAACTCCTTATTTTACTGAGAGGATGATAGCATTCTAATTTCATTTGTAATTACTAGGCTTCCTATTCCTATATAATGAAAGCTACTTGATGGCGATAAGTGTAAAAGTCTGATAATAGTACGATATGATTTAAACCCAAGTCTTTTGATTTCAACCTCAGTCCTCTTTATGCTGCAAAGGTGTTAAAATATGCTTAATAGATATTTGTTGAATTGAATAGAATTAGGTATATATTTCATGAAAAGTACAAGGGTTGGAATATTTAATTTTTTTTAAAAAAGAAAACAATTTATTTCCTTCTCCATTATCAAAAGAGAGAGCAACTGTTTTCAAAGTAAGCCTAAGAAGGTGGATATGGTACTAGGATGTGGAATATGCTATCAGTTGATCTAAAGTAATAACTCCTTGAAGGACACACAGAAAGGGAAATCTGCTATCCTAAAAAATGTCTATCCCCTGAACAGGATTACAAATAACAAGATTAAGTTGAGCCTCTGATGTTATGTTAGTCCTAAGGGAACTAACTCACAATGAGTAGACAATTGAACTTCACACTGTAATACTGCTGTTCCTTGACAACTGAAGTTCTAATAATGTGGTGGCAGGAAGGAAGGCCTATGAAGAGTACTCCAAGGAAATATGAAATGCCATAAGAATATGCAAGCCTAAGAGTGACTCTAATTACAAGCTTAAATAGATGGTGCTTTTTGAAAACACCATTGTAAATGGAGCCAGCTTGCCCATAATACCTGTTTATAGGATGATCTCATAAATTCTGATATCTGGGCATCTGTGCACAGTGTTACTTGGCTACACAATGCTTGCAAAAGTTTGATAATAGGAAAAAAGGATAGAGAATCTGAAGGAAATGACATGAAAATAAGAGTCAGGAGATCTGGGTCTCATTACTTACTAGCTATATAACTTTAGGAAAAATTGTTTTATGTCTCTGGACCTTTAAAATCCAATTCAATTCAATTTGACAAATACTTATTAAGGGCTTACTGTACTGAAGACATTGACTAGGTACTGGGGAATTTAAATCAAGCAAGCAAAAGGTAAGATAATAGATTGGCAGCTGCCAAGACCTTAAATATCACATAGTATAACTTCCTTCATTAGGGAAATGAGTCTCAGAATGGCAAAGGGACTTGCCCATCATTATACAAGTATGATGTGATTCAAACCCAGGTCTTTTGATTTCGACTCCTATCCACTTTACACTGTAAAACCATTAACTACTTCCAAACAGACTCCCTTCTTAATGAAGTCATAATTTAATTAATCTAATAGGGGTGGGAGAGAAAAACATAACAGTAACACGTTTTAAGTCTTTTCAAATTAAATTTTATTTTTACCACTTTTTGTTGTTGTTGACCAGTCATTTTCAGTCATTTCTGATTATTTGTGAATCCGGTAATTTCTTGGCAAATATACTGGAGTAATTTGACATTTCCATCTTCAGGTGATTTTATAGATGAGGAACCAAGGCAAACGTGGGTAAGTGACTTACCCAGGGTCACACAGCTAGTAAGAGTCTGAAGCAACATTTGAACTCATGAGGGTGAGTATTCCTGACTCCAAGCCCAGCACTCTATTTACTACACCACCTAGATGTCCCCACCTTAAAAAAGCTTTTATTTGAGGGCAGCTAGGCGGTGCAGTGGATAGAGCACTGGCCTTGGAGTGAGGGGGACCTTTCAAATCTGGCCTCAGACACATAACACTCACTAGCTGTGTGACTCTGGGAAAGTCACTTGACCCCAATTGCCTCTCCAAAAAAAAAAAGAAACAAAACCTTTTATTTTCTCCACATCCCACTACCGCCTCTATCATGCCTTCATACTATAAAAAGACAAAAAGAAAGAGAAAACCTTGTAACAAATATGCCTAGTCAAACAAAACACATTATAATTGGGCATGATGAGTATATTGCTTCTCCACTAGGAGGTAGCTTTCATTAATCCTTCAAAATCATGGATTGTGCTTGTCCATGGATCGTCTGTGGATTTTCCATGATTGTCTTGATTTATCAGAGATATTAAGTTCTTCAAAGATGTTGACTTTTTTAGGTGCTTTTGTTATATAAATTGTTTCCTGATTCGTACAAAGAAGAGGACAAAGGAAAGATCTAGATAGTTTCAGGAAAAGTAAACCAGTGAAACATAACAACACTGCAGCTAGGTGCATGGAAGGTGGGAACTGAGATGTATCTTTAAGAAAGGGAGAGAATTCCACAGATGAAGGTAGGGCAGCAGGTACAGATGAGGGAAAGTGGAGATAATTTTCTGCATGGGGAAAGCATGAGCAAAAATCCTTCTCAGGTTGAGAGTTGTTTCCTTATGCCCATCTCAATAAATAACTACAACTCTTCCATCATTATTTCTCTTTTTCTTTCCCAGAGTATTTACACCACAGTGACAAGAAATAACGGCAGAAATGGAGAAAAGAGAGATCTTTAGGAAGGCTGGCATGTTGAATATGGGAGGGAGAGTATATGAATGTTGGAAAATCACTGCAAATGAGCTGAGCCCAGAACTTAACAAAAGAAAGAGAATAAATTGGATTGCTTTTGGGAAATAGCCAAGTCCTTTTTTTTCCTAAAGTACAAGTTTCTCCATGAAAGGAAGGGTTATCTTTTTTTCAACACATATTCTTTCAGTAATATTTTATGACAGTAAATCATGGAATCAATCAATCAATCCAAAAGCATTTATTAAGTACCTACAATTTTCTAGGTGCTATGGTGGTGAAGGAGATCCATTTCAGTTGATTTTTCAGTTGTGTCTGACTCTTTATGACCCCATTCGAGGTTTTCTTGGCAAAGATACTGATTTGGTTTTCCATTTCTTCCAGATCATTTTACAGATGAGAAATTGACACAAACACAGTTAAGTGATTTGCCCAGGGTCACATAGCTAGTAAGTATTGAGGCTAGATTTGAACTCAGCAAGATGAGTCTTCCTTCCTACAGGTCCAGCACTCTATCCACTGCACCACCTAGCTGCCCTAATGGAAGTATAAAACCAAAAATAAAACAGACCTTGCTCTTAAGGTGCCTATAGTCTGTCAAAAGGAATATTGTAGCCTCTGAAGAAATGAGGTTGAGAATTATCTCATTGGCAAAGTGAAGGCATACGGAGCAAGTATAAGCATTCCTTTATAAACTGCTATCAAGGATTTATACAGGCTAAGTGGTAGCAGTGATATTGTCATTACATATGTGTGTGCATGTACACACACATACACATACACACACACATATACTCAAAAAAGTCGATGGTCTGGTTCAGGGGTGGGGAACCTGCAGCCTCAAGGCCCCATGTATCCCTTTATGTTCTCAAGCATGGACCTTTGACTAAATCCAAACATCACAGAACAAATCCCCTTAAAAACAATTCGTTCTGTAAAACTTGAACTCACTCAAAAAATGGCACTGCAAGACCTAGAAGGCCACATGTGGTCTTGAGGACATGGGTTCCCCACCCTCTGGTTTGGTCAAATGTCAAGAGGAAGGAATGGCCCAAAAGCTCAACTTTTAATGTTAAGAAATATTCTTAAAATTCTGAGTGTATCCCACTATAGCAAACTTATGGGACCACATGAACACGTGTCACACAAGACAGACAAACACAGATGTACTGCCCTCTGAATCATTTTTGAGAATGTCCCACCCCCCAAAAATAATGAGATGCAGATTGTTATCCTCATATGAATTAGGAGGTAGTCTTAGAAAGTTACTGTAGTTGAAAATGCCATGATCCATTGGCCACAAGAGGGAAGATCCTCTAGTGAAATTTAGCTAGCTTGATCCTCAGATGACAGATATAGAATTTATTGTTGAACCCACACCTAAAGCCTTTTAAATTTAGAAGGTCCTCTTAGCACTAATCCTTCCCTGGTTTAGCCTTAAAGAATCTAGAGTCATCCCCACAGTATAAAGAAGAATCAGAGTCACTTTTTAGTGGAGAACAATATTTTTGGAGTAAAGTGAATTTATATTTATGTGTATATGCTCAACTAGAAGATTTTTTTTAATTGAGCTTTTTTTTCCCTTTCAGTTTACTGATAGGAAAGATGAGGTCTGGTTTCATTTCATAAAATGAAAAATAATAATTTAGTCCTTTGAACTGGCTAAACAGAAACTTTTGCTATACATTAGAATTATAGAACATTGGATTGTGAGAGCTGAATTGGATTTAGAGATTATCTAGGCCAGATTTTTTATTTTATGAATGAGGAAAGTAAGGTACAAGGAGAGGAAGTCACATGACTAGGTTAGAGAAAGCAACTGACAGAGCCAATGGAAGCCAGGCTTCCTCATCCTGAATTCAGCACTACATATTGGTAAATTAGACAATGTTGGACATTATTAAAAAAATAGTATAAAGTCAATCCGATCAATCTATGAATTAATGGATTTTAAAGAATGATAGAATATCATTTTGATAATTGTTGGGAATAAGCATAACCTCTTTCATTTCTTTTTGTTTAAGAACAAATTGTCATTAATCACTACATTCCCAACCAACTTGACATGACCTGCCATGTCACCAGATGTTTGACTTGGTAAGAAACTTTGTCTGGAAATCTCTGTGTTGAATTTAGGGCTTGGTACAGTAATTTTTTTTAAAGGAATCCTACATCCTTATCTGTATTCATCCTGTCTCCTCTAGATCACAAATATCAGCAGGGCTATATATGTAAGAATAGTTTCAGGAGTAATAGAATTATGCCTTGCTGTTTATCACTGTTGGATATCCTACCAAAAGTGTAGGCCCCAGGCAAAGGAGGTAAAGAACTGCTTCACATGTGGTGAATTCTGATAATTGAAGACAGAGAACCTCAGTACTTCCCACAGGGTAAGGAGGCAAGCCTTTCATTCAAGTAAACCAGGAACCCAAAAGCCCCCTTTTCAGACATACCACTGAAAATGAGTCTCATTCTCTTGACCCACATATTAAAGAATCAGGCTCTGAGAAAATTTGGAAGAAAAACACTTTGTAAACTTACCTGGGGCAAGGGAGAAAATGGAAGCCTCTCCCTTTATACTTGCCATATCTTGTTTGACTTAACTTTGCCTTTTTGAGATCAGCTATGGAAGTAAGCACTGCATTAAATATCTGTAGCTGAAACAAACAAAAACAGGACGGTTTCAAGGATAGAGCCTGTATCACAGAATCTAAATGTGAGCTGAGTCCTGGTGCTTTAATTAACTCATTGTGTGATCCTGAGCAAGTTACTTTACTTCACTGACACAATTTCTGCATCTGTAAGAAGATATTCCTACGTGAACTAATTTCCTAACAAGCAATGTTAAGAAGTCATATTCCAAACCTTAAAGTATTCTATCAATATGGCTAAAGTCAGGCCTAATGGAAACCTTGAGGAAAGCTTAATAGACAAATATCCTTTATTGGTAGCCCATCCTCTTGGTTGTCACATAACCCACATTCACAAAATGGGACTTCAGGGAACAAGGTATTCAGTATTTTTGCACTCCTAAAACTACAGTGTAAGAGCTCTCATTGATATGTTTATCTCCAATAGTCAACCAGAGGGCACAAGTAGCTCAAAGCAAAGACATTTACTGGGAGAACATAGTAGCAAGAGATTAAAAACAAACAAACAAAAATATTTTCTCCATAAGCCTGGAAAACACCGCAACATAATGTTATTGGGAAGAATGGACATGCATCCATAGAGTTAACAAGCAGATAGGCATATACCCCAACGTCCTTTCTCTCCATCTGGTAAACTCAAGTTGTTCCCTTTGAGTGTGGTGTCTCTGCTAAGCTTTCTGGACCTGCTCTGCTCTTCAGCCTTCTCTGGAATTCAGAGTGAATTTGGAGCAAGACTTTCTGGGCTTTTAGGTGTGGTGTCTTCTACTCAATGAGATTGTCTGCTATAAGACATAATTGTCAATGGGAAGGAGGTGGGTAAGAAATTACTTCCTCCCTCCAATATACACAGATTCAAGAAATGCTCTTGGTTCCTAGAACAGATGCAAGTAGAAAGACAGAGTGATCTTTCTCAAGAGTTAAATTCTTCCTCCATAACTAACCCTCTTCTCCCTTAACAGATTTGACTCAACTGACTTGGATGGCTAGCTTCCTTTTAAAAGGATATTATGGGTGTGGTTGATTCTTTGGCCACCTAATGGATAACTGCCCCATAATCCCATCTGATTTGATCAAATAGAATACCATTATCATACCTTCAAAAGGAGCAAAGGACTATTTCAAATCTGTTAATAGGTCATCCTAGTGTAAGACAATTTAGGTTTCATAGGGTCATTTACAATCTGTGAATGTGACAAGTGTCACTGATCAACCTTCACTTCCATTTTCTCCTTTATTCTGTTTTTCATGTGAGGTTTCTATTGTGAGAGAGATCCTGAGATAATATCTACATAACTAAATTTGCATTAAGCTTTACAAATATATTTTCTTCAGACATTAATCTATCTTCCTGAAGAAAAACACTTTGTAACCCTTAAAGCACTATGTAAATGCTACTATTATTTTTAATATTAATTAGAATACATAAAGTACTTTGTAAACTATGTTCAATTAAATTCAATAAGCATTTATTAAGCATTTCATATTCAAAGACCACAAGGGTTATTGTACTATTGCTGGTTATACAAACCCTGAAACAAAGTAGTCTTTGTCTTCAAAGATCTTCCATTTTTGTGAGGGCACCATAAATTTCATTTGTTTTATTTCCTTATATTAACAAGTTAAGAAATTCAAGAATAGATTTGAACTAGAGAACACTACTGGATATGAATTTTTAAAAATCACGCAGAGTGGAATATAATAAAAGCAATCATTATAACAACTGTCCATTGAAGTCCTATTTGCATGCTACCTCTTGAAGTCAGTTGGAAGTATCAGGTCAATGGGGCCCTCAAAGATGGAGGCACAACACATGGTTCAAACTTGGCCATTTACTGTGTATAATGATACACTCTCCATCTCCCAGGATTTATTTATTTATTTTTTCAAAGGGATAAAATCAATACAAAGTTGAGTCATGTTTTTTGTTTGTTTGTTTGTTTTTGTTTTGTTTTGCTTTGCTTTTGGGAACATGAGGCACCTTGGTTTCTCAGAAAAGATGCTGATAGAGCAGAAAATCCAGTAGGTCCTGACAAAACTGGCCAAATTCCAAGTTAATTTCCAGCAGTGGCATATAGGTATATGTCTGTCAACTGAAGACCAGCCTACTTCCATTTGGCAAGGATCATCTTAAGTAGATCACAAGATGACGGATTTTTTGATGGGGGTCTATCCACAGCAACTTTTGAAACTGACTCTTGAGGTGTAGATACTTAATAAATGCTTATTGACTGTCACCAAAGATGATGTCTGACAAACTAGATAGCATCTAGTGAACATGTAGGGAACCATTGTTGAGAACACACTTCCTGGCACATTCTAGGTGCTCAGTAAAGACTTATTGATCGCTGAAGAGAAAACATTTAGACTACTTAGGCTGTCTTCCACATCTGTGTACTGATTTTTAATTAGAATTTGCCAAAATAAAATAAATAATTTAAGTCAATTTTTACTTTATGTTGTAACAGAGAGTAATAAAAGAAGAAATGTTGATTACCTGTAAAACATATATAAACAATATGAAGAGTTATATCTGGATTTTAATTGTCATGATTAATAATCAGCATGATATTGTGAAAAGAGCTTAGAATTTGAATCTGAAGAACTGTGCGTAAGTTCTCTCACCACAGATCATGAATGAATGTCAATCATTGAGTCAATTAAAAGGTGTTATATATATCTATATCTATCTATCTATCTATCTATCTATCTATATATATATTTTGGGGGGGGTTAGGCAGTGTGGTTAAGTGACTTGCCCAGGGTCACACAGCTAGTAAGTGTTACGTGTCTGAGGCCGGATTTGAACTTAGGACCTCCAGAATCCAGGGCTGGTGCTCTATCCACTGCACCACCTAGCTGCCCCAGAAGGTAATTTTTGAATCCCTCATAAGAGCAAGGCCCTCTTATAGGGTACACAAACAGAAACAAAATAACCCTTGCCCTTAGGAGCTAATATTCTATTTAGGGAAACAACATGTAGACATAGAAGCAAATGCAAAATATGTGTCAAGTAAACAGAAAGTTGTTTGACAGGGGAGGCACTAACAGCTGGGGGAATAGGATGTAATGGGGAATGGAGATAGTCCTTGTACTATCTAGCTCTAAGACTCGTTAGGATGACCATGCTTATTAAATCATGAAATGCTTATAAAACTGGTTATTCATTATTATTTTGACATAATTACTAGAAGGTATTTACAAATAATGCATCTCTTTAAGTTCTTAAAATAAATATATTTCAATATTTTCATGAGTCTGTGATTTTAATGGTGAGCATTGTTGCGCTTTATCCTTTGTTTTTGAAGAAGACCAATGACATCCATGTCTTGACTTGTACACTAATTGGATTTAAGTGAGGCAGATTTGCACAAAGTTGTCAGCTTCACTCTTTCTTCCAGAGTCATTGAAATCCAATGGCAAAATACAAGTCAGGACAACTGGAATGCAGTGGATGACCTTAGTGTCTTTGATATCTGACCAAGCTCTAAGCACTCCACAGCACCTGCTTCAGCCCTCTTCATGGCTGTTGGAACAAATGGTTGTCACCCACCCATTTTGCTGGGGGAAGTCTTCATTTGCAGACACCCTTTTAACTCACTGACAGGTTTGAGGCTTATTGGTTACCCTCACCCTGGTTTAACCCATCTGCTAAGACAGTTTACTAGGGTGTGGCTTGTGCGTGCTACAGCTTCTTGCAGCCACAGGTGAGAGATGAATGCCAGATGGACACCAAAGATGGATGAGCACTCCTGAAACGGGCTTGGCAAGCTCTCACACCTGATGTGTTAGTCCTCCCTGAACATTCCACATGACCCAATAGTATGCATACTCATTCCAATAAGAGAAAATTTTCCTAGTTATATCTACCTAGCTTGGGGAACTCTCATCTATATCCTCCAGTTAATCCATCCTAGGGAATCTGCCCAGGGCTGTAGGGATCCACTTGCTCTCTTGATGTGGCAAATATATAAATAGAGCATATGGGCAATCCAAGAATGACATCTCACTCTCTCACTACAAGAACACTAGCAAAATATGCTTTATGCACGGGGGAATAGAATAATTTCCTTCAACATCAACATTTATACAACTTTTTAAGCCTTCTTTGAAATAAAGATTCATCTGAAACTCAAAGTAATAGTGAACCAGTTTACTAATATTATCTCCCTTAATCTCATTCATGACACTTTATGGATTTTAATAATAGATGAGGCAGTTCCTATTTTAATACAGTTGAAATTTGAGGCTCACTAAATATTTCCAAGTAAGGAAATCTAAGATTTACTGGAGTTCTCAGATAAGTAGTAGAGAATTAGAAAGGACTAAAATAAATCATTAATATTCATTTGGTGCTAGGTTGCTCATGAAAGAGCCAGATCAGCTACAAAACAAAGATTATAGCTTCAGAAAAGTCTAACAAGCAAATAGGCCCAGATCTTCATCAACAGAACCAAGCCTTGCATATTTTATTGCAGAATGTGTTATCTATGATTTAAAACCTTTCATTCTACATTCATAACAAGTTACCTGGATTCTAAGAGGTTATAAGCTATGATTTTTTGATAAATAGTTCAATCAGCATTATTTACTATATACAGCATGACTTTGAGGATGTGTAAATTGAACTATATCTCTAGGAGCACAATGGAATAAGCTACCCTATACAAAGCAAAATAATAATAATAATAATAATCTAACAACTTTTATTTGGTAGTCTATTTTTTTCTAATGATAAGTCCCTGGTTCATGTTTTCCTGTGCACAATCTTGAATCAGGCAATCTCCTCATTGCACAATCAGGTTAAATATGAAATTTCAACAAATACGGAACGGGATAGAGTTGTCTAAATCACATTCCAATCATGCTATTCATCAGGTTGGGAGCCTTTGTCTCAACATCCCATGTTTTTGGATCCCAGCAGATCTTGGAAATCGACGTTTGTGATCCTGGAGATAGCAGCAGATAGGCATCTAAAATTTGCTAGGTATATCACTCTGAGCTCAAAATCTCCTAAAATTGTAAGGGATTCACCAAATTAAGGTTAATACTTAAAATATATCCATATATTTTGGTGGTGTTGTTGGTAAGTTTTTTGCTCATATGCTACTCTTTGTGACCCCATTTGAGGTTTTCTTGGCAAAGACATTGGAGTTGTTTGTCACTTCTTTCTCTAGCTTATTTTACAGATGAAGAGTTGAGGCAAATGGGTGATTTGCCCAGGATCACACAGGGTCACAAAGTGACTGAGGTTGAATTTGAACTCAGATCTCCTGACTCCAAGCATCGAACTCTAACCACTGCACCGCCTACTTGCCCATAAATGTGTGCTCTTTGACAAAATGCAATGCTCTGCAGATATGTGAAATGTGACATATTTAGCATCAAGTAGGTAGGGGTGTCTTTCCCCCTAAAACATATGAGAATAGCTCAGTTACATAAAATATGAATGTAATTATTGGCTCCTTGTCAAGAAAATAAAGATGGATCCTTACATATCCTGGGACTGGGACCTTAATTGATTTTATTAGTGATCCCAGGACACTTGGTTGATTGGTACTTAGAATTACAAACTCTTGTTGGAGAAGCTGCCCCTGTGTGACATCTTATGAAAGAAAATGACATTCTACCCTTAGCCTTTTGCTCCCATTTTCCCTATTCAAAGGACAAACCAGACAAACCAGAACTTGAGTGTAAAACCATGGTGGGTGGGGAAGTTATACCTCTGTAGATACAGTGTCCCCTTCCCCCAGAAATGGCTGCTTTAGACAAAAAGGGAAAAAAAAAGAAATGAGTTCTGCATTCACTCATAGGTGATTTTCAATGTAGCTGAGAGGATAGCTTCTTTAACAAGAATTCCTCCACCCTTCTCATGAGGCCAAGCTAACTAACCATCTTAGAGGCAGCACCAGTCATGAGGAACCAATCAGGATTTGTCTTTTACCTTTTAATGACATGCCAACAGATGCTCCAATAATCTATAAGGCAAGAGGAATGCTTGGGCCAGAAAGAGCTCTGCTGATCATCTCCCTTACCTTAGTTTGTAATTGAAGACATTCACAAAACTTGTGATACACACTTGTGAACTAATTGACATGATGATCAACATGAGAATGATTAAGATGATGATAAATTATATAGTGTCTTAAAATTTGACCTTATATACATTATCTCATTTGAGTTTCATAACAACCTGTACTTGTATCTAATTGCACAAACACACCAATTGAGACGGAGACACAGAGAGAGAGACAGATATAGAGATAGCCGTTTGGCTTAATGGATTATTGACTAGATAGAGTCTGAAAAACTACAAAAATCTGTGGCTCAGTAATTAAGGTAGAATAGGTTTCAGCTTTGGCATTTATAGAAGTTTACTTATTCACTTAAAGGAAACAACATACCTAAATGACTAGAGAGGATCCACTTTGGAACCCAGAAAGACCTGAGTTCAATTTGCGTCTCTGCATTTTTCTTTGAGGCTTTGCTGGTAGATGTTTTTGAGTTCTCTTCTTCTGGGTTTTTGTCTTCAGCTCTTGTTGGTGGAGTTCTTTTGTTTGCTTATTCTTCCAGCCTTCTTCTTGTTATTCTTGGGCTCCGTGCATTCCAGGGAGGTTGTTGTTCGTCCTTCCTTCTCAAATGAACCAATGACTTCATGAGCCTGATGTCTTGACTTGCATATGAGTTGGATTTGAGCGAGACAGAGCTGTGCAGAGTCACCAGCCTTGTTCTCTCCTCCGTGGTCATCAGGATCCAGTGGCAAGACAAAAGGTCAAGACGACTGGTGATGGCCCAGGATACAGTGGGTGATCTTGACATTTTTATATTAAGGTCTTTCTCAGATCTCAGTTTGTCTGAGGCCATATCCATTCAATGACTAAGGGCTAGGTAAGAATTGAGACACTTCAGGGAGGAACATTTGATCTAAGCTTTTCTTTTCTTCTTTTTTTTTTCATGACTTAGCCTGGGAGAGGCCTGCAAGCTTTCAGTACTCCCAAAGTAATGTGATCAGGGCAAAATATGTTTGCTCCTCTCTTGGAATAATGAGTTCTACATGTTCCTGACACAGGTTTGAGTCTTTCATCCTGTCCCTGATTAGGAATTTCAAGAGTGCTTTGAGACTCAGCTATTATAACCTTGCCAGGAGGCTCTAGAATCAGAGTGGCTGAACTTCAGGCTCCCCTTTGATCTGGAACTCTTGCCCTGGTTATTCCACTGTGGGAATCCACCCGGGGCTGGAGGCTAGAACCAAATCCCTACTCTGCTTCTGGGAACAGAGCCACACAACTACTGTTGGCTTTCAAATTTGTTACTCACTCAGTACTCAGTTAGAGCCCATTAGCAATTTCTCCTCTCTACCACCCCCTCTTTTGTGATTCTTCCCCATCCCAGTTCTACCAGGAATTCAATGGTGGGAGAGCTAGCTGCTAAGTGGCAACTATTCCTGCACCCTGTGTTAGTTCAGGGATCCCTTCCCGCCCAGCTGCTTCCTGGATTGGTACCCAGCCTCTGTTCCCTTTCAATTGCAGGGAACAGGTACTCCTGGTCAGGTTCCATTCCTAGTGTAAATAGCAACCTCTATGTTTTTCTCTCTAAAGGCTGTTGGGATGGAAGAAAAATGATTCACTTTTCTAAGTTTTTGCAAGAAGAATTCAACCTAGTACATTTTTTAGATCTTTGTGGAAGAGCTTTGGTGAAGAGCTAGGCTAGACTTTTTCCTCTTAACTCCTCCATTTTGACTGTATCATGAGTTTCCTAGACTAATAGAATCAGAGGCCTTTTCCCATCCCCAATCCTATTCCCAATTTAATGCTTAATAGTAAACTTATGAATATAAGATTATATTCAGAATTTCCACAACAATTCTTTAGTATATAATCAAAAATAATAAGAAGAAGAATAAACACTACCAAACCAACTCTTATATAAGAAAAACACTTTGTTTTCACTTTTCTGTGTGAAAAAAACTTTTTTTTTAAAAAAGACTCAAAAATTTCCTGTATTATTTCTTTTTAACTACTCTTTTTATATCTACCTTTCTCTAGTCTGTTGTTATGGAAATGACTAAAATGTCAAAACATTGTACTCTATGATCCCACAGGGAAAGGTGAATATTACTGGGAAAGCTCTGCAAAAGGAAAGCTGAAAACAAATTTGGACTTGGCACTCAAAACAAAACACATTGTCTTCTGCTTTTCACACCCCTCCTTCTTCTGTGTGATGGCCTAGTTCTACTGCTGGTGAACAGGATAGGAAGGCTAGGTCTTGTGAACCTAGGTAAATAAATCTCTGATGCTGTGAACACAAATACACTGGTTCACCAATTTGGATTGAATTGCTCAGCCCAGCCATTGACACAGCCAAATAGACTACTGGTGTTCAGTGATAAAAATAGTCACCTCAGCCAATGAGGATGAATAGCCTTATGTACCTAGTCTAGTTTTCCCCCTTCTTTTGAAAACTCAGGTTAATTGTTTTAGAAAGATCACTTTCAGGATCAAAAAGATTGGTGAAATATTAATATATGTAATAAAACAACATGTGCAAGTTCTACCCACCATATCGAAACATGAATATTTTAGTGTAAACAATAACAAAAACATGAATATTTTAATATAAGCACTATACATAATTAAAAGAACTTTTTAACTTTATTTTTAAAGGGGTTAAGATTTACCATTCTGTTTATACTTTTTTTTTAATCTATTGCTCCAATGTCCTTCAAGTCACATGTCCTTTCGCCAGTTTACTAGAAATAGCACCTAACTATGAGAATCATAGGATTTTATTTTGGGGAAATGAAAGAAAGAACAGTAGCATAGTTTTGAGGAATTATCACAGCAAACTGGGGTATAGAGGAGAATAGTATGGAATCAATTCAATTAAGTTCAAAATTTAGGAAGTAGCTATTATTTGTAAGGCACTGTAAACTTAGGTACCTTCCTTTGGGATGTCAGCCAGTTCTACTGTATGCTTTCCAGTTGTGCCTTCTTATGAATCTATAAACCTCTTAAATTGGAACTCTTCCATCTTAGCACAACTATCGGGGGCCATATTGTTTATACTGAAAATAATCCAAGTTGATGTCTTTACTTTTGTCCATTTCCCTTTTGGGGCCTAAATAAATTGTCTTAACATATTGGGTTGAAGATACTACAATTACATGCTAACTTTTCTCAACTTTATCCTTTTTTTTTTCTAATTTGCTATTGATTTTTTGTCTGCTTTTGTCAACTGAGGATCTTACTGAATATAAATGATTAATTCAGAAATGACCAAAATGACTCCCACTGAGATGAAGTCATTTTACTCTCCTGTTTCAATGCGTTATAATAATATTGTTTAGTTCCCACATGTTTCAGTGCTTCCCAAGGCCTTTCTTAAAGAAAATATTCTTTATTTTCCAATCCAAATGCATTTATCGAAGACCTACAATGTACCAAGCTTTACGTTAGTCACTAGGAATATTGACACAGCAATGAAATAGAGTCCCTGAATTCAAGTAATTGTCCATCAGGGGAGGTAACGTAAATATATACATATGTGTGTGTATGTATGTATGTATGTATGTATGTATGTGTATGTGTATATATGGGAGATTAGCAGTTCAACTTTTGAAGAAATTTGGTCATATCCATGTAGACATTCTCATTATAAATACATTATTAATTAAAAAAAAAGATTGCAGCAATATGAACAGGCACCTTGGGAATGATGATACAGGCAGCTAGATGATACAATGGATAGAACACTGGGCTTGGAAGCAGGAAATTTTATCTTCATGATCCAGCCTCAGACACTTACTAGCTGTGTGATCCTGGGCAAGTCCCTTAACTCAGTTTGCCTCGGTTTCTTCATCTGTAAAATGACCTGGAGAAGGAGATGGCAAACCACTCCACTATATTTGCCAAGAAAACCCCAAATGGGGTCCCAAAGAATTGTACATGACTGAACAACATTCATGATGTAGGGGGCGGGAGACTTCTAAGCAATCCATGAGGCTTTGGTTTACTTCATTTCTTGATCCTCAAATATATTTTCCAATGTTTTGCTTTCCTCCTCTGGGCCCATCATCATATTGAAACCATTGTGAATTAAAGCACATGTTGAATTAGTTTGTCATGCCTTGTCAAGTTCTTCATGGGATTTCTTTGCTTCAACCTCTGAAACAGATGTTGTCCCAGAAGCTGCAATTATCTTCATCACAGTTTGTTTGCTTACTCTTGTGAGCACTCTAAGAAAAGCTAACCCACACAATCATGCTTTGTTGTTGCTAGTGGTGGTGGTTTGGCAATATGGCCAAATCAATTTCTACATGTACTTATTTGCTGGGAAGAGTCATTCCCAAGGTGCCTGTTCATATTGCTGCAATCTTTTTTTTTTAAATTAATAATGTATTTATAATGAGAATGTCTACATAGATATGACCAAATTTCTTCAAAAGTTGAACTGCTAATCTCCCATATATACACATACACATACATACATACATACATACATACATACATACATACATACATACACACACATATGTATATATTTACGTTACCTCCCCTGATGGACAATTACTTGAATTCAGGGACTCTATTTCATTGCTGTGTCAATATTCCTAGTGACTAACGTAAAGCTTGGTACATTGTAGGTCTTCGATAAATGCATTTGGATTGTGTGATTGACCAAGATCATTCATTAAGAACACACACAGTTTAGTTGTGCTTGTTATCAAGACTCTGACTACCTTTCTGCTTTCCCTGTGCCATCACAAGGAAATCAGAAGGGGTGGGGCAAACATTTTCAGACTGCTTTGTTTTCTCTGTAACAATTCAGCAAACAAAACAATTCATCACTTTGTGGCAAAACTTTTGGCCAGGGGCTTTTCTATATTTAGCTTTCTTTGTGTCTTGATGGCAGACACAGTGTGTCCCTTGACCTGTCTTAAAAATCTCTCTAGTTTGGTAGAACCTACAAGAGTTCATACTTCACCAGCAAATATATCTGCTGAGAAACAAGGGTGACCTTATACCATAATAAACCAGGAGAATCGGTCTTTCTTGGAGGACTGTTTTCAACATAGAACATAAATAATTTATTGTTGCTAAAAAACAGTGACTAATTTTATGTTTTTCTGTGCAATTAATTCCTGTCTTGGTGATACTATAGGAGTCTGCATTGCTTTTTTTTAAATTGCTCCAAGCAAACACAAAAGGGGGTTATTATGGGGAATGGTAAGATTGCCAAAATAAGAAAGCAACAGAACTCCTTTCAGATGGTGAAACAAAGGTTTTTTGAAATAAATTACATTTATTTAGAGCAACTATTTTATACATAATATTACCTGTGGGAAAACATTTAAATGGCATTTACTTTTTTGCAAGGAGACTGGTTTATACCATGCTTATCTAAGAATGACTTTAAAAGTAGAGTAATGGATAGAGTTTGGAGTTTAACCCCTAGAGCACTCATGTTCAAATTCTGTGTCTCACACATACTCCCTGTGCGATCATTGGAAAATCACTTAACATCTCAGTGCTCTAGGCAGCACCCTATGTCTTAAGTCAAAGGCAAACTGCCTAACTACACCGAGAGCTGTTCTCTATATTGTTGACATTCACAAGTTGACTTCCATGAATCACATCTTCTAGAAATCCTTCTTTTGTCTCTTAGGAACCTCACCTATCTCTTGAAGCTTGCATGATCAGAAGACGCATGAAAGCCTGCTTTTCAACATAATCGAACTCGTACCTGGTAGTACTAAGAGAGCTAAATCTTCCTTGTTCATGCTGTCAAACCATTTGCAGTTTTCTGTTTCTGATAGAAACAAGTCGAATATACTTATGCTCAATTTCCTATGTGGTGATTCCTGATTTAAGAAATAAATTTACAATCTGCAGGATTCGATTTGTGATGTACTAGTTTTAAGCAAATTTCAGTTTGAACCAAAGGAGCAATGTGACAATTCTATTGCTGCAGGAATTACAAAATCTGTAAAGTGAAATATAATTGAATATAGTGGGAGAGGATGGGTTTATCACGGGTGATACTGTGCTACGAGGAGGAGAGGGAATTCATAGCTCTTTGCATTTGCCATCACTGTGACATCATTATTTCCTATGAGCTTATTGCTTGTTTGTTAATCATTTATCAGCATTTGTTAATCATTGCACTTGGTGGTGACAGTGAATTTACGATATATGGGTTGTATACTGTAGCCACCAGGTTAAAAAAAAATACCTGTTAAAAATGTCTATAAAATAGACCATTAGGTCAGGTAAATACTAGTGCCCCACAGATGGGTCTTTTCACATGTAGACAACAGTTTGTTGACAATCATCCTTATCAAAGGGAAACAGTACTTTACTGAACCTAGGGGTCAGACTACCCAAGAGTAGTTACACATCTTTCCCTGGGTTATAACCTTCATGTATATATTTTGTCAAGAAACTCCAGTTAAAATGTATCATTAAAGTCCTTATGTCCTACACCTTTTTCAGTCCTTCTTAGGGGATTTTGGCCAACTCTGCCACACAAATTCATTCAGCTGACAGGATCAAAGATTTGAGCTGGAAGGAATCTTAGAAGTCACTTAGTCTAAACCCCTCATTTTTTGGATGAGGCGTGTAGAGTTGAAGTGACTTGTCTATGGTCACACAGGAAGCAATTTGCAGCGCTAGGAAATAATCATAGGTCCTCTGACTTAAAATTCAGGACTCTTTCCACTGTACCTCCCAGAGAAGGAGCTTGAAGATAGGTAAAGAGAGATTGGAACTATCCTCAAACAAAAAATAATTAGCTTACATTTTGGTTACCCTTTTAGGTTTGCAAACCTGAAGTGTAGCAAAGCCTGGACAAAGGAGAATTGTATTCTCTACCTAACTAGAAGTCATTTTAAAACACAAGGGTATTGAAGCAATCTGGCTTGATGCCTGCATATCTCTATTACCTAGCGCTCAGGGGGATATTTCATTTGTCTGTAATTTGATTGCATCTCCTTTTCATCTTTAGTGGGTGCCAGAAGTTTGAGAAGGGGTAAGGGACACAAATCAACCTCATCCTTTCACATTCTGAATGATTCTACATCTGGGCCATGAAGCCAGCTGCTCCTGGAGGGATAAAAGTCTGTCAACTGATCTTTCTTGGGAATAACCTGCCTTTCAAAGCTGAGAGAGACCAAGAGGCTCTAGACACTTTTACTGGCCTCAGTTCAATAGTAAGCTATTGTGCTTCAAAGAAGGCCTTAACCACTACTCGTCACCACATACCTGTACAAAAATGTATCAATTTAGCCTTGGAAAGAAATGAAAACAGGACGCTCATTGGAAACCCAGACAAGACTGTTAATACAACCTGCTTGAATCCCCATTTCTTTTGAGCAATGATTAAAAAAAAATGCCACCGAAAGGGTTCAAATATCCTACAGTGAAATCCAGTTCAGACAGTCCTCTGACTTTAGTCAAAGCCTGAGACACCCTTTAAAAGCTTGGAAGGTATTCTATCTTATCCATCCTCCATTCAGTAAGCTAATTGCTAACCTTTATATTTGGGGACCTGTGTGGGAAATACAAATGAACCAATTCAATTTGTAATCTGAGAATAAAATGGTCACAGTCATATAAGAGCAAAGAACAGTCGATTGCTCATATGAAAAGCTTTCTAAAAGGACCCAACTCCCAGCTCCTATGGAGTGACCCATTTTTATTACAGAATATAAGCAGACAGAACAATTCTCTTATGAACCACCTGAGTGAATTGCTGAACTCAGAACTGTTGCTGGACTGGGGAGGGAAAAGTCAACAACCTAAATAATATATTAATTGAGGTGTCCTAGCATAGAACATATAGCTGAACTTTTCCAAGGAATTTATTCAAAAAGGAGGACTTAAATGAAATTTATTTACATGCAGGCTAAAAAAATACAGTTAAAAAATTACTTTTCAGTTTGGCCAGGTATATGTGAGGTAAGTGTGACTAAGCATATTGAACATATTTTGTTTTCCCCTCTGATTTTTTTCCATCTGCTCTTGACTGATTTTATTACATCCCATTCCATCTCATCCCATTCTATAAGTTTTAACTAAGTTTTTCTAAATGTAAGAAATCATTCTAGGGAATGAAGATATAAAGAAAAACAAACTTGTCTTCGGGTAACTTACGTTCTACAAGAAGCTCAATTATTTGATTAGTTCAATTATTGAGGGTCTGATGCTCATGGGAGTTAAGGATGTGAACCAGTTAGTTCGACATAGAGTAATATCTTGCAACTATGTGTGTGGTTGAGAGACTGACTTTGTAGATGAAGGGCAGGCAGCGAAACTTGTAGATAAGACAAATGGTCAGCCTATCATAGAGGGCATGGTATCACCAAATCTCCACCCAGATATGTGGCAGGAGTCACTTCTCCTCTTCATGAATACTTATTGAATGACTACTGCTGGCATTTTACTTCCTATTGTAGGAAGTCTTTTATCTCAAGGGACCTACTTCAGTGCTTTTGTTAGTCACTCTTGTTTATAATAGGGGCAGCTAGGTGGTAAAGTGGATAGAGCCAGTACTGAGTCTGGAGTCAGGAAGACCTGAGTTCAAATCCTGCCTCAGATACTTATTGGCTGTGACCTTGAGCAAATCACTTAACCCTGTTTGCCTCAGTTTCCTGATCCATAAACTGAGCCGGAGAAGGCAATGACAAACCAATCCAGTATCTTTGCCAAGAAAACCCTAAACTGAGTTATGGAGAGTTGAATATGACTGAAACGACTGAACAACAACAGCAACAGCTTGTTTATCATAGCAAATACTAGTCAAACACAAGAAAAATAGGTATGAATAGTTTGCTTCATTCTGGCAAAACAGACCATCTGAAACAACCTTTTGATGAAATACTAATTCATCAATCTGTTCCAAAATCAGATTGAGATGCAAAACAATGCATTAATCATAAGCAAAATTCAGTGCTAGGCTTTATGGGAGGCATGGGAAGATGAACTGGAACTTTTAAAAAATCATAGGATTACAGAACTGGTAGGGATTTGAGAGGTTTTCTAACACAACCCCTTTATTTAGACATGGTCCTGCCCTTAAGGGTTCCTTACAGATCCTTTTCATACATGGATTAATCTCTATTAACATATTCCATTTGAGGAGTTGATGACAGCAAAAATAATGATAACTAACATTTGTATAAAGATTGCTCTGTGCATGGCACTGGGCTAAGTGCTTTAAAACGATTATAGCATTTGATCCCTCTCAACCCTGGGAAGTAGGTACTATTCTTATACCCATTTTACAGATTAGGAAACTGAGAAAAACAGAGGTTAAGTGACTTGCCCAGGATAACCCAAGTAGTAAATGTCTGAGCTCAGGTCTTCCCGGATATAAACCCAGTACTCTATCTACTGAACAACCTAACTGTTCCATTTGCCACAGCGAAGGGAGCAAAGGATAACAGGCACACTGCATAATGGTGGAGGCCAGCAGAGCACAACAAAATGAAGTGTGAAGACAGTAGGGGAAGTATATCAGTTCTCTGGGACAGATGCCCATTTGTCTCATACTAGTTACAGCTCTGCCCTCTCATCTTCGTAACTCCCTTGTTTAAATACAGTGACCCCTATAATCTTCACAGAATCACCATTTGTTTACATTGCTCACCTAAATACAGGTATATAATGAGGCAAAAATTTCTGCCCTTGTATCACAAACATATTATTGTCACAGCTTCTAGAACCCAGACCTATAATTGTTGTTATTAACCCATTGTGCCTCAACCTTTCCTTGGAATTCTGAAGGACAATGGACTTTGTGTATCAAAAAAGTCTCAATTCTAGAGCAATTCAGTTTGACCCCTTTGGATGTGTTTTCTCTATTATGTTTTTTTCCCCAAACATTGGCTTTTATATCAAAGATCATAAAAAGAACTTATTCACTTGAAATGAACAGTGATTACTCAAACTGGTCAATAAACATCCCTGAGCCATCCCTAGGTAAGAAACTTGGTGAGTCCCCTTTCCCTTCATTTCCCTCATTTGGAGAGATTGACATATTGTGAAAGTCTAGTCAATAGCTGTTAGCATTTCTGAAAGCCAACCAAGTGAATTAGAGATATGGAGAATACTTTGGCAGAATTTCAACATCTCCCCCTACCTTGATCCACTGAATAACAAGAAGGTTACTGTACCAAGACCTTGTTTAAAAATCATGTCATTTTTCTCCCTAGAAGACATTCTTTCTTTAGTCTTACTTTGTTAGAATGTAAGACCTTATTAAAGCTCAGGCAGCTGATGTCACACATGTGGGATTAGTCACGCCAGGTTGCGTAAAACTATATGGTAGGATATGCTGACTCTTAAAAACTTGACATGAAAATAAAAAATGAAAGTTTCTTTTGAATATTAAAAAAATAAATTGGGCAGGATTTTTTTAACCAATGATACATTGTTTAATGTATTAATTTTATCAATCCTTCTGAAACTGTCAGTAGTTGTAGATTTTAAATCGTAAGGTATGAGGGCCCTGACCACTGAGGAGGTGGGTACTCTTCATACTCCTCTAAACTCCTCTGGATTTCATCATGCACTCTGCAGTCTCATCACTCTGCAAGCTCACAGTAACCCCAAAACTTATACCTCTTCAATACAACCTTCCCCTTGAGACCCCTCTATCCCTCTGATTGGAGAGTGGCAGTAGCATTCTGCCCATCTCCTCCATTTAAGAAGAGAACCCAGGGAATCCATCTCTATTTCCCACACAGTTGCACTCCCTCTGGTGTTACCACACCTCACCGACTTTCAGCTTCTGTCTTTTGCTGTCTTGCTTTTATTAGATTCTTAGCTCCTTGAAGGGCAAAGATTGTCTTTCACCTTTCTTTGTATCCCCGACACTTTCCCACAGTTCCTAGAACATAGTAGACACATAATATTTTTTTATTGACTAGATAGATTTCTGCCCCTCCCCAACCCCCAGTTCTTTAATGTGTTATTGCTTGCTATTAAGCATTCACAGTTTGTACTGTATGAGACAATGATAAGAGATGGCAAAAATTCAGTATTGGGTTATAATATTCCCCTCTAAAGCTTTACAGCCTAGAATTTAGAGGCATATTGAGGCTTCAGTTCAAGGAAAAAAAAAACTTTCTTAAAAATTAGGCCTCTCTGTAAGTGAAATGGGCTCTCTCTCAAGGAACTGGTTGATGAGAGCCCGAATAAGATTTTCTGGATATGATGCACTAGAACCCTTTGAGGCGTTCAGATTGACTATGAAAGACCTTTTCAACTTTGAAATTCTGTGATTCCATGAGCACGTTTGAGAAAAAGTTCATAGATGTAGGGTTTTTAAAAAAAAAATTTTTTTAGGAGATCATATCCCACAGCTTCCTTTGATAATCATGTCTGGAACTCTTATAGAAAGTTATTTCTAATATCTAACTTACACTAGTACAGTCACAGTTTAAAAACAGAATGTGTTCTTTTTATTCAAGGGTTTGAGGATTTGTTCATTGGATAATGGGTTTAACTTCTTTCATAACTGTCTTAAAAGGTATGACAGGAAAATACTGAGTAGGACTATGGGAAAATCCATTCTAGATGCTATATTCTTAGGGAGGCCATTCATTTGCCCTGCTAAGTAATCTCTTCTCCTATGTCTTTTTTTTTCCTACTCACAGAGGTTGATTAGTCAATAAATATATATAAAATACCCATTTTGTACCAGAAACTGAGCTAAGTGCTGAGGATACAAAGAGAGTCTAAAGGTAGTTCCTAACTGCAAGGAACTCACTATGTTGTTGTTTGTTTGTTATTTGCGCCTTGTTCTTGACATCAGGAAGGAGATGGATTTCAGTGAGGGAGGGCTGTGCAAAGTCATCAGCCTCACTTTCTTCTCTGGAGCCATCTGGGTCCAGTGGCAAGATATATATTAGGACAACTAGAGATGGCCCTGGATACAGTGGAGGATCTTGGCCTTTATAAACTAAAGACTTTCACAGGTCTCAGTCTGACAGAGGCAATGTCCATTTAGTTATTAAGGCTAGGTAAGAAATGAGGCAAAGAATGGCCTCTTTACCTAGTTTAAAAAAAAAAAAACAACAACAACAACAATCTGGGACGGGAAGACCCTTAAGGTTTCTGGCCAATACAGAAACAATTGCTATTTACATTCACCTGAGCAAATCAAGGCCCAAACAGTGACTAAGTGAGGCTTGGCCTGGGTTGTTGGCCAATCAATGAGAGCCAAGTGATTTTGGTTTAGGAAGTGGTCCTTAAGGAAAAAAAAAATCCCTTTCAGAGATCAAAATTTACATTCATGTGGGCAGAGCCCTGGTGTCAGATAAGTCCACCCTATGTGGACAAAACAGAAAAGAAAGTTCACTATTTTATAAGATACACAGCAAGAAAACAAGTGTGTACAGACAAGCTATATACATGATAAATAGTACATAATTGAAGAGAGAAGGCATTGAAAAGAAGAAGGAAGGAATTGAAAGGGACTGGGAAATACTACTTGTGGAAGGTAGGATTTTGGTTGGTAACCGATAGGTGGAGATGAGAAATAAGAGAATTGCAGCAATATGGAAAAGCCAGAGAAAATACCTATTAAGAAATGCCTGTCTTATTTATGGAACTGCAAGAAGGTCAGTGTCTCTTTCAACTACGCTGCAAGGAATAAGGTTTAAGAAGACTAGAAAAATAGGACAGGGCTAGGTTATGAAAGGTTTTGAATGCTAAATAGAGGATTTCATATTTGATCTGGAGGTGATAAGAAGTGAGTTGAGGAGCGTTAATTGGTTAATGCTATGCCTCTCTAAAGGCAGCCTAAGATGCTATTAGCTTCTGTGACTGCCATATTGTACTGCTGGCTTATTTTGGGTTTTCAGTCTCTTAAAATGGCCTTTTTTATTTGAACAGTTTTCTATACCCTTCTTCCTAAGAAAATTGGGATTTTTTTTCTTAAACTCCAGTCTTAAATTTATCTTAAGTTTTGCCCATTCTATATTGTGGAGCTCTTTTTGGATCCCAATTTTGTGATCTAATATGCAAAACAGACTGGTTTTCCATGACATTATCGAAGTCATTTATGAAAATGAGTATAAGAAAGCCAGGGAAAGAATCCCACTGGAGATCTCCTTCCTTCAAACCCATATGCTTTTGAACAAAGCTGCAGAAAATCATAAAATCATGCTGAGTCCACTATAAATTTGTTATTTAACCTCAAGGACACTCTCATTGCTATAAGGCAACCCTTTTACACCTCCTTAATTAACTTCTTTTGTTCCCCTCACTTTTAACAATCTTTAATTTGGAAGAGAAGTCAAGATAAGCTGTTCTTTAGGGTTTGGTATTAGGGTAAAAGGAGGGGTGAAATGACCTATTTTTTCCAATGTTAAAAACTATTGAACACAGGGTAAAAGTCACAAATAGGACTACTAATAAAAACAACCAACCCCCCTCCAAAAAAAAAAACAACTCAGCTAGCCCACCACCTTTCCTCGCCAACAGTTCTAAAATCCATTCCATAATCTTGATACATATTTACATATTCCTGCAGTTTCACAATTCTGCTTTAACTTACATCACCATCTCCAAAGACTCAAGGTAGCTTATCCTCATTGCTGTGTAGCAAGGCAATAGTTACTGTTATTTTAGTAGCCATCACTTCTTTAAAACTAAAATCACTTATGGGGGAAAAAAAAGAAAAAAACCAAACCAAAACAAACAAACAAACAAAAAACCAAAACCCTTGCCTCTAAATATATCTTCCCACAAATTAAAAGTACCCTTCAAAGGCCAAGAGTCTTAAACTTTCAAAGCATATCACCTGAACTAATATTATGGAAGCATGAATGGCAAAATTGAAGATCACATTAATAGCTATTTTTTTCTATGTATTTGAAGCACAGATTTAAAAAAAAAAGGCAAACTTTGGGAATTCAGTGACACAAGGTACACTGTCGTAACTTTAGAGAAGCTATACATCCGAGAAAACAAAGCAAACTAGTGTTTCTTTCTTTTTGAAACAGTGCATTAAATAATTTTACTCACCCGTAAAGACCATTTAAAAATATTAGGTCAATAAATTTCTAACATCCATAAAAATGTAGCTTTCTTATTAAAATGCAAGAATTTCTTTTAAAAAAAGATGTCTAAACAAGAAAAGACAAAAACCAAACTGGAATGAAAGCCTAAACAGCACATCTAAAATTGGGGATTTTTGTTTGGGCCTTCATATTCTTCTGTCCCTCTACCTACCCTGCTGTAGTTCCAAGTCCCATTTCTCCAGGGCCCTGCCTAGCCACAGGCCCAGTTCTTCCCTGCCCAAAGAGCTCAGTACACATCACTTCTCAACACTGACCACTGCTGGTAGAACTCCAGGGGCTGGCCTCATATTGTGCCTGTACCACCCACTCTTAACTTTCCATCTAGTGGATCCATGTTTAACACTTGATTTTAACTTTCTCCTCTTTGGTGTCTCATTTGCTTTTCCATTAAACATTGGTGAATCATTTCTTCTTCTCTTTTATTCTGCTCTTCCTCTTGCCTTAACTGTATTTCTTTGTGTTTTTGCATTTCTCCATTGTGAAGTTCCACCATCTGCCTCTGTTCTTCTTCACGTCTCATTAGATCCTGGTGTAAAAGATTTACCTGATGCTCATGATATGCACCCTCCATTTCACTATCCAGTTAATCTTTTGCATATTTCATGTTTTTCTCAACCTGCTTCCTTTGCTGCTTTTCATTTCAGTATAAAGACTTCATCTCTGGGAAATATTCAAACTCAGAGGTGTCATGTTGAACAAAACAGAGAGGGTTCTCTTTCTCCTTTTGATACATAGGATTCTTCTGTGCAAGTTTTTCAGGAAGACCATCTTCATTGTCTGGATGTTCAAGTGATTCCACAATAACTGGACTTAGAACTTGTGTCAACAAAAACACTCCTTCCCCAAACTGTTCAAATGTTTTTTTTTGTTTTTGTTTTTTTTGCATCTGACTTAGAAACTAATTCAAGATGCCTTTTCCTGTAGATCTTCCTCAATCATCAACAATAAAGACAGTCATTTCAATAGGTCTGAATGGGCTGAATGCTTACTCCAGTAATTCACTGGAAACATGGGGTGAAAAATTTTGTACAGGTAGGGTAGCTGCATGTACGGCAAAACGAACCTGAAATTGTCGCCCTCTCATGGGTCTATCATCAAATTCTGCTTTTGCACTTAGATTCCAGTTTGATGACTTCACTAGGTTTTCCATATTTAGCTGATAATCTTTTGAAGTCTAGTCTAAAGTATCTTCTGGCAGATTTCCCACAAGTAACCTACCTATCTGTGTGCAAGTTTCCCTCCAGGCCTCCTCAAGAGAGACAAATTTGCTTTAAAGGCCTCCGAGCCCTAGATCTCTTGGCTGAGGCCCCCGGATAGTCGGGGCGAGGGTCCCCGTTGATGGGAAGGCAGCGGGGGGGGGGGGGGGACTCTGCCCTCCTCTCAGAATTTCTCGCCACCTCTGTACTGCGGTTTCGGGTGTCCTCCAGGAGGAGGGAGGCCGGGCACGCCGGGGGCTCCGACCAGACTTAGCCTTCCGTGGGCCCCGCCTGGGGCCAGTCACTGCCAGGACCGGGTTCAGCCGCGATGCCAATAGCTGCTGCGCCCGGAGGAGTGATGGGAGGCGTGTGCCACGTCTGGAGCGAGGCCGGCCCCAGCGGCCCTGGACTCTGGCTCGGGAAGGGGTCCCGATCGGGGAGAAGGAAAGGTGGAGGAGGCTCTCTGGGAACATGGAGCCTCCTTCCTGACACTGGATGGCCCGGGACACAAGCCTCAGGTGAGCCTCGCCCACTTCAACGCAGCAGATCCTCGCAAGTTCAGACCCTTTATCGTCTCGAGTGCGGTCCTTTGAGTGAATCCAAACTTCACAGAACAAATCCCCTTAATAAAAGGCCGCACCCAAGGACCTAGAAGCGCACATGTGGCCTCGCGGCTGCAGGTTCCCCACCCCTGGAACCTTTTCATCCCCTCTTACAACTGCGTCAGCTCACCTTTCCCGGTCCTCAGCTGAGAAACGCCACCAATTTAATTGAAAAAAAGAAAAAAATGAAGCCCGACCTCTGAGAATGGCTTCTTTTCCCCTTTCTCCTCATCGCCCAGATGCAGATGCCTTCTGCTAAGGCTGCTTTCTTCATTCTTGTCTCACACGAAGATTGGGGCCTTTTCCTAACCAAGGCAAACCCTTTTACCTTCAGGTTGCTCCTATTTCATCCATCCATCTCCTGAATATTACCTCCTTTATCATTTCCTGTTCTTTCACTTTTCTTCAATCTTTTTCTGTCTACTGCTTCTGTACCCTAGCATCTTATCCTTACAAAAAAAAAAAAAAACAAACAAAAAATAAAACTAAAACAACTCCTCACCTGATCTTTGCTGTTACTTTCCTACTCTATGAACTCCAGTGGGCTCCCTATCATCTTTAGTATTAAATATAAAATCCTCTGTTTAATATTCAAAGCCCTTCATAACCTGACTCCCTATTTTTTAAATCTTCTTACACCTTACCTCCCACAATGTACTCTGTTGTACAGTGACACTGGCACCCTTGCTGTTCCTTGAACAAGACCATGAACTTCCTGACCTCCAGGCATTTTCACAGTGCTTTCTCTTCAGCTCTGCTTTCTGGTTTACCTGATCTTCTCCAAGTCCCAATTAAAAGCCCATCCTCCATAGGCAACCTGTTTTGATTCCTCTTATGTTTAGTACTTTCCCTTTCATACTTATCTTCAATTTATACTGTATATAGCTTACAGTAGAAAAACTGTGTCTCCAGTTTTGACATGTCTCCCCCATTACATTGTGAGCTTCTCAAGAGCATGGACAGTCTTTTACCTTTCTTTGCATCCCCAGGGCTTAGCTGAGTGTCTAGCATATAGTAGGTCCTGAATAAATAATTGACTGACAGTCCCTCTGGGTTCCAGGGACACTACTTTTTCCTGGTTCCCCTCCTACCTGTATGACCACTCCTCAGTGTTCTTTGATGGATCTTCATCCTGGGCATGTCCACTAAAAATGAACATCCCCAGTCCCCAAAGTCTTGGATCCTCTTCTCCCTCAATACTATTCAGCATTGATGATTTAATTATCATGGACATCAATTATTTAATCATTATCTTTTTTATTTAGAGGGTTAGTTAGTTATAGACCCACCCATTTTCTTGGGTGGATTCTATTGTCTTTCACCCTACATCTTTTCATTGTTCAAGGAATTAATGAGAAGCACAATTAAATGACTTCCCAGAATGTCTGGAAATGTCCATGATATTTGATTGATTCATCAGTCTAAAATTCCTGTGGTGGTTAAAGGTAATGAGATTAGATAAATCACTCATTAAGCATTTGTGTGCCAGACATTATGTTAAGAACAAGACATACAAATGTCGCAGAGAGGGAGAGAGAGAGGGAGAGAGAGAGAAAGAGAGAGAGAGAGAGAGAGAGAGAGAGAGAGAGAGAGAGAGAGA
>NW_020954551.1:25051481-25061970 GCF_900497805.2 Vombatus ursinus | reverse complement strand
AGAGAGAGAGAGAGAGAGAGAGAGAGAGAGAGAGAGAGAGAGAGAAAGAAAGAAAGAGCTCCTGTCCTGCCCTTTAGGAGCAGGGTAGGAGTATTTTAACGATGATTGGGATGGGGAGAGGGAGACAGTTTAGAAAAGGGAGCTGGAAAGCAAGGGATGGTAGAGAGCTCTAAAAGTATGGAGAATCAGAATCTGAGAAGCAGAGTTAGAAGTGAGCTTTGTTAGTCTGGATTACTTTAGCAAATAAAGATTCCATAAAGAAATTCACCTATCAGTGGAGGAGGCCAGAGATCTAGAGGTATATCCATCTTGAAAAGGAGACTGGGTTGAGGTGGGAAGTACAGAATTCCACAGGGTCAGGGGCTAAGAAACTTAAACAGATTGCAAGTGACCATGATTTATTTATTCATGAGAGTTCCCAGTGCTAAAATCTTTTTTTTTTTTTAGGCTCAAGATTATTGGGGAAAGGGGAAGGAGAGTGTAACATTCTCTTAATGCAAATGTCTTTAGGGAAAAAGTTACAATATAAACTTCATTTTTTTTTATTGGTAACTAAAATCCATTGAAGTACTCCCTTGATGTCTGCCTCTGGTTGGAAGGTAACCCTGAGTTCTTAAAAGACACTCTGATTGGTATTGCCAAGCTAGAACATCTTTGTGTAGGCCTAATGACAGCCTTTGTGTCTGTTGTCCAAGCATCAACTTAGCAAAATTTGCAGTTCATCACTAAGTGTGTTGAAAGATGATATAATTTTTAACTATAGAAATTCTCAAATACTATCTACCAAGTCATAGAGTAGTTGTGATTTTTAACAAGAGGGAGTCCCCATGCCAACAAAATCACAGGTTTTTTTTTTTAAATACTGACATATTAATCATATACATTTTACTGAAAATGAGCTTCAGGTTCTTTCTTTACAGATTGTTTTGACTTAAAAAGAAGGTTGGGAAAGAATGATGATATTAATAGCTTGTGGAAGGGAAAGGAGCAGTAACAAAGAGGGAGAAAGGTAAATAATAGTGAAGTGATGTTGGGGAATGAAGTCAATGAAGACAAAAATTGCTTACTTAATTTTCCTTAGGGCTAGCTAGATCATTGGTATGATTTATTTATAAAACCTCCATCATGGAGCAGAAGGGTGGTATACATGGCAGAGTGGTACGCAAAAAATCAGGAGTTCCCTGTGTTCAAATACTCACCATAACACCATCTTTGAGACCATGAACAAGTCTAAATTTCTCTGATTTTCAATTTCTTCTTCAGTAAAATTTTAAATAATGACAATCATAATTATAATCATAATGGAGAGGCAGTCTGGCATAGTTGATAGAGAACTGACCTTGGAGGCAGGAAAAGATGAGTTCAACTCCTATCTGATACATACTGGTTGTGTGCAGGGCAAGTCACTTAACTTTTCAGTGTCCCCTGCAACTCTGTAAGACTTTAAGTATTAGAGAACTTATCTATCTTCAAGGTAGAGGAAGCTTCCTCATCTACAAGTTCCCTGTATTTATGAAATTGCAAGTTCAGTGTCTTTCCAATGATGATGATGATGATGATGATGATGATGCCTATACCTTTAATTTCTATCTCCTGGGTTGTTTTGAAGATCAAATGAAACATTGCTGGTAAAATATTTTTCAATCCTCAAGGCATTATCCAAAAGTAAGTTCTTATTATATTGGCAAACTTCCCTTTCAGTTTTATTCTTTTTTATCCCTAAATAAAATGTCAAAATCTTTTCTCTCTTTTCAAACCAAAACTTCATCTCCTCTACAACACTGAGGGTTGAGAGGAGGCTGTATCATTGGCAAGTCACAATTTTCTTTTTCTGTACTACCATCATTCATCGAGCTTTAGAATTATGGTCTATGCTTTGTTAACAGTTGGAATTCATTAAATCCAGGAAACACTGCAATATTATTTCAGCATATGATTCAATACCAAATGTGTTCCCAGATAAAGCTGTTCTTTTCTCAGATACTAAATCACTGATTTCACTCAGATAAAAAATGTTTCTCTGTGTGTGTGTCTCTATGTGTGTATGTCTCTTCCTCTCTTTCATTTATCTGTCTATCTATATCTATCTATCTGTCTATCTATCATCAATTGTTTTCAGTTAATTTCCAAAGAATTTAATTGATTTGAGTGATATGGATATATATGTAACTGCCAGACAATATTCATGTATGTAATATTTTAATTTCTTACACAATACATCATCGATATGTTCCACTGTAACATGTTTAGAGTTTGGAGGGAGGATAGCTGCTTTCTTATTACAAGACACGATCATCAGAAGGCAGCATGGTGCAGTGGAAAGATCACTGGATTTAGAGTCAGAAGACCAAGATTCTAGTTCTCACTCTGCCTGCCTTGGGTAAATTAATGAATCACCCTGGGTCTCAGTTGCCTCATCTCTAAAATGAGGTGATTGAATTAGGTAGCCTCTAATTCCTCTCCATCTGTAAATCTCTGACCTACGATCTTGATTCAGTTCCCATTTAACACCTGCATGTGGTTGGACAAGTTACTTCATCTCCCAAGGTCTCAGTACCTGTACCTGTAAAATAATAGAGTTTAGATTAACTGATTTCCATAGCCCCTTCTTGCTATAAATAGTATGATTCTATTTATGCCACCAATAAATACCTTCTGCATTTGTTATTTCCTTAGAGGTTTTGGTTAGCACCATTGAATTAAAGAACTGACAGGTTCAACCAAGAAAAGGGGGCAAAAGGTATTATTAAGAAAAACATCAATTTACTCTATAGGCATATGCAATATGTTTACTTCTTACCCCCAAATGAATGGCTATATAGTTCTCATTTCAAAGCATGTTTTTCTACAAGGCCAGTGAATAAGCTGTCTCAGACTGGGCTCTTTGTGGGTAAATGATAGATGATAAATTCATGTGTGTATATACAAAGATTTCTTTAGTAGAGAGAATCAAGAAGGTGCATTGATAAAGGAGGTAGCCTAGTGAGCTTAATCAATAGCAAATATTTTCAGTGGAGAAAATACACTCATTACATTCAACTTAGTACTTTGTCACACAGTAATATTAAGTTATAACATGTTCCATATGTTGTATGACAAGCTGATACTCCTGATTCATAGTTGGTCAAATTTGTTCTTTCCATTTTTTTCTCTCAGTAGTAATTGTACATCATCCTGGGTCATTCACCCTTGTGACCAGGCCTTGACCTTGTCAATGGTATGTTCTTGCAAGACGGCTGGCCAGTGTAACCTACTGACATGGAATAAAATCGTTTCTCCCTGAGTGCTGGTCTTTTAACACTAGTGTCTTTTGGAGGTGCTTTAAACAAGCAAGATAACTAATCCCAAAAAGTCCAACTAAAATTTTCAGGCCACTCTAGGTGAAAGAAGACATATAAATCTCACATATAACTTTTGCCCATATTCAGGATGTTGAAGTTAATGTCAAAGTTGATATTAATGTCAAAGATTGACATATGCTTTCTAAAATTCATGCTCTATCACTTTAAAATCCATGGGATGCTAATTTGTCTTAATTCCACCCTCATTCATAAAGCAACCTCCTCATCCCTTTCCTTTGTTAGACTTTTATCTTAACATTTTCCCTGTCATTCATCATATTATATAGCTAAGAAATCACTCAATCTGACTTTAATGAATATACTTAGACCATCAAGAAGAAAAGTCAATAATTTTATTGGCTGCCTGGATCCACTATTGTTAATATATCATTATCCTTACATATTAAAGACAACATGTTGCAAGAGAAATATTGTCAGAATATAAAGAAATCAAAAGTTCCAAAGATCCTTTGGTGAGTGACTTAATCATATGGTTTTTCCAGCCAACAGTTAAGTATTGACTGGGGGAAAAGATTCTAATAAAAAAAAAGAACCTCTTAAATTCTCTCACTCAATGCCTTAAGACTTACAGCTTAAGTCACAGCCTTTGTGTTGAATTTAGGTTTCTCTCCAGTTTAGGTTTGTGGTTTGTAGGGAGACCTTTGTGGATAAAGTACTGAGAACCTCTTTTGTTATATGACCGACAAGTTTGTTGTCAATGAGTATTTCTTATTTGGTTATTTTTGTAATAAAATTCAGTCTTCATTGTACCATAGAATTGAGTTCCTCCTCTGGAAGTAGTTCAAAAAGGCTCATTCTGTGATGCTGTTTACCTGTTTAACCTTGAACATAATTCTTTCATTTAATGCTGCTGCTTTGTTAGTCTGTGTATCTCTTTTCAAAAGGGATCTATCCATCTGTCTATCTATCTGTCTATCTATCTATCTACCTCTCTATCCCTTCCATCTATAAATATGGATATAAATATAGATCTCTAACTGCATATAATTATTTAATATGTATATCTTATTGTATATACATATACACATACATACACACAAATGTATACACACATACATACACACGTACGTACATACAGTTCTCCTTTTATGTAAGACCTTTCTGGAGACCTCTACATAAAGCAATTTTTACTTTAGGTGAATTTATCTATAGACATGGGGAAGGGAGGCAGGCAGGGAGGGAGGGAGGCAGGAAGAGGGTAGTGTACCCAAGGCACTGGAATATGGCTCAAGGTCACATAGGGGCTGGGAAAGAGAAGTGAGAGCAGGAGGAGGAACCAATGGGGAGGGGTCAGCAATGTGAGGTCCTGGTCTAAACTGAGAGGAAGAACACAATGGGGAGGGGGTAGACACTATGGGGGCCAGACACGAGGATGGTGGGCAGAGTGGGTGAAGGTCTTCTGAGTTGACCACAGAGGTCTCAAGCTAAGTCTTGTATCTGCCAGCATAGGTGAAGGTGGGGGTCCCTCTACCTGTCCATTCTTCTGCTTTCATTTGGAGAAGGTTTTTTAGGTCTGTCTTTGTTTTGTTGTTTTTTTTTTATTTGTTTTTTTAATTTTTGGTAGGAGTTGGGAGGCCAGCAGGAGTAGGAGCAGAGACAACACAGTGTAGTCATGCTGTACGGGAAAGTTAACATAGGTGATTTGTTTTTTTAATACAAATTTCTTTCAGAATTCTTTACTTCAAGTTCAATTGACATATTGCAAACTTAGGAGGATTGTATTTGCATGTCCATATGTTTGCTTGTACATGTATGGGTTCTATGTGTATGCACACATATATATGCACATTACATATATGCATGCCTCCTCTCCCTATGCCCTCTCTCCTCTTTCTCTCTTATAATATTATGTATAGATGGAATACATATATATGTACACACAGAGAAAACATACAAACATGCATATACATATATGTATATGCAAACAGATACTTACAGATATATTCAATGAGAAATCTATATATCATCTATATATCTATTTACATGTATGCATCTATGTTTTTCCTCTGCTCCTATGGGAAGAATTACTGATGGAGTCTATTTCTCAGAGAACTGGGACTTCATTCCTTTGAGTTTGACATCTTTTTTTTGTTCTTTTAGTCCCTATTTAATTTTTCTTTTGGTGATTTTCCCATAGCTTAAAACATTGGAAAAAAAAGTTTTCTAACCTCTTATTCTTGCACTCTAAGGGGAAAGAAAGAGATGACACTTCCATCAGCAGCCTTAGGCCTCTCTGAGGATAACAGGCAGTCGACTCATAAAGTTTATTAGACAGAAAAGAAATTAAGCACCTGAAACAACTGTGAATCTCCAAAAAAATGAAATCTGGTTTCAGCTGCCCTATTAAATCGACAAGTTTCTGTTTTATTACCTGGATTAGCCTTTGAATTTTGAGCAGTTTGAAATCTGTCCTAAATCAGTTGAGAGATTTGGGGATTTTTGCCCTGTATCTCATGGGCAAGAAGTACCTTCATGACTCCGACAAAGAGTGTTTCCCTGCTCAAGAGGCAAACAGTTGTAAGTTTGGGGAATTGTGTATGCTTGAGTGCTTTGATGGTATAAAGAGCCCTAATCTTCAGGGTGATTTGGAGCCCACAATACTAGAAACAGCTGCAAAATTTGCAGTGATTCACACTTCTTTTAAGGCTATGTTTCAGAAACTAATCAAATCAAAAGTGCACATTTGCCATTCCTATGCACAAGCTTTCCATGGAGGAGCTTTCTTTTTCAGTATCTTTTTTATCCCTCTTCTCCCACCCATATTCCTGTCTCCTCTCTGTCTGTCTCTTACTCTCCATGTTACTCCTTCACACATCTTTTCTTTTGCTTCTATTATATGTATGCGATACGTACATCAGGTTTATGTAATATGTACATATGTGTAACATATGCATATATATCTATATTTTTATCTCTTCTTTCCCTCATTCTCTTCTCCTTCTTCCTCACTTTCTCTGCTACTCTCAGTGAATGGAAGCTAATATATCTGATGACTTAGTTCCATTATTTAGATAAAGATAATGCTGGCTCTTTAAATGGGCTACAGATGTGATATTTGCAACTAATTCAGGAGTTAACTTTCTCCTTAAGGAAGCCATCTTCAATAGGACTGGAAATGAATCATAGGGGAGAAAGCTACTGTGCACAGGCAAGATTATCTGCAAGACATTTAAAAGCCAAATGATGTTCCAATTTAAAAAGTTTCAGAACATTGATTGATTGAAAATTCAGCAAAGGAGGTGATAGCTGAGGTTTGGCTAGAATAGAAATAACTGAAGAAGCACGGGGAAATATCAGTATATGTTTATCTCTAATCTAGGTTACCAATCCCCCAACTTGAACTTGAAGTATGGATTCCCAAGGGAATGGTCATCCCAAGCAGTAAGTACTATGTTGCTTCACAGTCCTAAAACTGTAGCCCCAAAGTCCCTATCAGTGAGTTTATTTTAAAAAACAAAGGACATAATTTCCTTAAGGCCCAGGCTTTTACTGAAATAGAATTTTGATCACATAAACCTAGGTTTCATTCTCCTGGGAACACACTTGACATCAATGAAAAGAGTGGATACATATACATTTTACAAGTAGGGAGGCACCTATCTGGCCAAGGCACATGATTAGGCACAGTTCCTCCTTTGATCCTTCAGAACCGCAGGGCCACTGTTTTTTGTTTTGTTTTGTTTTTTTGCATTGTTCCCACAGACTTTGGTTTCTCAGTCTCTACTAGACATTAACCTGTTGGACCTTGCTGGATTCGTCTTTCCTGGATGTTGCCACATGATACTTCAATGGATGTTCCTTCACTAATTGGCTGTAGCCACCACTGCCCTTAGCTTTGGTTCCAGCTGACACAGTAGCCTAGGATCCTGCTAAGGGTTTTCAGAAGGAGTTATATACCATATTCCAGGACCAGCAGGAGTCTTGGCTTTGGGACTCTCACCTCCTGAGAAGGATCTCCATTCTAGACATTGGCCTCTAAAGTCCATTCATTAACATTGACTCCGCCAAGAGCTTCCATTGCAAGATTCCGTTGCCATTGTGGGAGGGGTGGGGAAAAGGAAGAGGGACTTCCTCTCATAGTTGTACTCTCCAGGAGTTATAAGTGAGTCCTCCAGAGCTGGTTTCTTATAGTAGTTGTCTTTGTTCTCAACTTATTCCACAACTTTAATTCCTCTGCTTCTTAAATGTTGAACTCCTACAGAGATTATGCCACAAAGGGCAAGTTCAGTATGTCAGACTATCCTCAACCCAGTGTCCTAGTTCTTTTATATGCAACATGATGATGAAAGCTTGAAAGGGGCACATCCTTTATGAGATACAAATGGTCCATGTTGAAAGGGTTTAGAAGGGATTAGCTCTTACATCTTATTTTCTCTGTTACTTTTTTCTTACATTCTATAATTTCAAGTGAATTAAGGACTCTCCATTGGTCAAGGGTGCCTAATCAACACTTTGCTATAAGGGTGTTACTAAAGACCAAGTCTCCAAATCAAAATAATAACTTACATTTACTATGAAGTAACATTAAAAAGTAACATAAACTTGACATTAAAAGAATTTTCACATAATTATCCCATTTAATTTAAAAAAAAAGATAGACTGGTCACACAGTAAAATTAGTGTTCCATAGTAATTAAGTGCTCCAATGTCATCCTCATCCTACTGGTAGCCTCCTGATGTTAAAAGAACTGAAGGTAAGGACACTGTGGTGAAACAGTGGGAATCCACAAACGAGAGTCCCACAGGACAAGCAAATATGGATAGATGGCGGTCTGCATAACAAGGTAATACCCATGATGATGAGATCATAAGACCATTAGGATGCTTCAGATCTCTGCAAGAATCTTGTAATTATGTAGAAGACCTATAATTATCCCCATTTTATAGATGATGAACTGAAGAATATTGTGATAACCAAATTCACACAGCTAATAAAAGGTAGTGTCTAACTTGGGCCTTCTGATCTATATCGCTTTGCTACATTTCCTTCCTACTTAGAATTGGAAAAGATTTTTCATTTTTTTTAAACTATCTTATTTTATGAGAAAACCAAATGTCCAAATGGTTGAGCAATTTATCCAGTATTATCATGTCATAGTGGATAGATCCTGGGACTTGGAATTAGCAAGAACTGGTTTTAAATCTTACTTCCAAAGGTTCTAGGGAGTACAGTGGATAGAATGCTAAGCCTAGAGTGAGGAAAACTTGAGATCAAATCTGGCCTAAGATAATAATTAGCTGTGTGAACCTGTGCAAGTCACTTAACCCTGTTTACTTCAGTTTCCTCATCTGTAAAATGAGCTAAAGAAGTGGGAGAAGTAATTGATTTGGACCCCTACTCTATTCCAATTAGTATCAATCAATTTGATATGATTTCATAGGGGTAGTGATTATAAGTTTGGTATCTTAGGGCCCAAACCTGTGAGCTGCAGATTGTAAGATCACTTGTGTAATTACAGGAAGCTAGCTAGAGACCGTCTACCCTGTTTTTCCTTATCATGGTGACCAAGCCCAGTGTGGCAGACGTGACTCAACTACATGAAAAGTTCCCCAATTTATTTTTGTACCTCTGGACCATTCTCTCTTGTCCAGCATGATCAGGTGACCATCTTTTGACCATCTTGTAACCACTTAGTCAGTGGGGATGCCCCATACTTTGCTCAACTTGTAACTCTGCTGATATACTGCTTTGCTTATTTTAGCCTGTGCATCATATGTCAACCAATGGAATTAGTCTGTATTTGGCATAGCTGCTCTTGAATATCTAGATATTTAGCCCCATAAAAATAGTGCCCAGGAAGGAGGGGGCATCTCAGATTGTGAGGAAGATCTGAGTTCCACTTCACTAGAGGGGACCATGGACCTTTTAATAAAGTGCCATTGGCTCAGAGCTCTACCTCAGTCTTTAATATTGTAGGTTGGCTATTTTTATCCTCACAGAAGGCAATGGCAAATCACTCTAGTATCTTTGCCAAGAAAACTCCAAATGGAGTGGCAAAGAGTCATACACCACTGTAACAACAAAAATCATTGGCAAATATTTTATCTCCATAAAAAATCCTCATTTATAAAATGGAGATAACAATGCTGGGAAAATTCTTCATTGCTAGATTGTTGTGAATCGCCAAAGAAACACTGGATCTTAAAAAAAATCGAGAAAGGATTCCATATATTTGTCACACAGTAAGCACTTAATAAAATGCACATTGGCTTGTTAGCTACCAATTCTCAGCTCTGGTCTCTACTACAGTGAGTGTTTATGTCTAAAGGTCATCAGCTTCAATCAGTGATGAGTCAAAGTTACAAAGCTTCATGTACCCAACAGGGACACAATATAAATGAATACTTGAAAGGAGAGACAGACAGAGAGAGAGACATTTAGGGAAAGAGAAAGAGACATAGGAAGACACAAAGATATAGAAGCAAAGAAATATACTTAGGAAGTTATGGTTTTGTATGCAGTAGCAGCCCCAGTGCATAGTGCTAATAAGTTGAGACCTCCTGCCTGATCATATATTGCTTCTTTTCTGTAGCTCATGTGGGACTTATCTAGAGTTCACAGAATGGGTAAAGTGTCCCAGACTGCATTAAATTATTTTCAGTATTGCTGTTAACATGAGGAAAGCTATCCACAATTAAGTTAACCCAACTCAGTGCAAGGTGGACCTGCTGTAATGAACTCTCAAACTTATCTGGGATTACTATATTTAGTAGCAGTAAGCTCTACATTCAAGAGAGAATGTATTTCCCCCCCAAGACATGGAGAAATGAGCACTGGACATAATGTGTGGCTGTGCAACTCTGACATAAAGCCAAAGGCAAACCAGAATGTAAAGGAAAACAAAGTCCTGCATGAATGTTAGAATGTCCACCTTTTGGCTCTCCTGAGTTCAATTATCACCTCTGCAGGTGAATTCTCAGTCTATAGCAAACAATAAGCATTGATTAAATGAGTACTATGTACTTAGCTCTGTGCTAAGGGCCAGGGACACAAAGACAAAATTGGTACAGTTTCTGTTCTCAATAAGATTACATTTCATCAAGGGGAAAAAAAAAAGTGCATCAATAAATAAAGTCCATACACACACACACACACACACACACACACACACACACACACACACACA
>NW_020954551.1:25038026-25051471 GCF_900497805.2 Vombatus ursinus | reverse complement strand
ACACACACACACACACACACACACACACACACACACACACACACACAAGCTATATAAAAGACTTGAATGACAGTCCTGCATTCCTAATCTCTTTCTGGACACCTTAACTTGGATATCGCACAGGGATCTCAAACTCAGCACATTCTTAGTCATCCATATCCAAATGCCACTATACAGCAAGGCGCCCAGAACATAGTAAACACTTAATAATTGCTTGAAGGGGAAGTTCTTGTTGCATTCCTGATTTATGATGGGGTTACTACCATCCTTCTAGACACCCAGGTTAAGCATGGGGTCATCCAGGCATATTTATAGGCAGCAGGGAAGTGCACAGGAAATGAGGGAGACTGAAAATTAGAAAGATGATGGAATGGTTGTGGGGACAATATTCTGAAGATAATAAGGAAGGATGGAATCAAAGGTATTCATAGAGGGGATGACCTTGATAATGAGAAGGTGTCAAGTCTTTCCCTCAAGGTATGGAGTAAACAAGAAAATAGCGAAGGATGATGCCAACAAGTTTTGTTTCTTTCATTCACCCGTATCCTAAGAGTTGCAGTATCTATCCTATCCAATCTGTCCTCTCACAACCTAATGCCTAGTTCAGACCCTCATCACCTCTTCCCTGGACCACTGACATTGTTTCCTCATTAGTCTTCATGTTTCCTATCTACCTCCTCTATTATCCATTCTCCACATAGCTGCCACATTAATATTTTTTAAATTCTCTTCTGATCGTAATATTCCTCTACTTTAAATTCTTTAGTGGCTTTCTATTGCCCCTACGAAAAATAGAAAACTCTACATACCATTACCATTATAAGCCTTTCACACATTGTCTTTTACCTACCTTTTTAATATTATATTATTTCCCATTTAAAATACTCCATTAAGGTCAAATTAGCTGGCTAGTTTTTCTCTAAATACAGTCTTCTATCTCCTACCTCTTTGACTTTGACCAGTTCCCAGGGTCAAAAATAAAATCTATCCTCACTTCTACCTTTTTGAATCCCATATATTCCTTCAAAGCCCAGCTCAAAGCTCCTACATACAACCTTTCCTAAACTCTTCCAGTGTTAGTACACTGATAATTTCTCTTTTAAGTTATTTTATCTGTCTGTCTATCTACCTATCTATCTTTCTATCTGTCTGTTCTATTGACTTCACTATGTATGAAGTGTATCCTAATTGTTCCCTCCTCTTTTCCAATAGAAAGCTCTTTTAAACCATGGACAGATTTTAATTTAATTTTTGCTTTGTTTTGTTTTCCTTTTGTATGCTCAGCACCTACATAGCACCTTGCTGTTTTATAACAAGGAACCATATTGATAGCTAAATTTTAAATTGTATTTTGAGGTTCGCAGTACTATTTGACTCATGTGATTCTCACAACACTGGGAGCTAAGTGCTAATATTTTCTCTATTTATCATAATCATAAATAAAAATAATTGCAGAGTGATATTGAATTGAAAGATAATTATGCTATTGTTTATAGTATATATTGAATTGCATGAGCCAAACACCAGACTTCATGTTTATTTTTTCATGATCTTATATATGTAGGAGTTATCTTATACATTCACAAAGACAATGGAGGCCATTCACAATTATCTTCCTCTTCTCCTCTCCTATTTGTCTCACCCAGCACCCTCCATCTCATGACTCTTTGACGTCACTTTCCACTACTTCCTCTTTTACACCAACCTCTGATCATGTGGTAGCACTTCATTAAAAACTTCCTCCTCTTTCTTTGACACCATCCCCTCCTGTCTTCCTCAGCAGATTGTCCCCACTAACTCTCCCATCATTTTAAATTTCATTACTCTCTCTGTACTTTATGTTTACTAACTACCTACCAAAACCAAAACCAAAACAAACCAAAATAAAACAAACATAAAAAACCAAAACAAAACTCCACTCTCCCCCATTCATAAAACTGAATAGATCTAAACATCTTTTCAGTCTCCCATTTTATATCTGTCATCTCTTTCTTAGTCAAACTTCTTGGAAAAGCTATCTATACTTGGTGTCTCCACTTCTTTTCTTGTTACTCTCTTATAACATCTTTTTGATTTGACTTCTGATCTTGTTAATGAGCCAAAACTGTCTTCTCCAAAGTTATACATTATCTTTTAATTACCAAATCTATTGACCTTTTCTTCATCCTCACATATTGAGCACACATACATATATACATACATATATACCAATATGTATAGGGAAGGGAAGGGAAGAAAAGAGAAACAATGAGTTGGTCCAGAGAATCATTGGATGCCTTTAAAACCATTATTTTTTAAAGCCTGTTTTTTTTTCCAGAGCTATATTTCAAGAAATCATAAATGAAAACTGTACAGGACAAAAAGTAAATCATCCCAGCTTAGAAAAAAAAGTTCTAGCCCCCCCCCAACACCAAGTTATCTTACAATATAAGCAACCCAAATTATATTCCTATAGACAGAGTATCCACATGTAAGGATTTAGCTCCCCTACTGGCAAGATGGACCATCTATGGCAAGGGGCTGTAGCTATGTGTGACTGCAAAGGAGGTAGAACAGACAATTCTAGTCTCATCTCCCCACATCCTTCTCTAAGAGAGACTTTCACTTCTGCCAGGTGCTTCTTTTCAGAACTAGTTTTGGGGATCTGTAAGCCCTCAGTTCTTGCAACGTGGTCACTGGTCTCCTGGTCTGTGCATGACCACTAGCAGGAGTGTTCTGCTCTGGAACCATGGCCAGGGTCTCTGTATCCCACCTATAAATGTGAATAATAATAGCACCTACTTCCCAGAGTTGACTGAATTGGCATGGTTGACTGAATCCACTGTGGCTATTGGAGCTTTGCTTGAAGACGTCCAAAATAGGGGAACCCAGAAATAGACTGAAAAAGAGGAAATCATTTGTTCAAGGTCATGGGGCTAGATAATATCTGGATTAGAAACATAGTCTCTCACTTCATCCCCCAAAATGCTTATTACAAACCTCCGTGGTCTAAAATGAGATCATATATGAACAGCATTTTTCAAACCTCAAAGCATTACATAAATAGTAGTTATTATTAATATTCTTGTTATTATTTAATCTCTTTTTTCTGTTTTGATCTTTCAAATAGACACAAGAATGACTCTTCTGTGCACATCACAAAATTGTAATGGGTCAAAATAGCTTTACTGGTGTGATTTGGTCTAAAAAGGTGAAATGTCATGCAAATATTAAAGTATTGTAGTACCTAGCAGAGTGCCTTACATATAGTAGGTGCATAATATATGTCTCTTGAATAAAAGGCAAGGTCAATCAATCTGCCTGCATCTGGCCTGTGTGTACTACTGTATGTATTCATGCATAAAAGATTCATGCTAGATATGAACAGAAAACAGACTATCAGAGGAAGCAAATTCATTCCTAAGTGAACTCAGGTGTGTAACTAGAATTATCACCCACAATCTTCCCCTCACTGTATGGATGAGGGACAGAAAATACAGAAAAGCTGGCCAAGCTACACAGGCAGTTCATGATACAGCTGGTCTCCGGATTCTCAGTCCAGTATTACCTCACCAGAGCTCACTTTTTCTATGCATCCCTACTGAATAATGCAGGTGTGCTATAATCCAACGAAAGAAAAGTACCTCGATAGAACAGAACAGCAAGAATTCTTTGCTGAAACCTGGCCAGTGAATTGCTCCCAGTTTTTCAAGTTTCAACAGTTGTACATTCATTGTAGACCAATACGCAATTCTATATTTAGTGGCAGTGTGCATAGCATGATATAATAAACCTAGAATTATTCTTTTTGATATAGAGTAATTACAGTAAAGAAGAACATTATAATTACAGACTACCCGTAGTGTTGCTATAGTTTAGAAAATGCCTTTTATTTTATAAAATCATATAATTTTACAGTTTTCATTTTGAGGGAGGAAAATTGCTTTCTCTGCCACTTCAAGTAAGAGAATATAGGTATTGCTGTATAAAAGTGCACTCATTCCCAGATGTTCCCCATGTTTTCATATTTACACAAACTTCTGTATCTCCACATGACAACCCACAGAGGAAGACAACACAAGAGGTATGCACGTGAACATCTAGCATTCAAACAGAATGATTTAGTAGAAGGAACTTGGGAGTCTCCTGCATGTATGTCAAAGACTGGTTGGCTGATGGCAGTAAGCCAGCTTTCTTTATCTTATCACATTCTAGATGCCCCTCTTTCCTCTATCTTTTTTTTTTCAGTCAAAATGACCAAAAAAAATGTCCACAACTGAGAAGAAAGCATGCTTTGAGTTACAGTAAATGAAATAAGGCATTTTAATATTTAAAAGACTCTAGATATTTTAAATTAGATAAAGCCATTTTATATCTTACCTAAATTTGCTTTTCTTCCCTTCCTTGTCTCCCTCCCTCTTTATTCTACCTTTTCTCCTTCCCTTTTCTTTCTTTCTTCCTCCATTCTTCCCTTTTCCCCTCCTTCATGCCTCTGTCGCTCCCCTCTTTAACTCTCCGCTTCCTTCCTTCCTTTATTGCTCGTCCCTTTCTCCTTTCCTTTGTGGGGATTAAAATTGTCCATCCTACAATAAAAAAGACTGAGGCAGAGCTCTGAGCCAATGATACTTTATTAAAGGGTCTATGGTCCCTTCTAATAAAGTGGACCGCAGGTCTTCTTCATGATCTGAGATGCCTCTTCTGGGACCTTGTATTTATAGAGTTTGGTACCCAAATGTGCAAAAGAGGCATGGTAAAACACAGAATCTCATTGGTTAGCGTATGACCCAAAAGCTAAAATAAGCAAAAATAGTAGGTCAGCAGGGTGATGAGTTGGGAGAAGCAAGGAATATCTCCATTGAATAGGTGGTCATAACATGAATGGACTCCTCCTTAGGGTAGGCAGGAGGAGATGGTACAAGCTGTGTATATGCTCCAAGAACATATCGGGGGGACTTTCAGTACTATGCTACCAGCCGTGTTTGGTTCGGTCGTGGAATCTGAGCAAAATAGTATTGAGGTATCTTAGCATTCTTGTGATTGTACAAATGCACTCCATGGCTTTTAAACAAGTAATGAACATTATATTAAAGTTTGAGGCCTATTATAGGGCCCTTCTATTAGAATCTATATTCCTATGTGACTTATACAAAGTATGGACTAATACAACGCTTATTCTTATACCTATTTTTAGATTATTGACTAGATAGGTAGTACTAAATGAATATATTAAAATAATTATGAACAATCCCCCCTTTGATCCACAGAAAGACCCCAGTCTTTGGCAGTCCTCCATGGGTGATGCGAACACAAAAGGGGGCAGTCCCATTACTGAGACACAATGAGAATGAATTAGAATGAGAAGGCACAATAAGGTGCATTAGAGAAAAGGGAAATAGGCACAACTTATGACATACTGATTATGTTCTGCTTGATTAAACATTAACTCGATAAATGTCTGAGGTGTCTCTTTCACTGACCAAGAACCACAAGGGACAGGTACCTCCTAGTAAAACATGCCCTAGAAAATATGTAAATTGGGGAACAGAGGGCATTCATTCATGTGCAGCAATGCAAGCATTGTCTGCCCTACATACAGGTTCTAGAAATCTTTTGAGTTTATGAAAATAAATCAAGCAATTTTGACAAACAGCAGCCCCATTATAGTGCTCTGTGCTCTGGAGTCAGCATCCCTGTAGACAACACAAGCAGATCTAGATGACTACAGCATAGGAGTGGAGGGAAATAGGGAATGGGTTGAGTTCCATGAACAACAGAATAATCAGTCATTACTGTTAGTGGTAGGACAAAAGCTGAAGCAGGAGGCTGAAAAGGAAGATGCAAGGTTCCTGTCATTGCAGGCCCAGGAGCAGGTGGATTAGGAACCATTTGTGGAGAGGGTGATGATGATGATGATGATGATGATGATGATGATGATGATGATGAAGGTGCTGTGCTTACTCATCCCATCTCATACAGTTGTCCAGTCTCTGAAACATTGTCTGATGCAGTCTTGTGGTCCTCTGAAGATCTCTCCTCTTAGGAATACTTGAATGAATGGAGCTTCAGAGCAGCTTCTAGTGAATTTCCTTTTCCAGTTCAGGTCACTTGCAGAGATCTCTTTCTCTGTTAAAAATCTCAGAGAAAATAGATCTCAATACAATTCTAGCTTGCAATTACAACAACTAGGTCAGGTAGTGAGAACCAGCTCTAACCTTAAGAGCATTAATATCAGTATCACTACACCAGAGAATTTACATTTTTAGGTTGGCAAAGTCAAATAGCAACTGAAAAACTTTAAAAATTCTGAACCTAAATCTTATCTTTGGCATACATAACTACTTAATCTTATTACAACTCTCTGTTAGATCCAACTGACAAAAAATACTCTAGTTATTTTCCTTTCTAGCTATTCATCCCTCCCTTTATTTTCTCCCTTAGGGGAATGAGATTTTTCTGGGGAACTATGAGCAAAAGGCCTTTTTTATAAGATGATGACCCCTGATACACAGCTGGATTCATTTAGAAGTTGCCAAAATAATTGCAATTTTCAGAAAAAGTTCTAGGATGGGATGTGTAAATACATTGAGTAGTCAATTTCAAGACAGTTATGTATAATAAAATATGTTTGCCTTTCAAGACATGCTCAACATTCAGGTGGTAATAATAAACCCAAATAAAACTGGCTTTTCTCATTTAGGTAACACAAAATATTCTATCATTTTTTTTAACCAAAACCGAAGATATTTCTGTTTTAGGCTTAGTAATTAGTAGAACAGTTTGGTCCCATAAACTGTTCCATCAATGCCCAATTATCCTGACATTAAATTGAAATAAACCACTCTTGAAAGACTTCATGGTCTCTGCATGGTCTCATGTTCTGATTCAAATAACAATTCAAAATGATCCCTCACTAACACAAATTGCTCAATCAAAAATCACCAATAAGGTTCATCTTCTTTTAAACTTGCCCTTATAAATGGAATTTGCTTTGTGAAGAGAAAGGCAGGTACATAGCAACCTTATTTCTGTTTGATTTCAGGTATGAGTCATAGATAGTCAATTGTATGACAGAATGTTCAGATGGGAACAGGTGGGGAAAAGTCTTATTCAACCATATGAGGACAAGTCAAGAGAATCCTACTTTCACCTTCACAGTGTCATTCTCTTCACAGAGAGTCCTCAGACTGCAGGGGCACATTGCATTTCCCTTGAATGATGAACCAGTAGCTTTATGCAGAGTCAAGAAACTTATACCTGGATTCAAGAGTTAGAATAGCAGCAAATTGATGTTCCAAGAGGTTCTTCCTCAAACAGCAAAATTTCACTAATTGTAGCTTAGGGCTATACACACACATACGTACACAAAAACACACATATGTAAATATATGTGTACACACACATATGTGTGTATATTAGCCTCAAAATCACAATCAGAGTTTTTTTCAACTATTCACAAATTTCATTTGTTCACAACTATCATTCCCCACCTTGGTCTGCAGATAAAGCCATCAGACCATTTTTAGAATACAATGAGATGAGAATGAGATGAGATTCCCCCAGCACAGCCATGTAGGCAAGTGGGTCATACCTGGGTACAATTTCAAGGACTGACTTGGGTACAATAATAATCTTTTTTTGTAAGTGCTCAAAAAAGGGTGCAAATTAGCTGATGGCACCAGTGGATATGTATGAAAGGCAAGCTGATTAAAAGCTACACAAGGTGGACAAGTGGCTGTCATGCAAATTGCCACTGGGGTGGTGTCTGGAATAACCTATTCTTGCTTAATTAAATTTATTATCCCTTGCGTGTCACAGTGACACCCCCCCCCCTTATGAACTAAAAAATTTATACCTGGTGAAGAGTGGCTTAGCTGTCTCAGTTATCTAGACCCAAGATACCTTTTTTAGCATTATACTGCTGTTTCCACTTCTTCATTACAAGTTTGCACACAGCGAATAGTTGGTTCAAAATAATAGCATTAAAAGATACAATTGCATGAGTTTCCAAATGATCCCACATGACACCCACTTACTATCAAAAGTTTCATTTCTCCACTTTGGGTAGGTGAGGCCCTAGTTCTTCAAATGGCAACGCTGCAGAGTTTCACAACACCCTGTCAACAGGGCTCATCCCAAAGTTCCTCAGAGACAAAAATCTCCTAAGAGGATTTTACCATGCTTTTCTCCCAACGGTAAGTCATTTTCTATTGTTATTATTATTATTATTATTATTATTATTATAGTTTTCTTTAAACAAAATATACTCCAATAGTCATATAACAGATGTGTTTATAATGCAATAGTATTCAGATTGAAAAGAGGAAAAATCTTGCTCGAACAGCTTGTCTTAGCCTTCTTGTATTTAAAATATCACCAATCAGGTGATAATAATTTAGTTAAAAACCTTTCAAACTTATCAATTCATAGAAGTCATTTATCTCATTATCCTGGCATTTTCACACTAATCATAGTGGTTTATCTATTGCCTACCACGTGCCAGGTTTTTTCTGTCTTGAAAGTTGCTTGTACCTTTTTAAAAGTAATACTTTAAAATGTTTAGTCTGTGATTTCCCAATTTTGTTAACATTTCATGGCAATTAGAAAAAAATACCTATAAATGAGATATCATTTTATTTAATAGTATTTTTGCAAGGTCTGAACACTATAGTGCTCATCCTTTATGCAAGTCAGGCACTATGTTAAGCACTTCACAAGTATGTGTTTCTTCCAACAACCTGAGGAGACAGGTTTGAATATTTATCATTCCCTTTGTACATGCAAGGGCTGATTATATTCTCTAATTTACTACCATTACAGTATTTAAAGTTTTTTTAACTTTCTTTTCGCTAATATCTCTGAGTCTCTGATTTATTGGTAAGGGTGTCTGTACCCCACACATTTCTAATTACCTAAACAATTGACTTAAATTGCAGTAGTATCATTAAACTTCAGTTACCTTCAGTTGCTCTCTGATTTCAAAACCAGTTTTCTTTTTCTGGGAGAACATTGGGAATAACCTTCCATCTGTGATCCCTAGTCAGGAGTTGCTTAGCGCCCTTAGTTTGTTTGTTTAAAAGCAGTAAACAGAAGGGTAAGTGAACCCCAATTCTGCACACTTTTATTTTTCCTGAAGATGATCTGAGATTTCCTTGCTCTGTCTTTTCATAATAAACCTTCTCTTCAATGATAAACTCATCCCAACTTTAAATGCAGTTTTAAAGTATGCCTTTATTCTACACAAAAACTAAAACCAGTTCCCCACATTATTACCCCAAAACTTTAGACTTAGAGATTGGCTAGCTGAAACTTCTTCAAGCTCAGCAAATGTGTTTTCTTTTTAAATTCTGAGTTGTGGAATTACTTAAGCTTACACCATTTTAAATCTAATTTCTCCTATACTATTCCTATTTCACTGAATTTTTCCTTCCTGACTAATAAGACAATTCTTAAAATTCAAACTACAGCTTTAAATCAATACCTGGGCATTTAAAAGACCCCTTTTAAAGGATAACTGATTTGTGATTTTTACTCTGTTTTTTATTAAATTCTACAGAGTTTTGTAGTACCCCATAAGCTCATCAAAATACTGTATAAGACAAACAAATTATAATTTAGAACTGAAAGAAATAATTATTCCTTTTTTTTTTACAAATTTATTTCCAATCTTTTTTTGTGTGTGTCTTAGTTTTCAATTAATTTCTGTATCTGTCTTTCATCTCAGCAATCTCTAACATGGCCAGTGTTGGAAACAGAGAAAAAAGAGAAATCTGTCCTCTTTTAAGCCTTCTTTGAATGTTTGTTTGTTTGTTTATTTATTTATCTTCTTACTTACTCACTCACTTAGTTACTTTCTCACTTACTTACAGCCTGTTTCTTTTGGTTAAACACAGCATAGGTTAAATACCTGTTAGCTATGAGTTCGCATAAAACACAAATAGCATAACACAAACACATTTCCCATTCACTTAAAGATTTTCCTGATTGAATAAGGTACCTTTCTACCTCAAGTGAAGAACCCACTATTCCTAAACTTAGTTTCAAACAGGCATACACAGAGCATACAACAAGACACATCATTAAATCAGGATTGAACTTCTCCTAAATTTTTCTCTAAGGGAATTTGAAGTCAAGCTCTTACCTTTCTCCTCTATTAAGTATAGAACTCATGACTGTCTTGTGGCTGGGGTCCTACTGTCAGCCTAAGATAATTCTTGTTTTCCTAATTATGTTAGAATCTTATCAATAAAACATGTAATTTAGTGACAATACAAATTGTTCTATTCTAATTTGACAGTGGGGTTCACTATTTAAAGTGCACTTTGTACTTAGAACAAATCTCTGCTGGAAGAGATGGTCGAAGTTCCATTCCTCTAGACTTTTTGCCAAGGTATAATCACAGGAAGAAAAACTGAGACTGATGAAGGATTTAGTAATATCAATAGTTCATCTCTTCTAAGCTGATTTGGGGAAGTTATTCAATAAAATTCCATAACTTTCTAAGTAATCAAAAGTTCTATCCTTTGGCCAAAACAATTCCCTAAGCTCTTTGTATTCTAAAACCAAACTCTCCACAGCTTAATAGCTCTTTCTTCAGTCATCTCCTGACAGGGAGTCCATCCTTGCCCCAATGGGCATCCTGTAGGATGCATTTCTCCTCTTATACCTGACCCCACCTCTCCTGTGGACATCTCAGACCAGGAGAGGCACTCTTTGGAGGAAGTTCTCCTGAAAAAATTGGACTAGGTTCCCAAGGTACCCACTTTTTGGTTTATTCCATCTGAAAAGTTGCCCAATTGAAGGTACTAGAGATGACCCCGCTTCCATTATGAATTGAGGGAGGTAATATTCTACTCTCCTGAGTTCCACCAATATAGAAGACCTTTCTACAGCTAACATTGTAATATTCAGGGATTTGTTTTGGCAATTTCTTCAGTACTGTCAGTTCTTAATTTTTGGGCTTAACCTCTAGGGTCCCACAACCGGTCAACTAGGGACTGAAGGTCCTTTGTAAGTGAATATTCAGCAAAATGTATACCTACTTTCCTTCAAAACTTCCTGAATATTTATCTCTGATTGTCAATAATTGACTTAATCATAAGAATATAAGTGATAATAATCTTTTCCTTTCCTCATATCTGTAAAACCAAAATGAGCCTTCTTCTTGGGTCAAAAGAGGGATAGCTCCCAAGATGGTCATAGCCTTGACAGCTTACTGTTGAGGTAGGGACTCTCTCCCCTAATGCTATCAGATCTGGCCTGAATTATTGCTCGCTCAGGGTGGTATCAGAGCACTAGAGTGAGGAATCACTCCCCTGAACACTACCCATCCAGGGACTGGTCACAGGGTCTTTTAAATGGGTTCATCATCCCACTGTGAGCCACTGAAACTTCTCCTTCACCCAATTGAAAAGATTTCTCTAGTGATGACAAAAATGATTTAATTACTCCTTGTTAAAAGAATTTAAAGGCAAAAATTCTATCAACCCTGCCAACAGGAAGTTTTAAAATTAGCTATGGGGCTAGCTGGCTGAAAATGAGAAACTAGCAATTCCATTGCTAAATCTCTCGTAACAAAGTGAAAGTAAAAAAAATGGAGCAGAAAAATTCCAGGAGCCTATGTTAAAAAAGTTAAAATTATGGCCATATAATTTTTATGAAAACAGAATGAGTGTTCCAGAGCTTATAAATTTAGACGCATTTGTTACAAATTCAAACAGTCCCTCCTAGTTCAATCAGGGACCCTTCTTAGATGAAATGAATTTAGGGTAAATAAAGGCAGAAACACTAATCTTGAAGAGATTTACCTCAGGTTCAGAGATTTTGGGTGCAGGCAGCAGGGATAGTTGAACCTCCCAGGGCCAGTGTCCATGGGAAGCCATCAGTGAAAATTCGACCCAGTCTGCACTTCCTTTTTGGGTCCTTTGCAGGGGCCAGCCTAAAGAAGTTGAGATCCACATAATACCAGTCCCATCTGGTGTGCCATTAATGTTGGGATTAAAATAAGCCAATCTTCAATAAAAGAGATATATAGAAATTTATAAATATATATTATTATGTATTTATAGAGTTTGATACTCAAATATACCAAAGAGGCATGGTAAAATGCAAAACCTCATTGGTTGACATATGACTCATCTGCTAAAATAAGAAAAAAAAATGATATGTCAGCAGGGTCACAAGTTGGGTGAAGTAAGGAGTATCTCCAATGACTAGGTAGTCATAAGACATATGGGATCCTCCTTAGGTTAGGCAGGAGGAGATGTAGAAACTATACATGCACTCCAAGAACGTATTGGGGGTCTTTCCATACCATGCTACCACCCATGCCGGGTTTGGTCATGGAATTTGAGCAAAACAAGATAGAGATATCTTGGTCAGCATTCTTGTGGTTGTGCAAGTGCACTCCATAGCTGTTAAACAAGTAATGAACATTACATTAAAGTTTGAGACTTATTATAGGGTCCTTCTATTAGTACCTATATTCTTATATTACTTATACCAAGTACAGATTAATACATTGCTTATTCTTATACCTATTACTGGGTGATTGGCTAGATATGTATTACTAGATGAATATATTAAAATAATTACTAACAATCCTTACCCCTTATAAAATCATAATGAATTAATACTGATTAGAGTTTGAGTAGGGGTACTCAATGAATCATTTATCTCACCTTTTTTTCTCCTTTCTCCAATTCCTTCCTTCCTTCTTTTCTCCCTTCCTTACTTCTTTCTTTTCTTCCTTCCTTCTTTCATTCTGTCAAGAGTAAAATTAAACACAAGTAAACCAAGGCAAGTTTTTTTTTAGCAAGATAACATTTTATTAGTATAGCACAAACTTACCGCAGAATGGGTCTTTGATTGACTCAGTTTCTAGGCCAAAAACACAGAGCTGAAGACTTAACTAATTTTTATAGGTTTAGAACAAAGAACATAATAGGGTAGGTGGCATTATGGGGTTGAGAACAACATGATTGGTCACATGATTGAGGCAAGGGAAGCAATATGACTCATTAGAATTTGGAAATTGCAGTAGCTAGCAACAACTCCCTCTTTCCCTCCTGTGACAATAAGTGCTTATTGTTTGAGTCTACCTGCAAGGTTAAAAGACAGTGGGCCAGACTTCTTTTGATAGTAAGCCAAACATTCTTGAAGGACAGCTTGGTGATGTCAAGATACTGGACGAGATTATCTGGTGTTCACCCACATCTCCCAATGACAGTAGAATTCCTTGAGGCAAGAATAAAACGGTGATTACCAAGAGAATTGAATCTCTAAACTTAACTCATTATAGGCTAGCTGAATTTCTGCACGAAGTTCAGAGACAAAGAACTATGACTTAGGCAGTTACAGAAGAAAATCAATTAATTGTAAATTGGATCAATAAAAAATATACAGAATCAATTTAATTTTATCCCTTCCTTCCTTCCTTCCTTCCTTCCTTCCTTCCTTCCTTCCTTCCT
>NW_020954551.1:24884869-25038016 GCF_900497805.2 Vombatus ursinus | reverse complement strand
TTCCTTCCTTCCTTCCTTCCTTCCTTCCTTCCTTCCTTCCTTCCTTCTTTTTTTCCCTTCTCTACTTCTCCCTCACTTCCTTCCCTTTTCTCTCCTTTCTTCAAACTCTTGCTTTCTTCTTTGGTTCCTTCCATCTGTTCTCCATCAAAGTCCAGTGATGAACAGCTTAAATCGTGTCTCTATGATCTAGGAATTCCAATATCTCCCATATGCATGTCTCTTTATTTGCATACAGAGTCATAAACCTCAAAGGACTTTAAAAATAGTTAAAATAGTTAACATCTGAACCAATAAAAACAAGTCATCTTACCCACCAGGACACAACGTTTGCCTAGAATCCCAATAGCTCCCAATACTGACTTGTAGAGGTCTCCAGCAATGAGCAATCAGAGTTTGCTCTCCACATTAACATCCTCCTCTGCTTCTTTCTGAAAACTCCTCTTTCTATATATGCAACATGCTAATTTTGAACAGCTCTTGTCTCTTGCTGTTCTCAGTAAGAGTCACTGCTCCCTCTTGTTGCCCCCATTTGCTGTCCTCAGTAGCTTAGCTCAGGCCCCAGCATTTAGCATTGTTATAGGTATATGGTGGGTGGCATTTGTTCCCTTTCCCTGGAGACTAGCTCTAGCTGGCTGATTGGGGAGGAATACCCTGGGGGTGGGGTAAGAGATCTTTGTAGTTTAAAGAAAAAAAACAAACCGTGCTGAACAGGCTACTCACTGTTCTTTTAAGCTTTTCTTGAGCTCTAAGACCCAAGGTTTCACATTTTAACAAAGTCTCTCAGAAACTATTGGAAATATCTTTGTTGGCTCCTTAGAGTCTCTGTTCTCAGTTCCAATTATGCTAATAGTAAAACATTGTTATTTGGATCCTCTTTCTTCTCATAACTCTGACAAGGTGTCTTCTTCTTGAATCAGTACTTATCACTGGGTTGGGAGTAATAACTTTATTTTCTACCAGTTGTCTCTCCTATCCCTGAACTTACTCCTTGGAAACTGGGCAGGCCTATTCAAATGATTGTGGCTGCTTCACAAAGTATGTAGAAAAGGAAGGAGGGAAGGAACTGAAACCCCTTTGTTTCCCTTCACACTGGGAAGGATAAGATTTGCAATCATTACGTTCCTTCAAATATAACCAATTTTTGTTTGATATTTTAGAAGAGCTCATCTTACAATCCATTACTGCAATGTAGGTTAGATATCAGACACTTACTTCTCGGTTGTAGAAATATCCCTTTGGATATTGTTTATTTTAATTGTACAAGTCAGTGTCTGATTCATGGAAATCATTTGAAGATAAAAGACAGCACTATACTCATTATTATAGCATCATAGTATTTTGGGTCACACAGAAAATTGTATAGCTGGTATATGATTTCAATTCCTCTTACTCTAAATCCAGCATGCCATATATTCAATCATGCTAGGGGATATGATTATAGAATATTAAATCTAGAGATTATTGGAGTTTTGGGATTTGTTAATACTGGTTAAAGATTTTTATTGAATGAGTTTCAAGGAAATATACACAGTGTCATATGGGATGAAGTTTTTAGATCATTTCTACTCATGGTTCATTAATATAATATATTTAAAAATTAGTCTCTTGATTAAAAAAACAAATTTATCTAAAAATGTAATGATAATATCAACTGATAGAAAAAAGGAAAAGTATTTTAATGTCATGTAATTTTACTTTGAATTAACTTAATAGTCATCTATAACCTCTATGGACAAGGTTACATATTGTATATTCTGTAGTTTATTGATAGAATATTTCTACGAATCTTGTTCCACAGGTACAACCAAACTATATGTTAATGAAAGATCCCATGAGTCTAGTTTAGCACCAGCCTAAGGTAAGAATTCTTAAACACAGAAAATATGCATGGACAAATTGATCTTCTCCATTCATTCTGAAGTTTTCAATCAATCAATCAACAAATATTTATTGCTCACCAACTGATGCACAAGATGTTATCGGTTAGGGGGAATATTACAATTATTTGCAACTTGATTATAAGGAATTAGTTGTTTTGAGACAGAGTGAGTTCACTTTTCTATCTATTTCTGCTTTGTTTACAAGTATGTTCATCTGGAAAGAGGACTAATCAGAGTCAGAAGAACCTTGCCCTAACCTGAGGTCTAAGATTTGTTAGATTTGTGACCATTAGCAAGCACTTCTATCTAGCACCCAGTATCTACATCTGTAAAACAAGGAGGTTGGACTAAGTGTTTTCTAAGGTTTCTACCATTTCATTATTCTATCATTTCATAATATATGTTTTTCACATTTACTCTTAGTTTTGCAAATGCACATCATTGTTCAATGACTATAAAGCCAAGGTAGGAATATTACATAAATAGTGGACTGTATCTGTGATGTCACTGGTGGAAAGAACTCCTTCTACTGATTCAGATCCAGAACTCTGTTCCAATTCACAATTTTAGCTGTTTGGGGAGCACTGAGAGGTTAATTATCTTGTCCATACTCATCACATTAATTTATATTAGAAGCCTGACTTGAACATAGGGCTTCTTGACTTCAATGTCAGTCCTCTATCCACTAAGCAATGATGCCGCTAAATCAATCCACATACATTTATTAAATGCCTACTATATGCCGAGTATTTTACTAGGACTGGAAATGTACAAAGGCAAATGGATAGATAGGTAGATAGATAAATAGATAGATAAACAGATAGATCACAGGTCCTCTCAGGGAGATTACAATCTCTCAAATGCTGTTTCTATATGGCTTAAATGGATAGTGGGGACAATTATTGAATGGCTTCCCTTTTACTTTGGGATAGAACAGACTTTCAGAGAGCTGATTTTGGCAAACTGTGTAGTTCAAAACATTTTTCCCTTACTAGGAAAGATGTACCTCTTGGCCCAAATCTTCTGAGGTATTTGCCTAATTCTCCTCTTTTATTGTGTAGACATTTACGAAAACAATTTAAGGTAAGAAAGATGCAGCCCCGTGTTCAGATATATTTTCTACCCAACACTAAACATGGAAGCTTGTTTGAATTTCTTTCTCTTAACAGGATGTTTGGCAACATGGAGAGGCAGTCTAAATCTAGGAAAATGGCCTACCACTTCCCACCCACGTTGATGACTTTGATGCCTTTTTTATCCGAGCACTTAGTTACCATGGTGATGGGCACCATATGCATGCATAGATTACATGGATATAAAGACACATAGAAACCAAATTTCAGCTCCCATTCAGCATCTTCATTTCAAAAGACACCTCTTTATATCCTCACCATTGTGCTAAATGATAGCCAACCCAAATCACATGTACTATAAAAATTAAGCTCCAAACACAATTCTGAAGGTGTGAATTCTGAGTAGTCACCTACAACTGATAGAGAGATATCCATCATATTATCTAGACAGGGGTTTCTTGATAGTGAACAGATTAGATTTCAGTGGTCTCTGGCACCTAATTCTTTATCTTTTCTGGCAAAGAGAATGGGAGGGTTGATTAATTACATCTCAAATTTCATATATAGAGACTAATAATTCATATAGTTGAAATAGAAAATTATCTACAGTTTTCTTAAATAAGATAACATATATTTTTCCATCTTTTCCTTCCTCTGCTCTTCTCTTTTACATTTCCCTTCCTCCCTCCCTCCTTCTCTTCCTTCCTTCCTTCCTTCTTTTCCTGTAATATATAAGTAAATATCTCAATTCTGCCTCACTCTTCCCATAAAGGTAAAGGTGTTATCTATACACAGAAATTATTTTATCTTCAAAATCTTTATATTAATTAATACTAATATAATGGAGAAAACAATTTTTAAAGATTTTCCCTAAGAAAAATATTTAAACAATATAATTTTGTTTAGTAATTTGTGAGTATAGAAAACCCCACAGGTACTGGGTAGATTTCTCAGTTCTACTGACTTTTATAAACTATATGAGTCATTGACTCATTGAGTAAAAGTCAATTAAATAGATTATGAACTCATCATCAAAATTTAACTGTTTTTTTTTAGGGGGAATGTGAGGTTGGGGGAGGTGATTATACCATAGGACCCAGTATTATTCTAGGCACCTGAGAGATGCACAATAAATTACCATTGACTGACTAGAAACCTTTTTGTGTTACAGTGTTAGAATGTCTAAAATGAATGTGGTATAGTGGAAGGAAGAATGGTTTGGGATCCAGAGGACCTGCTTTCAAGGGTGTGCCAATAAAATTTAATAAAATTTGCCTTCCAAAACAAAAATCTGTGTTTAACATGCATATATGTATGTATGCAGACATATATGTATAGATATATACATATATGAATATACACATGTGTATATATCAGCCAAGATCACCTTCTCACCTTCCCACACTGCATTCCACTCTTCCAATTGAGAAAATGAGAATTAAAAAAATTACAAATATATAGAGATATATGTGTGTGTGTATGTGTGTATTTATGTATACATACATATATGCACATGTATATATATATATGTATATGTGTATATATGTATATGTGTATACACATACACACAGAGTCAATCAAAAAAGATACCCACATTGGCCATGTCCAAACAACAAACAACAACTTTGTTCTGCTTTCTGAGTCCTTCACCTCTCTATTAGGAGGTGAGTAGCATGTTTCATTCTTAGTCCTTTGGAATCTTGGTTGGTCATTATGATGATATTAGTTCAGCACAATAAAATTCCATCACATTTATATACTATAACTTGTTCAGCCATTTCTTGGTTTGTAGCTTCTCTCTCAGATTCCTATCCTTTGTTACCTCAAAAAGAACTAAATATTTTTGTATATACTTAGAGTTTATTTTGCTTAGGACTTATTCATCATTCAATCCACCCTCTCTCTAATTCTCTCTCTCCTCTTCTCCCCTTTCCCTTCTATTTTCCTGTTGAATGAAATGAATTTTTGCACCCAGCTCTGTGGGTGTTCTTCCTTTTTTGACAAGTTCAGATAAGAGTGAGGTTCAAATTTCAACTGCGCCCCCATCAATCCTCTCTTCCTTGTTTGTATAGATATCTACTTATCACTCTGATTACATGATATAATTTTCTCTAACCTTCTTTTCTTTTCTCCCTTAGTATATTTCTCTCCTCTCTCCCCTTATTTAATAGTTATTCCAAATATTTTAATAAGAGTTCTCTGAAAGACATTTAAAACACCAGTTTGTGAGGATAAACTCCATTGGAGAGAGAGAGAATACAGAACACTGGAAGCCATGGAGCTGAGAAATTTTCTTGATTTGGGGCAGGATCTGAGAGTCCACTGTTTTCTGATCCACCTTGCACTGCTTCGCTATCTTGTATTTCTCTTTTTCTGTGCCAAAAATCTCTCTTTCTTGTTGTCTAGGTTTATGGAGCCTCTTCTTGAAGTAAGCATCAGCAAGATGATTTGGAATTTTTACTCCTGGAAGGTTAACCCTGATGCAGGTGTCAATGACAAATTTCTGATGGGTCTTTGTCAGAGGAACACAGTTGATGGTCAGAGGTCCAGTCACCAGTAGCAAGCCACTAGTCAGCTGCTTCAAGAAAACCACCCACTTGCCCCTGTGGCAGCCAGTGTGCATGATCATAACCATGCCCAGGGTGATGCTAGCTCAAAGTCTCCTCACCTGCTGGCTGAAGGGCTTTTTATCATGACTTAGCAGCTTTCTAGGCACATCTTCAGTAAGTTAATACTTAGGCATCTTTTGAATCTTTACCACATGGGTTCTTCCATTCTCATCATGACGAATACTAACTGCTTAAAGTAATTTTTCTTTGAAATGGAAATGCAGAGTTTTGGCTATAATGTTCCTGGGACTTTTCATTGGAACAGTTTTGTTGTTGTTGTTTTTCTTTCTTTCTTTTTTTTTTTTTAGGAAGTTGCCAGAGGATTCTTTTTGTTTCTACTTCCCCTCTGCTTTTAAGAGATCTTGGCAGTTTTCTGCTAAGACTTCTTGAAATATTATGTCTAAGTTTTATTTTTGGTCATGGTGCTGAGATAGTTCAATTAATCTAATTTTTTCTCCTCAATCTCTCTTCAGGTCAATTGTTTTACTATTAGATATTTTATATTTTCTTCCATTTTTTTAGTGTTTTGACTTGGTTTTAATATTTATTTTTGCTTTATGAACTCATTGACTTCTATTTGGCCCACTCAGATTTTCAGTGCAAGGTTTTGACCTCTTGTACCTAGATGTTAATTCCCTTGCCAGTTCTTTCTGCCATAGCTTTCATTTTTCCCAATTTTTTCCTCAAGCATTTTCATTCCATATATATAGTATTCATGTATATGTACACATACATATATACAAAAATACATATATGTATATGCACATATGTTTATATGCATATAAATATATATGTATATGTATGTGTATATATGTGACCTTGGGGTCTGAGCCACATCACTACTACTGCTGTCTTTTGAACTTTTTCCTTTCTCCCTACACAACACATGGTCTTCCTTCCTGACTTGCTGTCTCAGGACAGCACAGGTCCCCTTTTCGGCACACTCTGAATCTGCAATCTAGAATTGGGCAGTGGGTGACAAAGTTCCTAGTTGATGTCTGTCCCAATTGCAGTGCCATGCTATGTGTCTAGGGGTGCCCCAGTATGAATTTTGGGCTAGTGGGTAGCCTTTCCCAGTGCTCTGGTGTGCTTTGTGGCTACATGTGCTCCTACCCAGACCCTATCCCCAGCATCTGATTACCTCTTTGTTTCCTTATGTCTGGTCTGGACAAAAATGCTCATTGACTTTTTTGGATTTCTCTATCAGGATTTGGAATTTGCATTTTATAGATCTGTTTGGTCAAGTTGCTGATGGGAGCTCATCTGCATTACTTCCTTCTACTCCTCCATCTTGGCCCTGTCCTTTGCAACATACTTTTGAATTTAATCCAAATTATTAATATTTTCTCAATCACCTTCTTAAGTGTAGAAAATAAACAAGGCAATAAATCAAATTTTGATTCATAGCATTTGTTAATTTCTGAGATGCAAACGTTTACACTGGTAATTTAACAGCCAGCTCCTATGGAGTCATATGAGATGGCTCCAGCACACCCTTGTCTGTATTCAAATCCTATTTATAATGCATCCTACCTGTGTGATCTTCAGGATGTCTCTTAACCTCTCTGGTCCTCAGTTTCTTCTGTAAAATGAGGGCATTGGATATGAAGGTTTCTAAATTCCATTCCACATAAATCTATGATTCAATGAAATTCACAGTAGGAAAACAAATAATAGACTTCTTTCCTTCATTAGTGTAACTTGCATTCCTAGAAGGCAATAGTTATGTCCTCTTTTTTTTTTTTAAAGAACGATCTGGAATCTTAGAATTTTTAAGCTGGTCTTAGAGATCATCTAGCCCAACTCCATCATTGCACCAGTGCGGAAGCTGATTTCAACCTCTCCTATCTCCTCAGCAGTGCATCTTACATCATGTAAAGTACCCTCTCAGTTAATAGCTTTGGCATCATTAACTTACAGTTTGCTCTGAATGATTCAAAGGCATTTAAAATCCATATTAACTTATTGCAATTATTTGTATTAAAATTTTGCATTTATCATTTCCTAAGAACCTCTCAAGTACCCATTGAAGTATCTTGGGGCTCGGCAATCGATGAGGCCATAGCCCTTAATATCTTCCCAACCCCAAACAAAAGACTACAAGATACTTGTAAAAGTTTGCATTCCCAGGGTGATTCCCCCCACCCCCACTCACAACAGACAGCAGTGTTGGAGAACAGTTGAGCTCCCCAGTGGTTTGGTTGGTTGATCTCCTAGTCATCTTTTAGCCACAAGCCAAGAGGATATTGGCAAACATTGTTCAGTACAAAATAAAGTAATAATCTTTATAGGAATGTCTACACACAAATAAACCTGTAGGGCCTTAAGAGCCACAAAGTGACTGTGAACATAGGTCTTTTGGGTTAATAGCTGGGAATCAAATGCATTAGAAAGTCCAGGAGGAAGGGAGTGATAAGAAACAATCTTTGTTCCTCTGGATATAGAAATGCTTAAGATAAAACTAGAGTACATTTTAGAGTGTGGCCGAGTCGAACTTCAGAGTAAAACATGAAGTGAATATTGAAAAGAACAGCAGGGAAGCAGTTTTGATTTTTATATAAGACTCAGTTTTTGAACTTCAAAAATAAATTATTTTTCTGCTCATTTTTAATGGTTCCAAAGTTTCATGCTCTCATTCACTAGCACTGCATAGGCTTGTTTAGAATTTCTTTTTTTTTAAAAATCATGCAGTGCACCAAGTCTAGATCTTGATTTTTTATGGAATAAAAACAAATCTGTTAAGACAGGCAGATTGAATTTGCTCCTGAGATATTCTTCAAGTAAGAAATAGAAGATTAATGGATCATTTGAAGGCTAAAACAACTCTCATGCCTGTCAAATAGACAGAATTATGAATTCCAAGTGGGAAGAGATCTTGGAAGTCATATAGTTCGGTCTTCTCATTTTTACAGATAAGGAAACTGAGGCCCTGGGATTAACTACCTTAGCAAAGATACTACAAATAGAAAGTCACAGAGTTTGAATTTTAACTAATGTTTTCACATTATAGAAGTTGCATTCTTTCTGCTATACCATCCATTCTGCTTCCCTGACTTGAGATTTAGAATGCAGATCACCCCAATTGCAAAGCTTCCAATGTAGGATGTTAATTAGCTCTTATTTCTGGCCATGTGTAAAAGGCAAACACTAAATACTATAACTGAGAGGCAGCATAATTCAGTACTGAAAGTGCCACTGCTATTTGTCCTTTGTTTTAGAAAAGGATCAATGAAATCATGGGATGATGTCTTGACTTTTTTGTGAATTGGATTGAAGTGAGGTAGAATTGCACAAAGTCATCAGCCTCACTCTCTCTTCCAGAGTCTTGCAAGTGCATTAGCAAGACAAAAGTCAGGATGACTGGTGATGGCGCAGGATGCACTGTATAACATTAGCGTCTTCAGTGTCTAAGTGAGCTCTAAGTGCTCTACAGCACCTGCTTCAGCCACGTTCAGGGCCATTGGAACAAATTGTTCTTCTCTCCCCATTCTGCTGGGGGACTTCTTCACATGCTCCCCAACTCATTGATAGGTTTGAGGCCTGTTGGTTACCTAAACTGGCATATAGTGCCTCTGTGAGGAAGACCTCCATTCCAATCCTCCCTTTTCTATTTAATAGCTCAGTGGCCATGTACCAGTTACTTCATTTCTCTAAACCTCATAGAAATTTATCAAATTTGCCCAAAGACTCCTTACAACTCCTTCCTACAAACAGGTTTTTTATCCTTTAACTTATTGAATCTGATGCTTTACCTTTAATTGAGCTCACCATTCCAGACACTTTGTTGCAGAGTCCTCACTTACTTATTTTTTAAAGTCTTATTTTGTTCTTCGCCTCATAACAACTTCTCCTTAACCCTTCTCTTTTGAAGCCCTGTATTAGAATAAAGCTTAGTGACATTTCTTGAATCAATGTTTCTCAGGACTATTGAGCCAATTCACAGCTCCATCACCAAGATACCAATATAATTGATTTCTTGAAGCTCCTTTAATACAATTTCCACCCTTTAAATCTTATTTATGATTTTAAGGACTGTGAGGTAAAATGCTTCAACAGGTGATTCTTTAATTTTTAATCTGGAAAAAAATTTTAACTATTTCTTGATAATTTACAGTTTGACTTTTGAAAACATTCTCCCTATTTTCCTTGGGTGCATTTCTGTATCAGAAACAGGTCATGCAAAGACTTTTTTTTTCCATTTGGCACTTTCTTTTACTGTACATGTGTTGATTTTGTTCATATAAAAGTTTTAATTTTTCTCTCTCTTTCTCTACCTCCATCTTTCCTTTCTTCTTTTCTTCCTTCCTTCCTTCCTTCCTTCCTTCCTTCCTTCCTTTCTCTCTCCCTCCCTCCTTCTTCCTCCCTTTTTCTTCTTGACATCAGGGGCTATTTGCTTCTTTTGGTATCTCTAGCACTTAAAGCTGTTCCTGGAACTTATCATGTACATAATTGTTTTTGATTGATTGATTATCGGGAGCAGCCCGCGCTCCTGAAATGGCTCAGAGACACAGTGAAAGAAAAGACATGGGTCAGGTGGGATGCAAGCGAGCAATCCATTTATTCATCTGAGGGTTAGGGTTTATATAGAGCCTGGATACAAAACTACATTGTCTCAAAGAATCATTTCCATGGGACAATCTTTCTGTGTTAGCCCTAGTACGTGACTTTTAGCATACACTACTGCTTGATATCAGGGTATACGCGGCAAGAAGCTATAAACCTTTTTGCAAGAATTTGTTAGCCTTGCTCCTGGTGACGTGGGTATGTTCCTGTGTTCTCAGGCTTTGTGTTTTCAATTGTGTTCCCAATTCTAGGGACTCTTTATCTACCAGTACAGCATGTTTTCAGGGTCATGGAGAGCCTGCTACAGATGATTATGAGCATGTTCACATGGGAACAGGATTCAATTAAGAAGGTGCCTGGACTTAGGAACGGACTCCATCTCTCGGCCCTCAACGATTGATGTGTAATTTCAAACATTTAGGAACTTCCAATGAGAAAATCCCTTCCACTGACACAGATCGGCAATTGTGGAATTTATAATCTGTAGAGAGTGGCTTATAGTACTAGAGGTTAAGTGACTTGCCCAAAGTCACATAGTCTGTGTGTGGTAAGAGTTGCAATGTGAGTAAAGATCTTCCTGACTCTGAGGCTAGGGGTCTTCAGCCTCTCTCTCTTTCCATATGTGTCTCTCCAGAAGATATTATTCAGAGTCACACATGTTTACCTCTGAAAAAGCCCTGTTGCCAACTCAGCAAATCCCTTAATCCAATATGCAGTTCATTCTCAGCCTATTCTCTGCAAAATGGGACTCATTTCTTGCTTCACATACACAGGATCAGGCCAAAGACCCCAGGATTAGGTGGGATTTTGGTTACATTCCACCAGTGTTCTCTCTCTGATAGAAGTATTAATCAATGTTGTGTTCTACCAAGGCCAAAAGGTTACTTTCATAGTCCATCACAGGCAGGGGTGTGCTGCTAAATGTTTAACAGCTAGCTCTCTGATAAAGCATTATATGCAAAACATACTTTAACTTTTAATATGCATTATGGACGTTTTCTTCATTACTTTCTTAAGTTTAGACTATCAACAAAAACAATAAATCAAGTCCTGATTTGGAGCATTTGCTGATTCCCAAGGTGGAAATGCTCATATTTATAATTTAATAATTGGCTCTTGTGAGCTGGGAGGATTTGGCTCCAGTACACCTCTAGTCAATCAATCATGATGATATTTGAAGTTACTTATATTTTCTATTTCTCTTCCAGTAGCACTAAGCATAGTACGAAACAGTATTGATTTGTCATAAATACTTCTATCAAGGTTCACAGGCTACTCCCTAGTTCTAGCATTCTGTAATTTGGCCAAAAAAAATATCATACCAGTCATATATCTTTAATGGCTTTATATACATCAAATCTCTTTTCCTAAAATTGAAGGAACTTGTTTAGGTATATCCTAATAGAATCATAAGATAATTGAGTTGTAAATGATCTCAGAAGTTATCAAGTCCAAAGCATACCTGAACCATGAATTTATTCTATAATTTGCCCTGTACATAGACACCTAGCTTTCATTAGATGACTTTTAGTAACATAGACTACACTACCCTTCAAGGGAGTACATTGCATTCATGAATACTTTTAAATACTAGAAAGTTTTATTAGAAAATTTTGTTTGCCTTATAATTAGCTGCAATTCACTCCAGTTAAATGTCAACTCACTGGTCCCTTTGGAATCTAATGCTTCTTTCACATTATGATAATACTTCACTACAGTAGTCATATTGTCCTCAAATCTCTCCTGCAGACCAAAAAAGCTCCAGCTGACTGATGTATTAATTCTTTGGGTCTGGTTATTCAGTTAGGTATAAATGTAACTACTTGTACTATCAAACTTGCACAATGCCATCTTTCCCATGAGCATATTTTTTTTGGGTGCCTTGTTGAAATATACATATACTATCCATGTTATATAATAATATTGTTTAAAAAGAAAAAAATGAACAAGTGCAACGTGATTAGTTCTTAATGAATGCATTCTGTCTCATAGTGATCACCTCATTTTTATTTTTTTCTAAATCCTTATAAAATACACTTTATTTTAATACCCCTTTTAGAATGTTCTTTTTTGCCACAAGATGCATCAAACTCACTGGACCGTGGTCTGAGAAATCTACTGTCTTTCTCCTCTAAAAATCTTAACTTTCCTAAGTCTACTCTTACCAGACTTTTCCCCTCTTTTACATTCATTCTCAATCACCTGTCAGCACTTTTATCTTTCATGTCCTTTTAAAATCTCAGCTTATGGGGATAAACTCCCCATACAGTTACTGTCAGCTCTTTAGACTCTTTCCTCACTCCCTTCTCTTGCTCCTCAGAGTCATTTACAAATGAATTATGGCATTTTCCTTTTCAATATCCTTCTATGCTTCTGATGGATTCTTTACCATTTAGAGTTGCAGGCCAAAGGCTGCTTTCTGTGCTGTATTTGAATTTTTTGAGATCTGTTCTCTAAAACTTATATGCAAAAAGTTTGACTTCTCTCAACATTCTCTTCCTTAGCTATTACAAATTCTAATAGGGTACACTTATGTGGAAACTCCTTAATACTTTTAGAATCCTTTAGATCCTCTCCCCACAAAATTCATTATTTGACATTTGCCTCCATTGAAATTCATTGGCTCTTTTTTTTTAACTCACTTGCTTACTAGCTTTGTGAGACCTTCCTGCAGTTTGAGCCCCATCATCATGTCACTATCTCAAAGTGCTCAATGCCATCCTCAATTCCCACCTGTAGTGAACAAAACCCCTAAAGACAAGGTTTCCAAGTATTAATAATCAATTTACTAATTAAGCTGTCCAATAATCAATAAATTGATGGGTAGCCAAAGAAAGCCAAAGGGAGAATCTGAAACACCTCAAATCTGATGTGTTCTTTCTGATAGGGAACTCCCCTGACAAGTGAAATTTGACGCTGATTGGTGGACATTTAATGAGGAGTTGGGCTAAAAGTCTTCAGCTTCTCCTGTAGAGAAACTGGCTTAATTATGAGACTCAGCAGCCTCAAGGCATCTGGGCAGGGGAAACCATTTCGATCCAGACCTCTCCTGGCTAGTTTTCTCATTCATGAGCTTAGCATTACCCTAAACTCTAATGGCAAAGATCAAGGAGTTCCTTTCCCAGGGAAAGGGCTCACTCATACTAGATCCTGTTTATAATATAAACAGAAATCACTTTCCCAGTTCCATGGGATCCTAATCAATCTAGTTAAGGAGCAGGTACCTTGGGGGCTAGGAGTAATCATATCACTCAGTCATGTCCTTCAGAGACTGACTGACCTTAGCTGGAATGAGTAATTAACAAAAAGAAGAGGAAAAGGATGGATCAAAAATAAATAATTAGTCATTAATATAATAGTATACTATTAATTTCTCTCATACTTCCCATACAATGCATTAAAAATGTGAAATATAACTAATCTCAGCTCTAAACTCTGAAAGTTCTCGATATGAATGATTCTCTACTTAGAAAACTAGTCATTTATTACTATCATTTGGTGTTTCACTATAAATCCACAACCAACCCATGAGAAAACACTCCCCCTCAGTATTATAACAAATTATGGATATCTATTTGTTGCACCAATTCTTGTACATAAATGACAATGTCTGAAATTTTGCTGATAGTCATAAAAATTTTAATTAATAATAACTAATGGTTTCTCCTTTTCCACATATTTATTTAACTATTAAAAATGGATTCAGGCAAGATTTCTCTTGGAAAGACCATGATCATTTCCTAAATAGTTGAGTTTTTTAAAATTGTGTTCAAAAAATACTTCATTGCATATTTCCTTTCACTCCAACTTAAGTCTATAACTTGCTGTCTTTAAATCTCTGAGTCTATTGTAGGTTAACTTTGAAAAGTGGGCTTCACTGAAATGGAGCCAAGATGGCAAAGTCAGGGACTCGTCTGAACTTTCCCCTAAACCCCTCCAAATACCTGTAAATAATGACTCTAAACAAATCCTAGAGAGCAGAACCCACAAAAAGACAGAATGAAACCATTTTCCAGCCCAAGACAACTTTGGAGGCCAGCAGGAAAGGTCTATTTCAGCAATGTGAGAGAGGATGCAGTCCAGCGTAGGCCCGGCTCCACAGACTGGGCTCTAGCAAACCAGTAGGAGGCCTCAAGGCAACTGAATCAATGGTAGCAGTGGTGGTTTCCAGACCTCTCAGCCCACAGATGCCAAATACAGCTTGGAAGGTCAGCAGGAAAGGTCTGACACACCTGAGTGAGAGTGGAGCATAGTCCAGTGTAGGCCACACCTGCACAGCCAAAACCCCAGCAAACCAGCATCAGGCTTTGGGAGCCACTGAATCATCATCAGGAGCAGCTGCTTCCAGAGCTCTCGGGCCAGAGACGTGTAGGAGTCATACTATTTGTCAGAAGGAGATTAGAGGGTTTGTTTGCTCTCACTGAGGCAGGACTCTGTTGCTTCACCCATGCTCAGATCTGGGTCACAGTCCTGAGTGTCAGTCCCAGGGCAAGGAGGAGCCCTGGCACACCAGAGCTTGCAGCCACAATGGAGCGGGGACCTTCCTCACAGTTTCAGGGCAGAAAAGAGTGTTTGTGGAAACTCACAGACCAAAGCACAGGGTAGGAGAGTAGTAGGCATCTCTCCTTAGATGATTATCACTTTGGAGAACTGAAAATGTGTAAGTCTCTAGAAGTATCTCTGAAAACAGCTGCACAAAAAACCTAAAGCTTAAGACAGTGCACTCTCCACCTTGGAAGCAGATCCCTAATTTAACAGAGTTAAAAGTCAAATAATAGGCTGGGAAAATAAGCAAACAACAGAAACAAAAAAATGATCATATAAAGTTACTATGGTGGCATGGAAGATCAAAATACACACTCAGGAAAAGATAACAAAGTCAAAGCTCCTACATCCAAAGCTAGCAAGAAAAAATATGAATTGATGTCAGGCCACAGAAGAGCTCAGAAAGGATTTTGAAAATCAAGTAAGAGGGGTGGAGGAAAAATTGGGAAGAGAAACAGGTTGGTAAAGGATACAGAAAAAAATACTAAAGAAAACAAGACTGGGACATATGGTAAAAGGAATACAAAAAGTCAATGAGGAGAAGAGCACCTTAAAAAGAGAATAGGCTAAATATATATATACATATACACACACACACACACACACACACACACACACACACACACACACACACACATATATATATATATATATGAAAGAAGCACACAAATTCACTGAAGGAAAAAAAAACTCCTGAAAAAGTAGAATTGGCCAGATTGAAAAGGAGGTACAAAAGCTCAATGAACAAAATAGTTCTTTCAAAATTAGAATTGAGCAAATGGAAGCTAATGACTTTATGAGAAATCAACAATAAAAAAAGAATTGAAAAAAAATACAATGTGAAATATCTCATTGGAAAAACAACTGACCTGGAAAATAGATTCAGGAGAGATAATTTGAAAAAAAAATATTGGACTACTTGAAGGACATGACCAAAAATAAAGAGCCTAGATATCATCTTTCAAGAAATTATCAAAGAAAACATTCCTGGCATTCTATAACCAGAGATTAAATAGAAACTGAAAGAATCCACCAGTCACCTCATGGAAGAGATCCCAAAATGAAAACTGCCAGGAATATTATAGTCAAATTCCAGATTTCCCAGGTCAATGAGAAAATGTTGTAGGCAGCCAGAAAGAAACAATTGAAGTATTTTGCAGCTACAGACAGAATAACACAAGATTTAGCAGCTTTTACATTAAAGGTTCAAAGGGCTTGGAATATTATATTCTGGAGGGCAAAGGAGCTAGAATTACAACTAAGAATCACCTACCCAGCAAAACCAAGTATAATCCTTCAGGGGAAAAATGACATTCAATAAAACAGAGGACTTTCAAGCATTCTTGATGAAAAGATCAGAGCTGAATAGAAAATTTGACTTTCAAATACAAGACTCAAGAGAAGCATAAAAAGGTAAACAGGAAAGATAAATTATAAGGTACTTAATAAGGTTACCAAGGGTGGGGAACCTGTGGCCTCGAGTTCACATGTGTCCTTCTAGGTCCTCAAGTGTGGCCCTTTGACTGAATCCAAACTTCACAGAACAAATCCTTTCATTAAAACTATTTGCATTCCTACATGGGAAGATGATACTTGTAACTCATAAGACCTTTCTCATTATTAGAGCAGTTCAAAGAGGGATATATATAGACAGAGAGCACAGGTGTGAGTTGAATATGAAGGGATGATATCTAAAAACAATAAAATTGAGGGGTAAGAGAGGAATGATGGGAGAAAGGGAAAGGGAGAGGTAGAATGGGGTAGTATCTCACATAAAAGAAACAGGAAAAAGCCTTTGCAGTGGAGTGGAAGAGGGAGGAGGTGAGGGAGAATGAGTGAGCCTTACTCTCATCAGAATTGGCTCAAAGAGGGAATAACAGACACACTCAGTTGGGTATAGAAATCTATCTTATCTTACAGAAAAGTAGGAGGGGAAAGGAATGAGGGGAGGTGGTAGAAAGGAGGGCAGACTGCAATAGTCAGAAGCAGAACAGTTTTGAGGAGGGATAAGGTGAAAGGAGCAAGAGAATAGAATAAATGGGGAGGGAGTGGAATATAATGGAGGGAAATATAGTAATAGTAATTGTGGAAAAAAAATTTGAAGCAAGTTTCTCTATTAAAGGACTCATTTCTCAAGCATAAGAGAATTGAGTCAAATTTATAAAAATGAACCATTCCCCAAATGATAAATGATCAAAAAGTGTGAACAGTTTTCAGATGAAGCAATCAAAGTTATCCATAGCCATAGGAAAAAAATGATCTAATTTACTATTGATTAGATAAATGCAAATCAAATCAATTCCGAGGTACTACCTTGTTCCTATTAGATTGACTAATAGGACAGAAAAAGGGAAATGACAAATGGTGGAGGGGATATGGGAAAAATGAGACATTAATGCATTGTTGGTGAAGTGAACTGATTCAACCATTCTATAGAGCAAAATAGAACTATGACCAAAAGGCTATAACACCATGCATACCCTTTGACCTAGCAATACCACTACTAGGTCTGTATCCCCAAAGAGATAAACACAAAAAGGAAAAGGACCTATATGTACAAAAATATCTATAGCAGCTCTTTTCTGGTGGCAAAGAATAGGAAATTGAAGGGATGCCCCCCAATTGGGGAATGGCTGAACAAATTGTGGTATATGATTATGATAGAATACTATTGTACTAAAAGAAATGATGAGTGTGATACTCTCAGAAAAACCGGGAAAGACTCACATGAGCTGAGGCAAAGTGAAATGCACTGTGTACAAATTAACAGCAATATTTTAAGATGAACAGCTGTGAATGACTTAGCTATTCTAAGTAATACAACAATCCGTGACAACTGTGAAGGACTTAGGATGAAAATGCTATCCATCCCCAGAGAAAGAACTGATGGGGTCTGAATATAGATTGAAGCATACTTTTTTTTTTACTGTCTTTATTTTTCTTGATTTTTTTATTTGTTTTTTTTTTGTTGGTCTATGTTTGCTTTCACAACATGACTGTTATGGAAATGTTTTGCATGACTACACATGTGTAACCTATGCAGAATTGCTTGTCTTCTCAATGAGGGGTGCAGGAGGAAGGAAAAGAATTTGGAACTCAGTTTTTAAAATGAATGTTAAAATTGTTTTTATATGTTACTGGGGAAAATAAAATAGTGAATAAATTTTAAAAAAGAAAAGAAAGGTGGGATTCACACTGACAATTCACCAGTCTCCTAGAATAGTGATTGTCCAACAGTTGCTTCCAACTACTGGCTGTCCATACAACAGCATGACATAGTACTGGGAAACAGAAATTATTTTTCTATTTCTTTTCCCCTTCTTGGATTGTTAGGGAAATTCTCTTCAGTGATTGTGAGACTTTTAACAAAATAATAACTAAATTTAAAAAAAAAGAATACCTGGTATCTTGCATTTTCTGTACCATTATTTTACTGTGATGATACTCAGCTGCATACTATCATTGGTAAATGCCTGCTGTGTCCCTGCGATTTTTATTAAGGATACCCTGTATATGACCACTAATCCTCCTAAAAATTCAACTGAAAGGTAATAGAATGAAGCTGATTCTCTTGAATCTTAGGCCTGCTGCTTTAATTCATTTAGAACTGATTTCATTCCTTTTGGGGCTAAAGGAATATAGGTTAATGCTAATTTACATAGCTGCTTTAGCAATAATATTCATTAAGGCCATTAAAGTTCAGAGTAATGTCAAAAAAGCCCACTTTTGCTTTCTTCAGTACCAAAATGTTGTAACAAGAAACTTACTGACCCCTTTCTTGCATGTGACCCCAAGCATACGAATCTTCAGGATATGATCAGCAATTTCACAGTTCTTGTTCTCTGTCAAATGGCTGCATAGTGAAAGATCCTACAAGTCAGATTCATTGGAAGACTTTTTTTTTTTCAGATGCAAGGCTAATATGTGATGATTTGTAAGTACATTGAATTATCTCACCATTTACCACATGGGCAGCTCAGCTTCATTTCACTACATAAGAAGCATCCGTATGTTATGCAGGATTAGAATATCTTTTTAAAAAAAATACATAGAACTTCAATTGCATTGGTATATGGGAAACTCCTGATATGAAAACTCCTCTAATAAGGCTGATTAATTCAATTCAATAAGCATACACTTATTCAAGGTCTACTATGTGCTATGATCAGTGTTATCTGCCGGTGATACAAAGAGTACAAAATTTAAAAAAAATGTCCTTGACTTTAAAAGAGGTTATATTCTCCCTGCGGACAATGGCACATGGCTAAGTAAATAAAAACCATGCAACCAAATACAATCACGTAGTAGGTCAACTAGTTTTCTTAACTCAGAATATTAGAGAGTAGCCAGGGGCATTGGAATGTTAATAATTTGCCCAGTCACACCACCAGTCTGAGGTTGGGGCAGGGTTTAAAAGAAGATTTTTTTCCTGACTCCAAGGACTAGTCACTGTTTATTTCACTTGCAGTCACATAGCAGAATATGTGCAATAATATTAAATGTATATCATAAATAATATTTTAACTACACCTTCTTTACCAAGGGTACTTGTATAAGACAAATGGTCTTAGGCAATTCACTAACCTCCCTAGGCTTCAGTTTCCCCAGCTGTAAAATAAAAAAGATGAAAAGAAGTTCCTCCTAATTTTAGTTCTATTTTAGTCCATAGTTTATAAACATTTCATCATTTCTTTTTAAATATTATAATTGTTTTCTAAATTTTTAGCCAAGTAAGTCAAAGTTTGAATGAAAGATTTGCAGAAATATTCCAAAGGATTTCTCTGGAGCCTTTCCTCATAGAGGAAAACAGTAACAACAATAAAAGATGGAAAATGTTTGGAATCTGTTTCTTTTTATCAATAGCACAAAATGGTTTCCTCATATCAAGGCAAATTGTCTATGCTTATTCCATGTCTTCATTATTGTCAATTTCATTTTCCAATCTGTCAATTGAACATTTAATAACAATGATATTTATAAGACTTTTTGACTTTGTTGCAAAGAGCAACTAATTAACCCTAAGAATTTAGCAGATAGACTATATATGATGCACATGCTTTTGTACATATGACACAGCATTAGAGAGGGCAGACGAATTCATGATAAGGAATAGAATAGAACATTTGCAGCCATTATGTTTTGCAGCCTCAGAATCTTCCTTAACTCTCCTTCCTTCTCCACCTCTCTGTCTCCCTGTAGCATTCCAGTTCAGTTGTGAAGTCTTGTGGATTCCAATTCCACAGCATTTCTCAAATCTTTCTTCCACTACCTCAGCTTCTCCCCTTGATCAGTACTTAGATTGTTGCGGTGACTTCCTCCAGTTCCATCCTTCCTTCAGGCAGCAGCCATCTTGATATTTTGAAAACACACCCAGATTTGGAACACTCACATGTGGAATAAAGGTCACATGAAGAGACAGGAAATTGGCTAGATAAAGCCTCTCCCCCCACCCATAACCCCCCCACCTTGTAAGTAATGGACTGTTGATGTAAGTGTAGATAGTTTCTGAAGATTTGCTAAATTCAAAAGCACTAAGCCTGCTACTTTGGCCCAGGTTCCTAACATTGGGGTGCGACATAACTTCTGGAGTCTCAAGCTAATAACATTAGAGAAGAAACACTTCAATCTCTCCCACCCACTTAGGGTACCCTAGAAGCCTGAAAGGCTAATATAGCTGGCAGAGCTCTGACATAGTGGGGGTACATCCTCCCTATACAACCTTACATCTCTCTACTGTTCGCTTTTGTAGGCTATGCCTACGCTTGTAATTTTCACGCTGCTTAGAACCCCAGCTTCCTTTAAAACACATCTTAGGTGGCATTTCCTACACCAGTCCTTTCCTGATCCCACAGTCTGTTAATTCTTTCTCCCATTAGAACCTTCTTTAAATATATTGAACAGACTTTCCATTTGCCTATTTATTTGGTATATTCCCTCTTAGAATGTAAATTTTCAAGGAGGAAAAGGATTTTTAAAAATTTTTGTTTGTTTTTGTCTTCCTCTTTAACAAGGGAACATGGGGTTGAGATGGGACTAAACTTGTGATTTCTGCAGCACAAGGAACTCCTTATAGGAAGCTCCCTCTCCCGGTACAGATTGGACCTCTTTATATCTTAGATTCTTAGAGAGGGACTTTGAACACAGTAGGCACTTAATATTGAACTGGTTTGAATATCTTATGTCTAAGGCAGTCCACCCTAGATACCTCATTGCTGTGAGATGTTTCAAGGCTTTATCAGTGGAGAGCAAGCTCTAACATCCAAGTATATGTAACATCCAAAATAAGTCCAAACAAGCTGGAAAGTATGATCCTGGTAAAGGACAAAACCTCAATAAGCCCAGAAAAGCTCACCAGGTGGCCTAAAAGTTATGATTTTTTTTAACCAGAGCAATTAAATTCTTAAGTCATGGACAGATGCTGATCTTCATAAGTGGAGGGAGTCACTATGCCTTCTAAATCATTAATTGGAGGAGCAGTGTGATATAGTGGAGAGAGGAGTGGACTTTGAGTCAGGTAGACCTGACCTTATCTTGCAACTCAGATATTTACTAGTTGTGTGACCTTGGACAAGTGACTTAATTTCTCTCTATCTTCAAGTATAGAATGAGGAGGTTGGATGCGATGTTCTCTAAAGGGCTTTCCAATGTCTTTTGGTTCTCTGAACTTTAATATGGAAGTAAGAAATGGTTATATGAGAAGTTGCAGTTGTTATATATTGTTTTATACTGACATCCTTGGAAAGGAATGAAGGGACAGACCAATGGAGTGTGGAAAGCACGCTCTTGCCATAAATGAAGAATTTCAGCAAATAGTTCAAAAGCTGTTTTCAAATATCTAGAAACTACATATCCCCTTTGTTCTTTAAATATATGTTTGCGAGCAGCTCAAGACTGAGTTGTTTCTTCCTCTAGTAGAAGAGTGTAAAGCCCCGCTTGGGAGTGAGACATCTTTCCTTATCAGGAAATGGTTCATTTGTAATCTGAGGCCACATCTCCACAATTTGAAGTAGAGACATGATGTGATTATCTGGGAAGCTGTTGTAGTTTGTTGGTTTGTTTCTAGGATGATTTGACAGCATACCTTTTTTTTTTCCTCTTTTTTTTCTTTTTGCTGAAATAAATTAAATGAAACATTTTCACTTTTCCTCTTTTGTTCCCTTGAATTATTCAACTAATTACCTTAATTATTTATTACACTGTGCGGCGAGAGATATAGCATGTAAGGAACCTTCAGCAAGTTCAGTTTTCAAACTATTAGTGATTCTAGTGCTATGTGTGTGATTATATGCCACTTAAGGGCAGGGATTTTTCCCATCTATTGTCCCTGGTGCCAACATGGGGCCTATGCCTCCTGGAAGTTTAGTCTGGTTGTTTGCATCTTTTTGTCAGCCACTACTGAGTAAAAAAACTGCTAAGGAGAAGAGGTGTTCCCTGATTTTCCTCTCTCATCCCTGCCTCCTCACTAGAGAAATTTCATAAGTCTAAGTTATTTCCTCATTTCCGTGATCTTAAATATTCCTTGAGTCTCTTGATAGTTAAAGAACTGGCACTTTCTGATGGAATATAAATAAGAGGAAAGAAGGTTTTAATAGCTTAGTTCTCTATTGAGAGAGAGAGAGAGAGTGAACAGGCTTGCCAACAAGATTCTCCCAATCTAGGAAGCTGAGGCTTTTATCAGAGTCATTTTAATTTTAACCTTTCAGCAAAGTCTGATGTATATGAGCTATATAAAATTTACACATTTTGTGGAGTTTTCTACTAATGAATAAAATGTACATATTTCGGCATTAAAATAAATCATTCAGCTAGAAACATAAGCATATGGTTTCAGACCAAAAGGTGGCTGCTATCATTATACTTCAACAGGTTCTATTTAAATTAAAGGAGGTGTGTTTATTATACTATAAGTATGTGTGTGTATATCTATTCTCTCTTCCCATTTGGACATTTCCGGAATTCCAGTCTTATACCACCCCCTACCCCCCACCAAAACAAAACCAATGTCTAGGCATTCATTCTACTGATTCCATCCTGGATGGCCTGTTAATGCTATTTATTTACTTAGCTGACTCATTCCTAACTGACTGGCTTACTTTGGGGACAACACAATTACCCGGGAAGTTGAGTTGGCATATTCAATGCACTCTTTCCTTGGAATATATGAATTTGGGGACTACTTCCGCTTACAATCTTATCAAGCGGTTTAGGAATGAGTTTTGAAAATCTTGAAAGCATCTGAGACCAAAAGGGTCCCAAGTATCCATGCTGCCTCCACATCTCAGAGAATGATTCATTTTTATTATTTTTTTGAATGTTATCAGACTGTATTCTCTACTGGCAATAAGTGTACATGTATAAGTGCATGCATACAAAATAGGCATATATATCCATGTGTATATATACATATATGTACATGCACATATAAATATGGATATACATCCATGTTTGTATACACATTTATACATATATTTTTCAGTAATTTATAATAATGTAATATTCCCTCTGAGAGTCCCCCAGACTCAATCTCACACTGGCATTCGCTAGAGCAGGGGTGGAGAACCTGTGGCCTCAAGGCCACATGTGGTCTTGACTGAATCCAAACTTCACAGAACAAATCCCCTTAATACTACACCTTAAAACTACACCTGAGGACCTAGAAGGCCACATGTGACCTTGAGGCCTAAGTTCCCTACCACTGACCTGGAGGATTGACCACTACCTCATGTCTAAAATATAATTTGTGAATACACAGTACTAAAACTTTATCTCATGAGCCCTCGTCAATTGACTTACCTTTTAATAATCAAATAGGAAACACTTAGCTCAAAACAAAACCATTTATTAAGAAGAAATAGTAAGAACTTTAACTATTAAACATTCTCTCCATAGATTTTTGACATACTGCTTCAAAGATATACCCAATATCAATCAGAAGAATGGACATAACTAATAGCAAACTGGTAGTGAGGAAGAAACATAGGGAATACATGGGCACATACTTGGGGAACACATACAGTAAAAGAAATTCATGTATCTAGAACACCAGAGGACTTGTATCCTTTCTCTCCTTATGCTTTTTTTTTTTTTAACACTATTTCTTGTTAAACACAATGTATCATCTAGAAAGGTTGTTCATTTGGGAACCTGGGGCCTGTTGCTTTCTGTAAATTAACTCCCAGCTGCCTGGGCTAATCCTCTCTCAAATCCATAATTAGCTCTGTGCTCTGCTCTCAGAGGTCATGATCTTTGAAGATTCTGCCTACTTTTAAGGCTCTATTCCTTTCACATTCTGGGAGTGCGGTCTCATATTAGAAGAGTAATTCTATTACAAGAAACCGTGGTCAATAAGAATGGAGAAGAAAGAGAATTATCCTTCATTTATGATGCACTTTAACAAAGGGACAAGGGTATCACTCCACAAAATTTATTCTAATCTTAATTTCCTCAACTTTCACCAGGGTTGGCAAGCATAGATTTTCATTTATTTTATTTTAAATTTTATTATTCATTTTAACATATTTTAATGTTAGGATCCAAATTCTTTCTCTCCATTCTATCTTTCCACCACCCACCAAGAAGGCAAAAAAAAGAAGTGATATCAATTGTAAATGTAAAATCATGCCAAAGACATTTCCATATTAGCCATGTTGAAAAAAAAATCCAGAAAAATATAGGTGAAAAAAAATCATGCTTCAATCTGCATTCAGATTCCATCAGTTCTTTCTCCAGAGGTGAATAACATTTTTCATTATAAGTCTTTCCAAATTGTCATGGATCATTGTATTGATCAGAATAATGAAGTCATTCACAGTAGATCATTGTACAATTGGCTGTTACTGAATAAAATGTATTCCTGGTTCTCCTCACTTCACTTTGCAGAAGTTCATATAAATCCTACCAGGTTTTTTTTTAAACATCCTGCTCATTATTTCTTAAAGCCCAACAGTATTTCATCACAATCTATATCACAGCTTGTTCAACCATTCCCCAATTGATGGTCATCCCTTCAATTTCCAGTCTTTGCCACCACAAAAGAGCCACTATAAATATTTTTGTACAAATATTATTTTTTCCTTTTCTTTAATCCCTTCGCGATATAGACATTGTAGTGGTATTACTAGGTCAAAGAGAGTGCACAGTTTAGCTCTTTGGGCACTGTTCCAATTTGCTCTGCTGAATGGTAGGGTCAGTTCTAAATTTCACCAGTGGGGCATTAGTGTCCCAATGTTTCCACATTACCTCTAACATTTGGCATTTTTCTTTTCTGTCATATTAACTAATCTAAGAGGTGTAAGGTGGTATTTCAGAGGTTTTTTTTTAATTTTTATTTCTCTAAACAGTAGTTATTTAGAAGATTTTTTTTTCTTGCTGGGTTTTTTAGTAGTATACATAATAATACCAAAGATTTATGTGGGTTTGTTTTATATCTTATAACTTACTGAAGTTGTTAAATGTTTCACCTAGTTTTTTTAGTTGGTTCTTTAAGATTGTCTAAGTATACCATCATATTATCTGCAAAGAGTGATAGTTTCACTTCCTCATTGCCTATTTTTAGTTTTTCTTGTTTTATTGCTATAGTTAGCATATCTGGTTGGTTGTTGTCCTTTGTTTTCGAAGAGGACCCAATGACATCACTATGTTAGAGTCAAGTTATAATGCATCTGACTGTAACTGATCAGACCAATACAAGCTTGGAATGCTCCACCACAGGTCAGGCATGAATAGTTCATGTGAACATTTGGGGTGGATTCTCTAAATTTGTTCATTTTGCATTTCTTTTGAGCTACTTCAATTCTGTTTTCTCATAGAGCACAGCCCCTTCTCTGATGGGAATACACCTTGATGGGCAGTCCTGTGTCAGTGTCTCCCATGTCACACAATCAATTCCAAAGTTCTTGAGAGAAACCTTTCAATCCCCTTGTGTCACTTATTCAGACCACCATGCAAGTGAGTTCTCCATAAATTAGTCTAGTATTTCTGAATAATAATGGTGATAATAGGCATTCTTACTTCACCTCTGATCTTATTGGAAAGTCTTTTAGCTTATCACCATTACAGATAATGTTTGCTGAAGTTTTTAGATAGGTGTTACTTGTCATTTTAAGGAAAGCTTCATTTATTCCTATGCTTTCTAGTGTTCTAAATAGGTATGGTTGTTGTATTTTATCAAAATCTTTTTTCTGCATTCATTGCTATAATCACATTATATTTGCTATTAATATGGTCAGTTATGCTGACAGTTTTTCTAATACTGAATCAGTTCTGCATTCCTGCTATAAATCCAACTGGTCATAGTGTATGAACTTTCTGATATATTGCTAATATTTTATTTTAAAAATGCATCAATATTCATTAGGGAAATTGGTCAACAGTTTTCTTTCTCTGTTTTTGATCTTTCTTGTTTAGGTATCAGCAATATATTTACATCATAAATGGATTTTGGTAGGACTCCTTCTTTGTCTATTTTTCCATATAGTTTATATAGTATTAGAGTTACTTGTTCTTTAAATGTTTGATCAAATTTACTTGTGAATCCAACTGGTCCTGGGAGATTTTCTTAGGCAGCCCATTTATGACTTGTTCAAATTCTTTTTCTAAGATAGGGTGATTTAAGTATTTTATTTCATCTTCTATTAATCTGGGCAATTTATACTTTTTGTAAATATTCAGCCATGTCACTTAGATTGTCAGATTTATTAGCATGCGCTTGGGCAAAATAACTCCTAATAATTGCTTTTATTTTATCTTCATTAGTGGCCCAATCATTCTTTATGTTTTTGATACTAGTAATTTGGTCTTTTTTAAAAATCAAACTAACCAATGCTTATATGTTTTGTTAGTTTTTTTTTTACATAAAACCAGCTCCTAGTTTCATTTATTAATTCATTTTTTTTACTTTCAATTTTATTGATCCATCCTTTGATTTTTAGGATTTCCAATTTAGTTTTTCATTGGTTATTTTTAAATTTTCATCGGTTATTTTTTTGTGTGTGTGTGTTGGATGTATATATATGTATGTATATACATATATATAAATTTATTTATTTTTAGTTTTCAACATTCACTTCCACAAGAGTTTGAGTTCCAAATTTTCACCCCATCTTGCTTCTCCCCACAGCCCAAGATGTCATACATTCTGAATACCTCTTCCCCTAGTTGGCCGTCCCTTCTGTCTTTCCTTCCCTTCTCTTATCCCCTTCCCCTTCTATTTTCCTATAGGGCAGGAGAGATTTCTATACCCCATTTCCTATATTTCTTATTTCCCAGTTGCATGTGAAAATATTTTTTAAACATGTGTTTTTAAAACTTTGGGTTCCAAATTTTCTTCCTTCCTCTCTCCCCACCCACCCTCATTGAAAAGGCAAGCAACTCAATACAGATGATACATGTGCAGTTATGCAAAACACTTCCATAGTAGTCATGTTGTGAAAAACTAACTCTATTTCCCTTCATCCTATTTGCCTCCCCCATTTATTCTATTCTTTCTTTTGACCCTGTCCCTCCTCAGAAGTGTTTGCTTCTGATTACCCCCTCTCCCAATCTGTCCTCCCCTCTATCATCCTCCTGCTTTCTTGTCCCCTTCTCCCCCTATTTTCCTGTAGGGTAAGATAGATTTCCATACCCCATTGAGTGTGTATGTTATTCCCTCCTGAAGCCAAATCTGATGAGAATAAGATTCACTCATTCCCTCTCATTTCCCCTGTTTCCCCTCTATTGTAATAGCCTTTTCTGTTTTTTTTTTGTGAGATAATTCACCCCATTCTACCTCTCCCTTTCTCCTTTTCCCAGTATAATCTGATCTCACCACTTAATGTTATTCTCCAGATATCACCCCTTCATCTTCAATTCAACATGTGCCTTCTACCTACCTACCTACCTATCTATCTATCTATCTATCTATCTATCTATCTATCTATCTATCTATCTATCTATCTATCTATGTATATACATATACTTTTTTCCTTCCAACTACCCCAATACTGACAAAGGTCTCATGAGTTACAAATATCATCTTTCCATGCAGGAATGTAAACAGTTCAACCTTAGTAAGTCTCTTATGATTTCTCTTTCCTGTTTACCTCTTCATGTTCCACTTGAGTCTTGTATTTGAAAGTCAAATTTTCTGTTCAGCTCTGGTCTTTTCATCAAGAATGCTTGAAATTCCCTTATTTCACCGAATGACCATTTTTTCCCCTGAAGCTTTATACTCAGTTTTGCTGGGTAGGTGATTCTTGGTTGTAATCTTATCTCCTTTGCCCTCCAGAATATTATATTCCATGGCCTGCAGTCCCTTAATGTAGAAACTGCAAAATCTTGTGTTATCGTGATTGTGTTTCCACAATACTTGAATTGTTTCTTTCTAGCTGTTTGGAATATTTTCTCCTTGACCTGGGAACTCTGGAATTTGGCTATAATATTCCTAGGAGTTTTCCTTTGGGGATCTCTTTCAAGAGGAGATCGGTGGATTCTTTCAATTTTTATTTTGCCCTCTGGTTCTAAAATATCAGGGAAGTTTTCCTTGATAATTTATTGAAAGATGATGTCTGGGGTCTTTTTTTATCATGGCTTTCAGATAGTCCAATAATTTTTAAATTCTCTCTCTTAGATCTGTTTTCCAGGTCAGTTGTTTTTCCAATGAGATATTTCACATTGTTTTCTAATTTTTCATTCTTTTGGATTTGTTTTACAGTGTTTTGATTTCTTATAAAGTCACTAGCTTCCAATTGCTCCATTCTAATTTTTAAGGAAATAATTTCTTCAGTAAGCTTTTGGACTTTCTTTTTCATTTGGCCAATTTTGCTTTTTAGGGCATTTTTCTTCTAATTGTCTTTTTGGGCCTCTTTTGCCATTTGGGTTAGGCAATTTCTTAAGGTGTTATTTTCTTCAGCATTTTTTTGGGTCTCCTTTAGCATCACTCTCAGTTTTTTCCTTTCCTTCTCTTACTTGCTTTTCAAAATTCCTTTTGATTTCTTCCATGACCTGGGACCAATTCATATTTTTCTTGGAGGCTTTGGATGTAGGAGCTTTGGCTTTGTTATCTTCTTTGTCACCAATGCAAACGCTGCTTGCTCAAGATTCCAGCCAATTGCTTGAGTCATAAACTCTTTGGTAAGGTAGGGGTCTGTTTCCAGTGTAGAGAATGTACTCTCCCAAGCTTCAGGGGTTTTGTGCAGCTGTTTTCAGAAATACTCCTAGGGACCTGTAAATTTTCAGCCCTTCCAAGGTGCTATGATCAAGGGCGAGGTGTTTATTCCTTTCCTGGCCTGTGTTCTGGTCTATGAGTGATCACAAGCATTCTTTTCTGTCTTGGAACAGTGAGGAGAAATTCCTTTCCACAATCACTACAAGCTCTACCATGCCAGCACTCCTCCTCGCCCCAGGACCACCACCCAGAACTGTGACCCAGATCCAAGCATGGGCAAAGAAAGAGATTCCTACACCAGCAGAGAGATCCCTGAAATCCCCCTCTGATTGGCCACTTGATTCCCCCTCAGTCTGTGGGCAGGAAGCTCAGGAGGCAGCCGCCACCCTGGAGCCAAGCTTGGGGATTGGGGCTGGGACCCCATTCTTCTCTCTCACCACAGACACAGACTTTTCCCACTGACCTTCTAAGTTGCCTTTGGCATTTGTGGGTTGAGAAGTCTGGAAACCACCACAGCTGCCTGCAATTCAGTCCTCTGAGGCCTGCTCCAGGTTTGCTGAGACCTGCAAGCCCATGCCAAAATGCGCTACTCTCCCAGCCTGGAGCAATATACCTTTCTGATCAATCATCCAGGTTGTCTTGGGCTGGGAATTTGTTTTGCTCTGTCTTTTTGTGGGTTCTGCTGCTTTAGAATTTGTTTAGAACCATTTTTTACAGGTATTTTGAGAGGCTTGGGGGAGAGCTCAAGCAAGTCACTGCTTTCATTCAGCCATCTTGGCTCTGCCCCCCCATTAGTTAATTTTAATAGCTTATTTTTTTAAATTGCATGCCCAATTCATTGATCTGCTCTTCCTCTATTTTATTGATGTAATCATTTAAAGATACAAATCTTCCCCTAAGTACTGCTATGGCTGGTCTGACAAATTTTGGTGTGTTGTCTCATTGTTGTCATTCTCTTTAATGAAATTATGGATTGTTTATCTGATTTGTTCTTTAACCCATCCTTTCTTTAGGATTAGATTATGTAGTTTCCAATTAATTTAACCTATGTTTTATAACCCTTTAATGAATAATTTTATTGCATTATTGTCTGAAATGGATGCATTTAATATTTCTGTATTTCTAATTTTGGTGAGGTTTTTATGTCCTAATACATGGTCAATTTTTGTGCAGGTGATATATACAGTTAAGAAAAAAGTATAAACCTTTCTATTTCCATTCTATTTTCTCTAGAGCTCTATCATATCTAACTTTCCTAAAATTCTATTCTTCCCCTTAATTTCTTGGGTTTTTTTGGTTAGATTTATCTAATTGTGAGAGGTGAAAATTAAGTTCCCTCACTAATATAGTTTTACTGCCTAATTCCTCCTCTATCTCATTTAACATTTCTTTTAAGAATTTGGATGAAATGCCATTTGGTCCATATATGTTTAGTATTGATATTACTTCATTCCCTATGCCACCTTTTAGCTAAATATAATTTCGCTACTTATCTTTCTTAATTGGATCTATTTTTGCTTTCTCTGAGATCATGATTGCTACCTCTACCTTTTTCACCTCAGCTGAAGAAAAGAAGATTCTGCTCCAGTCCCCCCATGTTTTGTTTTGCTTGCTCTCTCTCTCTTTCTCTCTTTCTGTATTTCAAGAATTTTTCTTATAAACATGTAGTTTTGGATTCTGGCTTGCAATTCTTTCTGCTAATGTGCCTTTCTGCCTTGAAATTGAGACCAATAATTTTTTTCATCAGGAATGCATAAAAGTCCTCCATTTTATTAAACACACGTCTTTCCCCTGAAGGATTTTAATAAGTTTTGTTGAGTAGGCAATTCATGGTTGTAATCCCAAATCTTCTCCCTTCTGGACTATCTTATTCCAAACCCTCTGCTCCATTAATATAGAAACTGTTGAATCTTGTGTTACCCTAACTGTGGCTCCACAATATTTGAATTCTTTTTTTCTTTTGGGCTGTTTGCAATATTTCTCCTTGACCTGAGAGCTGTGGAATTTGGCTATGCTTTTCAAGGCATTTTTCTCTTCATTAAATTTTTGTGCCTCTTTTACCATTTGACTTATTTTTAGGTGTTATTTTCTTCAGTATTTTTTGTGCCTCCTTTACCAGGTTTTAACTCTTTTTTTTTTTCATGGCCTTCTTGCATTTCTCTTCCCATTTTTTTTAAGTCCAGAGCTGAACAGAAAATTTGGTTTTCAAAAAGTCAACTCAAAAGAAGCATCAAAAAAGGGAAATGTTAAAGAGAAATCATATAAAATCCTAAGAGATTCAATAAGGTTGAACTGTTTACATTAATATATGGGAAAATAATACTTGTAACTGAAAAATTTTCTCATTATTAGGGCTGATGGAGTATACATAGATAGAGGGCGTAGGTGTGATTTGAATACGATGAGACAATAATTTAAAAAAAATAAAATTAAGGGGTGAGAAAGTAGAATGCACTGGGAAAAGGGGAAAGAGAGAGGTAAAATGCAGCAAATTATCTGACAAAAAAGAGGTGTGAACAACCTTTTACAGTGGAAGGGAAGATGGGTGAATTCTGGAAGAGTGTGTAAACCTTATTCTCATAGTAATTGGCTCATAAAAGTAATAACATACACACTCATGTTGAGTATAGCAATCTATCTTACAATACTGGAAAGTAGGAAGAGAAGGGAATAAAAGAAAAGGGGTGGGGTGCTGATAGAAGGGATGGCAGATTAGGGGAGGTAAAAGTTAGAAGCAAAACACTTTTAAGAATGGACAGGGTAAAAGAAGAAAGAGAGTAGGGTAAACAGGGAAATAGAATGGAAGGAAATGCATGGTAATCATAACTGAAAAAAATGTCAAGTATTTCTGATAAAGACCTCATTTTTCAAGTATTTGGAAAACTGATTCAAATTTATAGAAATAAGAGTCATTCCTCAGTTGATAAATGGTCAAAAGATATGAACAGACAGTTTTCAAGTGAAGTAATCAAAGCTATCAGTAGTCATAAGAAAAAAAATCTAAGTCACTATTTATTAGAGAAATGCAAATTAAAACAACTCTGAGCTACTACCTCACACCTATCAGATTGTCTAAAATGACAGAAAAGGAAAATGACAAATATTGGAGGGGAAGCAGAATAACTAAGACACTAAAGCACTGTTGGTAAAGTTGTATACTGATTCAACCATTGCATAGAACAATTTGGAACTATGCCCAAAGGGTTATAAAGCTGTGTATAGGCAATGCAATAGTGTCCTGCACCCTGTGCCAGCAAAGGGTCGCTTGTAATCTCTTTCTGAGCAATTTTCCAACCCCCTCTCCATCTTTGGGCTGAAAGGTCTTGAAGCTGTTGCTTCAGTTATTTTCCTAGGCCTGCTGCTGGTGCTGCAACCATGTGAATTTTTCTCTGGGCCATCCCCCTCCTTTGTGTCACAGACCTCTCTGGTAGACCTTCGGATTTGTTTTGGGATGGAAAAATGCCTCATCCTGCCATTTGGGTGGCAGACACTACAGAAATCAATTTGAGGCATTATTATGAAGTTGTTTTGATGGAAATGGTGGGAGAGTTCAGCTGAATTTCTGCCTGTACTTTCCATCTTGGCTGTATTCCCCAAGCTTAGGTTTTCAAAGTCCACTGGGCCACAGACAATATTTTTCCAGTTAGTGGAAAGCTATCATTCCAGTTCTGTCAGGGGAATGTTTTCATATTTTGTATAGGGATGACAGGGTGTAGACACATCTTGCATTCAGTTTTAATATATAAAGACCAAGTAACTTTCCCTAACTTTCTTTGAATGCACATAGACATAAACACATATAACCTACTACACTAAAATTATTAACCAATGAATGAGAGATGTATATGTCCAAGAAATTTAAAGGCAGTGGGAAAGACCCAACACACTTATTGTGTGTATGTATAGCCACTTATCTGTATGTGTATATACTATACATGTACAAAATACTTCTTTTTTTTTGGTGAAGCAATTGGGGTTAAGTGACTTGCCCAGAGTCACACAGCTAGTGAGTGTTATGAGTCTGAGGCTGGATTTGAAACTGGAAGCAAAATAGGTGTGTCTTTTGAGGAATGACAGCATATTGTGGCATATGAATGTAACAGGATGCTAGTAGGTACAAAGAAAAGACAAATGTCAAATATTCAGAGAAAGTTGTGAAGCTTATATGAAGTAATGAAGAGAGAAGCAAATAGAACATGAAGAACAAATTACAAGATAATTATCCTGATATAAAGGAAAATAACATAGAAAGATTTCTAGCTTTCATCAGTATAAAGACTCATAATGACTTCAGAGAAAAAATTGTAAAACATATAAAGATTTGGTGACTTATAGAATCAAAGATGAGTTTTTAGCCATGGCCAATATATTGATTTGCTTTATTGGGGAAAACAAAGAAACAAACAAACAACTTTTTTTTTTTTGTTATGAGGGTGATTTGTCCTGGAAACTGATTTCTACTGAGGAAGGATCATTAGGAAGTGGCAATGATATGCTGTGACTGAATTAAAAGTTGAGAAATGCAAGCTTGTATCTCATCCTTTTTCCCTAAATGAGTCCCTGAATGTACTGTAAATCAAATGATCATCCCCAGAGATTGCTAAGCGCATCAACCCAGATTGCTAGTTGTCCTCAGGGCCACTGGTTCTAGGGATGTGCTGGACCCAACTCAACATGTTGATTGTTAAATTTTCAGTGTGAATATTTACACATTAGAAATAAACAAATGCTACACATAAGGACTTTATTGGTTCATTGATTGATTGTCTAGACTTAAGAAAATGACGGAGAGAACAGTAATAATCCAGGTTAATCTTAAAATTGTATTGTATCGACTTTTTCCCCATAAGAACTGGTTATTAAAAATTTATTAGAATAACAGTGATTGTCTTGTCATTTGCTATTTACAGTCACTGCATGAGCTGCATTCTGGTTCTGAAGACTGTCTGTATCTCCACCAGTTAATTCATTCCATCCAGGTACTAGTCAATCTTCTTAGAAGATTCTTTCCCTGTTGTATCACTCCTTTATATCCTTTTGTATATCCTTTATCAAAGTCATTAGTTTAAAAGTTGTTTAATCAAAGTGACATCTGAGACCTGCACTATCATCTCAACCCTCAATTTAATCCCATCAGTGGTAAAGAGGTCAAAATTCCAGAAATTTGTTCTCCAGTAATAGGTTTGCACTCTTAAATGGGGCAATTGTTTAAAATGTGATAGAAATTTAGGAACCACAGAATGATTGGTGTCTCCCCAAACTCATCATGTGGAAGTACAAATACAAGTTGATCATACACATTGATACACTAATTTAAAAGAGGATCAAGCCAGCAACAGTTCACCTCTTCTCCTCTGATGTGGTCAGCAGATTTGATCTTCCCATCTTCCCACCCTCTCCAACTCCATATCATATCAATCCCTTGCCTTGCAGTTGATCAAGTATATGTATAAAGATATTTCCCGGGGTATGTGGTTAATATTTAACAACCAGATTTCTGGGAAGGGAGAAAGTATGCCAGACATACTTTTTAAGCTTTTTCTGCATTATTAATATTTTCTCAATCACTTTCTTAAATCTAAACAAATCATCAAAACAATAAATCTATCCCTAATTTACAGTATTTTGGGATTTCAGCTTACAGTGAAAATTTAACAATTGCTCTCACACATCCCTAATATTCCTCTGTTCCTGTAGTACTGATAAAGTATATTGAGTTTCTTTACAGATTTGCGTAATATGAGAGTTTGTTTCAAAGCAAAAGAATTAATTAACCACTCGGTGTCTCCAACAAATTTTCTAAATGCATAAGCTACAGAGAAGATGTCTACCTGCTTTGATAGAGGAGATTCCTCACTGGGAACGTCTTGTGTGACTGAAATTACAAGCCCAGGCCCAATCCTATTGTTTTCGTATATATTTATCGGTGTATAAGTTGTCTCCTTTAGACTATAGGTGTCTTTGTGGCATAGAATATTTAACTAATTTCTATGTCACTAGTATTTAGCATAGTGTTGGACACATTAAGTAATACTTATTAAATATTTATTATTATTATTGAATATTTATTAAATATTATTATTTCCATTTCCCCACTCTCATCATTTTTCACCTTTGGTTCTCCCTCCAGGCACCACATTCTAGCATTTTAAAAATCTCACCTGCTACCCCATTACCTTCACAGGCTCCATCCAGCCCTGTCACTGAGCCTGGGTAGTCAGGACATCCATGATCCATAAATGCACCTTTCACCCAGTAGGAATCACCTTAATCCTGTCTGTTCTTTCAGAAACACCTTCCAACCCCAGCAGCTTTGTGACAGTCTGTAGTCATAAGCACCACTTTTCAGGAAAAAGGATTACCAAAAGAAGAAAGAATTTGGGAGAGATTTCTATTCCAATGAGATTTGTCATTTCTTTTAGTGAATGGAAGTAGAAATCTCTATGGTTAACAAAGCCCTCCAATTTAGCAGTTGACCCAGGCAGCAATTACTTGCAATATTCACAAGTACCTTATTTTGGAATGAAAGTATTAGGGAGAAAGGGAGGCAATTTTGTGAATAAATACAGCAGGCATTCCTTGGCTAAGAATCCTTTGTAAAATAACTAAAGGGGCATGGGAATTCAATTCAATTTAATTTCTTTCTTTCTTTTCTTTTCTTTTTCTTTTCTTTTTTTTGGGGGGGGTCAAGCATTCTTTTCCAAGTTTATTTTGAAGAAAGAAAATAAACCAAAGATTTGTGGCATCTTATACAAGGGACAATAGATTCTACAGAAAATGAAAAGACCTCCTCTAAAACCTAAATATAAAACCTCTCATCCCACCAGCCTCATATCCCATTCCAACTCTCCAGTTCCTCTAAGAAGAAAGGAGCTCAAACTGTCTTGTACGTGTTACATTTTTAAAAATAGCATGAGTACTTCCATTTTGTGAAGTTAAGTTTCAACTTCTTGGAAGTCACCTGATTTTGGAAAAGTCACAAGATTACTCCCCCTCCCAGTAGCCACTCAGTTTAAGAAATGTCACAAAACTACTCCTCTCCCTCTGACCTCAGTGTCTCCTGATCCCCTCCTTCCCTCCACCTAAGAGAAACCAGATGTCTCAATCCCTACATGTTTTTTGTTCTTTCTTCTCCTTCTTCTCCTTCTCTTTCTCCTCCTCCTCCTCCTCCTCCTCCTTCTCCTCCTTCTTCTTCTCTTCCTCTTTCTCCTTCTTCTCTGCTCCCCCTCCTCCTCCTTTCTTTATAATACAAGTATGTCTTAATGGTATGTAAAAAAAAGGAATAACTTGGAGATATAAGAAATAAAACATAATCTGTTTCCTCTCTACCCCCCCATCACATTCAGAGAAAGACAGAGATTAAAAAAATTGAGGAAAATTCATTCAGAAAGAGTCATACCTTCTTGAATCATTGGGATACATTTCTCTCAGAATCTTCTTCAAACCATCCTCAGTCAATGGAATCTCATGTGGAGGTATATAGGTCACATCACTTGCTGGGTCCTAGTAAAAGGGCCCATGGGAATTTGGGATTTAGTTTGTAGCCAGCCACCACTGCTCATGTTGGAGTTAGGTGAGGTGATAGAGGGCCAGACCCTGCAGAACACACAGCATCTGGTCTGGAGCCAAAGGGTATAGTCTGTGAAGAAATGAAGGAAAGAAATCCAGGATTTATGCCATTCATGCCCAAGGGCAGAAAGGTGCTGCTGCCATGAGTAGAGTCCCAAATACAGTCCATGGGTCCTGGGAAGCATGGGGAAAGAACCCAGGAGTCAGGAGAATCTCATCCAAGCACCTTCTCCTAGCCCAACTGTGTAATCACTACAAGCATTTTCAGGGGAAATTACAGTATGATAGGATTCTAAAGCTGTTGAGTGTTTGAGGGCATAGGTCCATAATTCCTCTTCAGGCCACCTCTCTTCCTGGGTACCAATGACAGTGTCCCTGAGGATTGAGGGGATAGAATGGAATCATTTTCTACTACTCATGCACAAATTAGATGAGGAACAAGAGGGCCAGGCCCCTTGAGGAACCACAGTATCCTCTTTGGAGCTGTAAAGCATGGTGTGTGGAAAACGGGAGGGCTGAAATCCATGCTCCATGCCATTCATACCCAAGGACACAAGGGTGCTCTTTCTGGGAGGGGAGTCATAAGAACATTGCCCAAGGTTGACTGAGTGACCTTGGTTAGTGGCCCAGGATTCAGGGGTGTCTCCTTCTTGGTCTGACAAGCATTCTTTCCTAGCTTTAGGAGCTAGCTACTCGAATCAGTATCTGGAGAGGATGTGGTCATGGAAGTAGATTCTACCAATGAAAGACACTTATTCACACTTTCCTTAAGATAGTAACTTTCTCTAAGGCCTTTGGCAAAGCAATTGTATTTAATTTTGAGTTGAGTGATCTTAGCATTTTGATACTCAGTTACAGTAATGAACTCTGTTTGTCAGAAAGTGAAATTGTGGGTGAAGGGGGAAGGAGCTGATGTCATGTTTTGCATGTTTTGCAGAGGTGAACTTTTCAACACCAAGAGTTGGTTGGTATTTGTGCAGGGACTGCAATAAGATCATCTGGTTCCTCTTGCTAGCTGCCTTGTTTTTAGTCATCTTGATTTTTTCCAATTTGATCTCTTGTCTCATCTAGTGGACTCCTGTGTTGGGGGAGTTTGGGTGGATATATAACTGGTTTTCCAGCATGCTGTTCTCTGTCTTTTCACACTGAAATCATTTGCCATCCTGATAATTCCAGTGGTGTTGATCAACCACACTATTTCCAGAAATATCCAGTAATGGGTACCCGGTTCCATCACATGGGTTTTGTAAGTCAGGAAGGGGAACATCTGCCTGCCCTGCTTGGTAAGAATCATTTAGGTCTGCTGTCTGTAAAACTTGAGGCACAGGAAATGGTTGTGTAGGACTCCTTTCAGTTTTCCTGACATAACTGCCCCTCTACAGCTGTCTCTGACTTCAAAGGGAATAGTCATCTTCGGACTGGGAGTTCTGGAGATCCTTTTAGGTCAGCATTTGTCAGGCCTTTCATAGTCTTGAACAGACTGGAAGTCAGCAGGCACCATCACAATTCTAGGGATGGGGGTTGAAGGGCTATTTCACTTGCTGCCCCTCCAATTTAGTGAGAATCTTAGAGCCTCTGCTGAAAGACTTTCAAGGTCCTAGGCCTCCTTTTATATCCCTTTTTTTTGCCCCACCCATTACCTATGCAGGAGGCCAGGCCCTCCATTTTTCTTTCTTGACTTCTGGCAATACCCAGAATTGCCAGGGCTAGGTTACCTCATACTGCTAATAATTGGCATCCTTATCCTGATCTTAATGGAAAGAAAGACATTAAGTTTTTTTTGTGATGGTTTTTAACCTGTAACAATTCATATTCACAAATCTGAAATTTTGTGCAATGTTTCCTCCATATTTCTCTAGGCTAAAAAGGGTAAGCCTTCACTTCCTATGATGCTTCTCTATTGCAGTTCACAATATTTAGTCAAGATTTTCAGCAAGTAGATCATCTCAATAGAATCATTGGCTTAGAACAGGGGAGGGGAACCTGAGGCTTCGAGGACACATGTAGCCTTTTAGGTCCTTGGATGGGGTCTTTTGACAGCATCCAAGTTTTACAGAACAAATTCTTTTATTAAGGGGCTTTGTTCTGTGAAGTTTGGGTTCAGTCGGAGGCCTGCACTTGAGGACCTAGAGGGCTACATGTGGCCTTGAAGCTGCAGGTTTCCTACCCCTAACTTAGAACAAGACAGGGTCTTGAGATCATCAATTACAAGTCCTTTATTTTATTTTCTCCAGTTTTAATTTATATTCAGCTAAACTTCTCTCCCTGACTCCTACCATCCCTCACTCCATTGAGAAAGTAAGAAAAACAAAGCCCATTACTTCCCTGTATAATCAAGCAAAACAAATTGCCTCATTTGCCATGTCTACAAAAACAAAGTGCCTCAATCTACATTCTACCTCTACTTCTGCACTCTACTTTCCCAATTGATGGACTCTTCATCAGTTTCCAATTCTTGGCTACAACGAAAAAATTTTAAAAAAAAGCTGCTAGAAATAGTTTTGTACATATGGAGCCCTTTAATTAAATCTTTTTGGTCTATAGATCAAGTAGTATTATAGCTGAATCAGTGTGTGTACATTTTGATAGCTTTTCGATATAGTTCCAATTTGCTTTCCTGAATGCTTGGACTAGTTCAGAGGTCCACCTACAGCTAATTAACATACTAGTTGTCAGCCAGTGTTTCCCACATTTTTAAATTTTCTCCAGCACTAGGCATACATTCTAGGTCACTACCTCCTGGGTGGATGACGAGTGGATTAGAAAGGCAGAATTTATAAAGTGAGGTAACAATGGAGACAAAGGGCAGGGAATCTCAGTCTGTCTGAGCAGAGAAGATTAATCTTTTGACACTGCCAGCATGAGGGTGGAGGAACCCCGAATTCCCAGTTGCCCCTGTTTTGGTCTCTATTCTTCATGATGCCCTGACGACTCAGCCACTCTCCTCTAGTCATAGCAACAGTAAGAGAGACAGCGGTACATCTTATCGTTCCTCCCCTCCTCCATCAGAGGACCTCTGTGACCACTGACCTGCCGTTGGAGGCTACTGCCACTGGCAGGCAAGCAGGCTCCTTGACCCACGGAGCGGTGGTGGGAAGCTTCTAGGGTTCACCGGGTCCCCTGCTGCCCACTGTGTAGTCATAGGGGCGTCCAGAAGACCCGCTCTGAAACAAGACTGATGGATCTGAATCCGTTAGTGCTTGGAGACCAGGACCTCGAAGTTGAAGCGAGAGAGCTCGAAATAGCTGGGCGATGTAGGATCCAGACGGCAGTAGAAGTTGCACCGGGGCGAAGGACTCCCATATCCGAGAGCTGCGACGTTAGTGGCCAGCCTGGACCTCCCGTACACTTCTTAACCCAGCCCAAGCTCCATCCCAGGGAAGGAAGCAGGAAGCACAGAACCAGATGAGCCCAGCCCAGGCAGGGAGGACTTGGAGACAGCCGGCAGCTACCTGGGTGCTGCCACAGCAGTGGGCGGGAAGGGTCCCCAGAACTCTTAGATATTTCCCGACCCTGAGCCAAGTATTCCCATTGAGATCAGAGACATCTGCACTGTGAACACTTTTTCCGGAAAACAGAAAGTGGTACTCTATAATCATTCCCTGTGGCTCATATTTTACGGAAAACAGACAGGAATGATCATTATCCGTCAGATCTAGTAAGTGCAATGCTGATAGGTTGAACACTGGGGACCTCCAGGAGCTCCACGATCGCTTCTACCTTTCTTTATTTTTTAAAACATTATTTATTTAGTTAGTTATATATTTCCCAATTACATGTAAAATAATTTTTATCAGTGAGTTTTTTTAAATTGAGTTCCAAATTCTCTAGCTCCTTCTTGCTCCTCCCCCCTCCCTGAGACGACGACCACTTTGATTTTGATTCTACATGTGAGTTCTTGCCAAATATTTTTTCGTATTAGCCATGTAGTTAAATAGATAAATAAATAAACAAACAGATAGATAAATGATTGAATGAAGGAACAAATAAATAAAATAAAACTAAAATAAAGTGGGTTTTTTTTTGTTTTTTTGTTTTTTGTATGCCTCAATCTGCATTCAGAGTTTACCAGTTCTCTCTGTATGTGGATAGCATTTTTTCATCCTGAGTACTTCGAAATTGTCTTGCATCATTGTTTTGATGGGAGTAGCTTGTTGGTCTTTTTTTGTTCTGGAAGATGACCAATGACATCACTAGGATGATGTCTTGACTTGCAAGTAAATGGCATTTAAGTGATGCACAGTTGCACAAAGCCATCAGCCTCACTTTGTCCTCTAGAATCATTGAAGTCCAGTGGCAAGACAAAAAGCAAGAGGCCTGGTGATTGCCTAGTATGTAGTGGGTGACTTTGGCCTTTATAAAGTAAGGTCTTTCCCAGGTCTCAGTTTGTCTGAGGCAATGCCCATTTAATAATAAATTCCAAAATTGAGATAAAAAATGGCCTACTTTGCCATCACAAAGATAATCGGGTCTGGGAAGGGTAGACCCTCTGAGTTTCTGGCCAGAACAGAAGACAATTGCTATTTATACTCTCTGAGCCATCTAAAGCCAAACGATGAGCAAGAGAGGCTTGGCCTGGGTTATTATTGGTCATTCAAAGAAAGCCAGAGTAATTTGGGTTTAAACATATAATCAAACAGCTTCATTTGAATCACAATGGGATTCTTCAAAGCCTGTTTTTTTTCAGAGCTATATTTCAAGAAATTATAATGAAAACTGCAAGACAAAAAGTTAATTATGTCAGCTTTAAAAAAAAGATAAAATAAATAAATAGGATATTTAAAAATCTTGCCCCCAAACACCAAGATATCTTACCAAATGTAAGTGACCAAAATTATATTCTTTTGTTCAGAACATCCCTCACTCTCCACATGAACAAAGGGACCACATGTGATGATGAAAGGAGGAGGAAGAAGAAGAGGAGGAGGGGGAAGAGCATTGCCCAACTCAGACTGGCAGCTTGGTTACCCAGAGAATAGCTACTGCTACTCACAGGTTGTTGTTAGTCCTTCTTTCTTGAAGAAGACCAATGACATCATGAGGGTGATGTCTTGACTTGTGAATGAATTGGATTTAAGTGAAGCAGAACTGCACAAAGTCATCAGCCTCATTCTCTTCTCCAGAGTCATTGGAGTCCAATGGCAAGACAAAAGTCAAGACAACTGGTGATGGCACTAAAGTAGCTAAATCTCTAACAGTTGATTATCATTACAATATTGTTATTACTATGCTCAGTGTTCTCCTGGTTCTGCTCATTTCACTTTGTATATTTTCTGAAGTCATCTGCTTGTCAATTCTTATATTGCAGTAGTATTCTATCACAATCATAATATCACATTTTTCAGTCATCACCCCAATTGATGAACAACTCCTCATTTCCATTTTTTTGCCATCACAAAAAGAACTGCTTTAAATATTTTTATACAATTAGGTTCTTTTACCTTTTCTTTGATTTCTTTGGGATATAGACCTAGTAGTGGTATTGCTGGGTCAAAGGTCCTTTGGACATAGTTCCAAATTGTTCTCTAGAATTGTTGGATTAGTTTACAACTCCATCAACAAGGCATTAGTGTTCAAATTTTCCCACATCACCTCCAGCATTTGTCATTTTCCTTTTCTGTCATGTTATCCAGTCTGACTGGTGTGAGGTAGTATCTCAGAGTTGTTTTAATTTACATTTCTCTAATTAGTTGTGAATTAGAACATTTTTATATGAGTATTGAGGGCTTTGATTTCTTCTGAAAATTGCCTGGCTATATCCTTTGATCATTTATCAACTGGTAAATGGCTTGTATATTTATATATTTGGCTTAGTTCACTATATATTTGAGAAATGAGGTTTTTATCAGAGAAATTTATTGCATATTTTTCCAGTTTCCTGTTTTCTTTCTAATTTTGGCTGCATTAGTTTTGTTTGTGCAAAAGCCTTTTAACTTCATGTAATTGAAATTATCTTTTTTTTCCCCTACTATTATCCTACTTCTTGTTTCATCATAAACTCTTCTCTTATCCGTAGATCTGACAGGTACATTTTTCCATGCTCCCATAATTTACTTATGATAGCACCTTTTATGTCTACATCATTTTGACCTTATCTTGGAATAATGTCTGAGATGTTGGTCTATGCCTATTTTGTGCCAAATGTTTTCTCCAAAATTTTTGTCAAACAATGTGTTCTTGTCTCAAAACTTGGACTTCTCAAACACCAGATTACTGTGGTCACTTATGACTATATATTGTGTAACCAATCTATTCCAGTGATCCACCACTCTATTTTTTTTAGCAGATACCAGATTGTTTTGATGATTACCACTTTGTAATTCAGTTTGAAACCTGAAATTGCTCGGTTGCCTTCCTTAATTTTCTTTTCTTTGATGCCCTTGATGTTCTTGCCTTTTTTTTTCCTTCCACATGAATTTGGTTACTATTTTTTTCTAGCTCTATAAAATAATATTTTTTTGGTATGGCATTGAATAAGTAAATTAATTTAGGTAGAATTAATATTTTGATTATTTTGACTCAGCCTACCCATAAACAATTAATATTTCTATAATTATTTAGATCTGTCTTTATTTGTTTGAAATGTATTTTGTAATTACGTTTATATAATCCCTGACACAATGCATAATCTTGACACATAGACTCCCAAATGTTTTATATTGTCTGCTATTTTATTAAATTACATTTCTCTATCTTTTCCTACTAAATTGTATTGGCAGTATATAGAAATACTAATGATTTTTTGGGGGTTTATTATATATCTTGCAACTTTGCTCAAGTTGTTAAATGCTTCAACTAGTTCTTTAGTTGACTCCCTACAGTTTTCTAAATATTCTATCATCATCTGCAAAGAGTGATAATTTTGTTTCCTCATTGCCTATTTTTAGTCTTTCAATTTTTTTTTCTGATCTTATTGCTTTAGCTAGCATTTCTAGTACAATACTGAATAATAGTGCTGAAATGGATATCCTTCTTCACTCTTGATTTTATTGAGAAAGCTTAATTTTATCCCCATTACAAATAACACTTGCTTTTAGTTTTAGATAGATACTACTTGTCATTTTAATAAAGTTTCCTTTGATTCCTATGTTTTCTAGTGTTTTTAATAGGGATGAGTATTGTATTTTGTCAAAGGCATTTTCTTCATGGATTGACATAATTATATGTTTTTGTTATTATTATTATTATTATTGATATGGTCAATTATGCGAATAGTTTTCCTAATATTAAAACAGATCTGCAATCCTGGTATAGATACCACCTGCTTATAATGCTCATAATATTTTTCAGATAGATTGCTATATTTTCCCTCCTAGTATTTTATTATTACTATTATTATTATTTTGTTTTGGCATTCATTAGGGAAATTGATCCATAGTTTTGTTTTTTTTCACCTCTATTTTTGCTATGATTTAATTATCAAATCTATATTCATGTAATAAAAAGAGTTTGTTAGGACTCTTTATTTACTTATTCTTTCAAATAGTTTATATAGTATTTGAATTAATTGTTGTTTTTAATGTTTGGTAGAATTCACTTGTGAATCCATCTGATCCTAGGGATTTTATCTTGGGGAGCTCAATTATGACTTATTCAATTCCTTTTTTCAATGCAAGGGTTATTTAAGTATTCAATTTCTCCCTCTGTTAATCTGGGCAGTTTATATTGTTGTAAGTATTCATGAATTTCTTTTAGATTGTCAGTTATACTAACATATAATTGGGCAAAATATGTCCTCATAATTGCTTTAATTTCATCATCATTGGTACTTCATTCACCCTTTTTCTTTTCTCTATTCAGCTCTGGTCTTTTCATCAGGAATGCTTGAAAGTCCTCTACTTCATTAAAAACCCATTTTTTCCCTTGAAGGATTATAGTCAGTTTTGCTGGGTAGGTTATTCTTGGTTGTAATCCTATATTTTTTCCCTTTCAGACTATCATATTCCAAGCCCCCTCCCCTTCCTTAACATGATAGCTGCCATATGAGAGCAAGATTTTAACAACAACAAAGCCATCCATAATGAAAAAAAGAAAGATAGATGATTGATAGCTACCTAGCTAGCTAGCTAGCTAGATGGAATTTTATTTTTTTTAACCTGATATGTGAACTCAACTTTTAAAATATATTTTCATAGCTCTATTTCAATATAATTAATGTCCTTTCTTTTATAATCCTATTTATGATTTTACACACACATATACAAAGTATATACATATATATACACATGCATACATAGGTATATACATATACATATATACATGTATACATACAAATACATATACATATGCATGCAAATATACATACACACATGCACTCACATATATATGGAGAGAGAGAGAGAAGGAAAGAGAGAAGAAGGGAGGGAGGAAAAAGGGAAAAGAGGAAGGAGAGAATGTAGACTTCTGTACTCTGCAAATTTTAATAAAATCTTTTTGGTGGCACCTCCTTAAAGAGAGAACAAGCTTTAGTCAATCAGTATACAAGCAGTCCTTAAGCACTTAATATGTACTAAGCCCTGGGATTACAAAAACAAGCAGAAATCTATAGTGTCTGTCCTAGAAGAGCTGATATTCTAATGAAAGAAGACAGCACATTGATCAATCAATAAACAATTATTAATACCTACTCTGTGCTGTGTTGGGGATACAAAAAAGAGACAAAAAAAGGTCCCTTTCCTTAAGGAGTTTACAGTCAAATAGGGAAAAGATAAGATTCCAATGAAGCAAACTCTATATAGGACACCCTTAAAATGAAGCTGAAAAGGGAGTGGGATATCACCTGGAGAAAAGGGGGTGAGGTGTAGCCTGGGGAGGGTAACAAGGTTGCAAAGTGGATAGAGTGCTGGGCCTGGAGTCAGGAAGTACTGAGTTCTGACCTCAGATATGTACCAGCTGTGTGACTCTGGGCATGTCACTTAACCCTGTTTGCTTCAGTTTCCTTACCTGTAAAATGAGCTGGGGAAGGAAATGGCAAACCACTCCAGTATCTTTGCCAAGAAAACCCCAAATGGGGATATGAAGAGTTGGACATAACTGAAAATGACACAACAGTATAGCCTGAAGAGGAATGAGACATCCCTGAAATGGAGACCCTAGGAGAAACCGTCCAATCCAAGGGAGATACCGTAGGGGTGGAGAGAACATGTATATATGTAATATGTACAAAGTATTATTTTATTATACCTAAATATATTATCCTTTCTCTCCTACAAATGGCAGGGAGTGGGGAGATGGGGCTTATGGTATGTGCGGAAGCAACGAAAACGACAGTCAAAATCTATAGGGAGTTAACTAAAAATCTAGTTGAAACAATTAACCACTCTAATGTTGCAGGATATAACTCATCCCACAGAAATCATCATGATTTCTATACATTGCTAACAAAGGCAAACCGGAAGAGATAGAGGAATTCCATTTCAGATAATTGTAAACAATATAAAATACTTCAGAGTCTACCTAGCCAGACAAATCCAGGTATTATATGAACACAAAACACTTTTCACACAAATAAAAACATCTAAACAATTGGAGAAATAATTGCTTATGGGTAGCACAAGCCAATGTAATAAAAATGACAATTCTATCTCAGCTGATTTACTTATTTGGTGCCATACCATTCAAACTACCAAAGAATTTTGTTTAAAAAGTTAGAAAAAATAATAAAATTCATCTAAGAGAACAAAAGGCAATATCAAGTCAATCAATAAAAAATGTGAAGGAAGGCAATGTAGCAGTTTTATATTTCAAACTATTGCAAAGCAATAATTAAGCAGTCATGCTGGCTAACAAATAGAGTGCTGTATCAATGAAATGGATTATGTACACCATACACAGTAGTAAGTTATCATAACAGAGTGTTTGATAACCCTAAAGGTCCAAACTTTTGGGATAAGAACATACCATTTGACAAAACTTGTGGGGAAAACTGGAAAATAGTTTAGCAGAAACTAGGTTTAGACCAACAGCTCACACCATGTACCTAAAAAAGTAAAAATTGATGGGTGACAGACATAAAAGGCACTATCATAAGTAAATTATGGGAGAATAGAAAAATGTACCTGTTAGATCTATGGATAAGAGAAGAGTTTATGACCAAACAGGAGATAGTGAGAATAAAGGGAAGTAAATGGATAATTTTGATTACATGAAATTAAAAAAAAAACTTTTACAAAAATAAAGCAATTGCAGCTAACATTAGAAGCAAAAGAGGAAAATGGGAGGAAAACTTTTACAACAAGTTTCTCTCATAAAGGCCTCATTTCTCAAATATGTGGGGAACTCAGTCAATTTTTCTTTTTTTAATAAATTGTTCTCCAGATGATAAATAGTCAAAGAACAGGACCAGGAATTTTTCAGAAGTTATCAAAGATATCAATAGTTGCATGAAAAAATGCTGAAAATTACTACTGATTAGAGAAATGCTAAGTAAAACAACTCTGAGATACCACCTCACCCCAGTCAGATTTTTTTAACATGATGGAAAAGGAAAATGACAAAAATCGGAAGTGATGTGTGAAAATTGGGACCCTAATGCATTATTTGTGGAATTATGAACTAGTCCAACCATTCTGGAGGTCAATTTGTAACTATGTCCAAAGAGCTATAGAACTGTGTATACCTTTTGACTCTACAGTTCCACTGCTAGATCTGTATCCCAGAGAGATCAAAGAAAAGAGGAAAGGACCTATTTTTGAAAAAAAAATATTAATAGCAGCTCTTTTTGTGGTGACAATAATATTGTCAATCCTTCTTCTCAAAGAAGACTAATGACATCACAAAAGTGATGTCTTGACTGGCACATGAATTGGATTTAAGTGAGACAGATCTTTTCAAAGTTTTCAGTCTGTTTCTTTCAGAGACAATGAAGTCCAGTGGCAAGCAATAGTCAAGAGGACAGGTGATTGCCTAGGATTCAATTCGTGACCTTGGCCTTTCTAAATTAAGGTTTTTCCCAGGTCTCATTTTTTTCTGAGGCAACACCTATTCAACGACTAAGGGATAGGCAAGAATTGAGACAAAAGATGGCTCAGTTTACCAACACAAAAGTATCCATCTGGGAGGGGAAAACTCTAAAAGTTTTTGGTCAGAAGAGAAAACACTTGCTATTTACACACATTCCAAGCCACCAAAACCCAAACAATGAGGAACAGAGTTTTGGGCTAAGGGAAAGGTGTAGTTAAGTAGTTCTATTTGAATCACAAGGGGCTTTTTAAAAACCTGTTTTTTTTTCAGATCTATGTTTCAAGAAATCATAAATGAAAACTGCACAGGACAAAAAGTAAATTGTCTCACTTTTTTGAAAAAATAAAAAAGAAATGATATAAATAAATAAATAAAAAATATATAAAAAGAAGAACAAGAGGAAGAAGACAAACATTTTCCATCTTGAATTACTATGTTGGATCCTCAGAGTACAGCTACTACTATTCAAATATAACATGGTAAAGAGAGTTAATATAAAACATTTTCATAAAAACTCTAGATCAGTCTTTCCAACAAATACATGCCACATCCATAGTAAGAATCAGCTTAAACTTAGACCATTATAGTAGTGGAGCATATATATAAGAACTATGTGTGATAAAGGTTTAATTGACAATACCTGCTATGGAAATCCTTCTCTCTTTGTAGAGACTTCATAGAGAATCCTTTGTTATCGCTGCTGTTGTTGTTCCTGGCAACGAATCGGAAATTGAACTATTGCCCATCAGTTGTGGAATGGCTGAAACAGTTGTGGGAAAAAATTGTGATCAAATACTATTGTGCTATAAAAATGATGAAAAAGATGGCTTTGAGAAAACTTGGAAGAATTATATGAACTTTTGAAGTGAAGTGAGCAGAACCAGGAGAATACTGAACACAGTAATGGCAATATTGTAATGATGATCAACAGCGAAAGATTTAGCTTCTCTGATCAAGATAATCATCCATGACAGTTCCAAAGGACCTGTGATGAGAAATGCTATGCACCTCCAGAGAGAGAACTGATGAACTGTGAATGCAGATTGAGGCACACCTTTCAAAACTTTCTTTTTAAATTTTTCTTTATTTAATTTTGTTTCCTTTTACAACATTTTTAATGTGAACATATGTTTTTCATGACTCTGCATGTATAATCCATAGCAAATTGCTTGCTTTCTTAAGGAGGGGAGTAGGGCTGGAGGTAAGGAGAGAATTTGGAACTCAAAATTAAAAAAAATTGTTATTTTTTTAAATTTGTAATTGAGTAATATTAACAAAGTAAATATAAATACATTTAAAAAAATATTGAACTAATTTCCTAAGGGGTTCCCTGTAGGAAAGGGGTGTGTGTGTGTATGATGAATCTGGCCACTACAGGGATAAAATCCAATGAAAGAAGTGAAGGATAAAGGGAACAGAAGTCATTGTGAGGACAGACATGAATGGGAGATCAAAAGTCACAGGGGAAAAGAGAATGATAAAAGACTTGGTTACATAAAGGAATTTAGGAGTTTGTGAGAAAAGAAGTAGAACACTTTTAGGTGTTGGAAAACTAGTGTTATGATATGTATAGCTGAGGTAAAGTGAAAGAAAGGTCATATGAAATCAGTAGATTCAGGAACTGAGAAATTAGGATATTTGAGGGACCATCAATATATATTTCAAGTCTCCTAATATAAATGATTGAAGTTGGGAAGAGAGAATAACTGTTAACCAAGTACTGAATTAATTGAGAAAGAAAGGATTAAATTGTCCCAGGAGTCAATAGATAATGGTCACCATTTGTATGAGAAGTTTGAATTAAATCATCTTCAAAGGACATGTTGCAGAGTGACAGGTGATATAGATAGTTTGAAAGTGACAATGAGGACAAAGAGTATTATAACACTGCCACTTTCAACGATCAATTAATGGGTATTGGAAAAATTGTAGCTTATACTCAAAAGGTTGGCAAGAAAAGCTATATCATCAGGAGACAGACATACAAATTCAGTGAGTAAAGATAAGAAAGGAAGAGATTTTAGATGAATGACTTTTTCTTTAAAATTAGGATGCTGTGACAGGAGTCCAAGTGAGAATGGTGGTGGCTCAGTGTATACAAAGAAGGGTGTATACATGATAAATATTTTGGATATAAAAACAATATTAGGCACTTAATGCATACATATATGTATGTGTGTGTGTGTATATATATATATGTATATATATATGTATATATGTGTATATATATATGTATATATATATATATATATATGGTGAAAGCTATAAACTTCTGAAGATCATGAGATCATGTCCTTGCAAATATATCTGCCAAAAACAAAAACCAACAACCTAGAAATCTTGACTGAAGATGGCAGTTTCAGGCAAGAAACTGAAGATCATATGGGCATAGATTATGTTTTCTTTATTGCTACCCATTGTATTCAAAGATATCAAATCCTTGAATTTATGTGTTGGGACCTTAGCCATCACCTAGTCCATTTCAGAAGGGAAAAGCAGATTTGGAAAGTAAATGGTTTAGTGATTTCTATTAATGAATTTTAGAATTTTGAACCACGAGTTAAAATATTGATATAGTAAATTGCTGGTAAAGAATAAAATGCACTTAAGAATGGAGCAAACACAAGGGCGTTCCATTAAAAAGGAAGGGGGAAAATCATGGAGCCACAGTCAAGATTTTGAAGGATTTAGTAGCTTCTAGATTAAAGAGGGCTTGGAATATATTCTGGAAGCCAAGAGAGCTAGAATTACAACCAAGAATCACTTATCTAGCTAAACTGATTATAATCCTTCAGGGAAAAAATGGACATTTAATGAAACAAAGGATTTTCAAGTATTCCTAATAAAAGACCAGACTGAATAAAAAAAATGATCTTCAAATATAAGATTCAAAAGCATAAAAAAGTAAACAGAAAAGCAAGAAATATAAGGAATTCAATAAAGTTAAACTCTTTATATTCCTACATGGAAGATCTTATTTGTAACTCAAGAACTTTATCACTATTCAGGCAACTAGGAGTATACATAGATAGAGGGTGTGGATGTGAGTTAACTGTGATGAGATGGTATTCCCACCAAAATTAAGGGGTGAGAAAGAAGAACTAGGAGATGAGGGAAGGAAGGTAAAAAGGAGTAAATTATTTCACATAAAAGAGGCACAAAAGAGCTATTATAGTAAATAGAAAGATGAGGGTGGCAGGCAACACAAGGACTTCACTCTCATCAGAATTGGGTCAAAGAGGGAATAATATGCACTCAGATATATAAATTGATCTTACTCTATAGGAAAGTAAAAAGGAATGGATATAAGAGAAATGGTGAGTGACTGATGTAAAGAAGGGTGAATTTGAGGAGACAGTAATCAGAAGTAAAACATTTATGAAGAAGGGAGGGGTTAAAGGAGAGAGAGAGAGAGAGAGAGAGATAAACAGGGGAAATAGGATAGAGGGAAATATACAGTTAATTATGATTAACTACAAATGTGAATAAGATGAACTCATCCATAAAATGGAAGAGGGTAGCAGAATAGATTAAAAATCAAAATCCTACAATATGCTCTGTAAAGGAAACATATTTGAAGCAGAGACATAGAGAGTAAAGGTTAAGGAAGAATCTATTCTGCTTCAACTGAACAAAAAAAAATGGGTAGAAATCCTGATTTCAGACAGAGCAAAACAAAAATAGTGCTAATTAAAACATGTAAGGAAATGCATATCCTGCTAAAAGGTACTATAGACAATAAAGAAATCAATACTAAACATGTATACAACAAGTAGTATATCATATAAATTTTAAAAAGAAAAAATGAATTTCAGGAGAAAATAGACAGAACTGTATTAGTGTGAAAACTCAATTTTACCCTCTCAGAACTAGATAATTCTAACCAAAACATAAACAAAAAAAAAGTTGAGGAGGTGAATAGAATTTTAGAAAAAAATGTTAGATATGATAGATCTCTGGAGAAAATTGAATAGGAATAGAAAGTAATATAGCTTTTTTCTCAGCAGCATATGACACCTACAAAATTTAACCATATATTAGGGCATAAAACTTCACAACCAAATGCAGAAAAGCAGAAGTATTAAACGCATCTTTTTCAGATTACAATGAAATAAAAATTACATAAATATAGGGCAGTAGAAATATGTATTAAAATTAGTTAGATGCTAAATAATGTAGTTTTAAAGAATAAATAGGGCAAAGAACAAATCAGATAAACAATTTCATTAAAAAATGACAACAATGAGGCGACATGCCAAAATTTATGAGATGACATCAAAGCAGTATTTAGGGGAAACCTAATTCATTAAGCATGCAATAACAAAAACAAAAACTAGAAAAAAGAATAAATTAAAAAATAAGCAGCAAATTGGAAATTGTGGAAATTAAAAGAGAGTAATAAAATTGAAAGTAGGAAAACTTGAATGAATAAATAAAACTAGAAGCTGGTTTTATGAAAAAGATAAAAAAATCATTAATTTGATTTGAAAAAAGGAAAGAAGAAAATAAAATTGCAGTATCAAAAATGAAAGGGGTGAATTTGCTACCAATGAAGAAAAAAATCAATGCAAATATTAGGAGCTATTTTGACTAAGTATATGCCACCAAATCTGACAATCAAAAAGAAATGGATGAATATTTACAAAAAAATATATAAATTACCCAGATTGAAAGAAAGCACCTAGAATACTTAATTCCATTTTAGAAAAAGAAATGAAACAAGCCATCAGTGAACTGCCTAAGGAAAAAAACAAACAACCCAGGGCCAGATGTATTCACAAGTGAATTCTACCAAACATTTAAAAAGCAATCTCAGTACTCACACCACATTAGAGTACTGTGTGCATTTCTGGGTACCACATTTTCAGAAAGGCATTGAGAAATTTAAAGGTGACCAGAGAACAATCACCATGATGAATAATCATGTCTTCTTGACAAATGAGGAAAACTTTGAAGAAACTATAGATGTTACCATGAGACGCCTGAGGAAGGAGAGCATAATAACCACCTTGAAGTGTTTGAAAGGTTGTTCTGTGGGGGAAAAAGGACTGTATTTGGTTTACTTAAAAAAACCAGGGATCAATATGTAAAATGTGAAAAGGTACAATTTAGGCAACTTTGGACTGCATTTGTTTTTGTTTTTAGTTGTGTCCTACTCTTTGTGACCCAATTTGGGTTTTTCTTGGCAGAGGTAGTGGAATAGTTTGCAATATCCTTCTCTAGTTCATTTTATAGAAGAAGAGCTGAAATAAACAGGTTTCAGTGACTTACCTAGGGTTACAAAGTTAGTAAATGTCTGAGACTGGATTTGAACTTAGGTCTTCCTGACTCCAGGCCTGGTACTTTATCCACCGCACCATCTAGCTGCCCTTGATCTGCATTTAGAGTGTTATAATTACCAGAAAAAGGAAGTTATAGTTCTACTCTACTCTACTTGCCAATTCCCTAATGATTAAAGCAGTTCAAATGTAGATTGGCCAGCCCTGAGGGATTTTGAGTTCTCTTTTACTAGAAGTTGCGAAGCAAAAGATGGTATGTCATAGATTTCCAGCATCACCATCACTATTTGCATTTATTTTTCTCTCTAAAGTTTGTATATCTCTTTACTTCGACACAGATTGTTGAAAAAGGAAGACCTCATCAGTTTCTCTATCCCATTGTGCTTCTATATAATGCTACTTTGATTCTGCTGATACAATACAAATTCATCTGGGCAGCTAGGTGGTGCAGTGGATAGAGTGAGGGACCTGGAGTCAAGAGGATCTGAGTTCAAATTCAGCCTGAGACACTTACTAGCTAAGTTTATCCTGGGCAAGTTACTTAACCTTGCTTGTCTCAGTTTCCTCAGCTGCAAAATTAGCTGAAGAAAGAAATGGTAAACTTCTTCAGTATCTTTGCCAGGAAAACCCCAAATGGGGTAATGAAGTATCAACCACAACTGAATGACTAAGCAACAAATTTAGCATCTTTACTGAACAGCTTTATTTCCTCCCCTCCATCCTTCCCTGGGCATCTTGATCTTTATCCTGTTGCTTTTGCTCCCTCATTAGCATATAGAGCAGCCTAAATTACAGTTTTCAGGGCTGAGTACATGCGTGATATGCTTGTCAATATGTCAAGCTGGAAAATCTTTGATTAAAAGTTATATTACTCATTACTGTTGCAAATCAAAGCAAGAACAATGCTTGCTGACCAGTTTGGGGAGAGGATTTCTCCTTCATTGTTTTCTGTGATCTCTCAGAAAACACAAAAACAAGAAAAAATCCAAAGCTAATGATTATTAGATCATACTGTGAGATGTGAATAGGGAAATTTCATAGTTAACAGAGAAATGACCTGTTATTGACCATCAGCACCAGTCTCCAGCATCCTTGTAGACTGCAGGACCACACTTGTTTTCATGAGATCCATCCTAAAAAAAGTACTACTGACATCGGTAATGATGTTAAGATAAGCAAGATGGTCATTTGCAAAAAGCAGTTGTTGTGTTCTCCTGGTGACTGGTAGCTCTCGTTACTGCTCATTTTCCTAAGGATAATAGGTAGAATATGTGAGTAGTAAAAGCCATGACTTAAATGACTATCTGCAAGGAAAGTCAATGGGTCCTGCTAAGTTTAAATGTGTGCATTACACATGAAAAACAGAATACGGTAATGAGACAGAGTTAAGTATCAACTTTGCAGAAGGCCTGAGGTCCTGTGGGCAGTGATGCACATGTATTGGCCCACTTTGAACCAATCTCTCCTTCTGTAACTCAGCCATTGGAAAGCAGGTATGGAGCTAAATGGTATCTCAGCTTTTCTGCATGACAAAACTGTGTCCCAGAATGGTGATGTAACTATTTCCATGGTCACATAGTTAGGTTGACATCAGAGATGGGGATTAAATTCAGGTATTCTAACTCTAAAACATATCATTCTTTCTGAAATTTAAAACACAAAGTAAGGAGAGAAGGAGGGAGATCTTTTGAGTAGAATATAGTTATTACCAAAACCACATACTTTATTACAGATAAGAAGCAGGGATATCCTCAGTTTCTCAAGGTATTTAATTAGTAAATAAGCTATTATTAGGTACCTATGATGTACCAGGCACTCAACTAAACACCAAGGATTCAAAGGCATAATTAAACAGCCCCTGCCCTCAAGAAACTTACCTTCTATCCCAGGTGACAACACACATCCACATAATTATATATGAAATTAGTATTTATACCATGTTTCACATTAAAGAGGTACCTAGAGCTGAACAGTAAATGTCCCTGTAGTGTTTCAATTGAGCTTTGAAGGAAATTAGAACTTCTTAGTCTGAGAGACATTGATTATATACATACAAGTAAGCAATCCTCCCTACTCCTGATGGGGTGCTTGGGTGGTTGTACTGGGACCCCAATTCCATGACCATGTTTCTCCCTAGCTTCAGAAACACTATCCCTGGCAGTTTCTCCCCATCCCAAGGACATTGCGCCTAACAATTACTCATGAGGGGGCCCCAGCAAGACAGTTATCTCTCTCGCTGGTGCAGTTACAAACAGCACCTGAAGGAATTATTAGTTTGAACTTGCTTTGCACTGGGTCATAAAGATATTCTTACCCACTGGACTATCTATACTACTGCCCTACCTCATTATCTACATCCTGAACTCCTCATTATCTGTATTTTAGGCCTGGGGCATATGTATACTCCCTACATCTATCTTGTCAAACAAGACATTGATTGGTGACAGACTGGACAACTCTCAGTTACCCCCAACCTGTAGTTAACTTAGTGACATAGAAGGCCTAAAACCACACCTTTGTGTGGCCCCCCCTTGTGGGTTTTTCCTAGTGAACTCTGGGTAAAATGCCTGCACAGTAGATACAAGAAGTGCATGTTCCTTTAAGAACTGACCACTCCTTAACCACTCCCTAATCCCACCCTGAATCTCCTAGTTAGCATATTTGGTACATGTTTTATTACATTTTATCCTATATAAACTTTAACTGTACCCCTCTAAGGTCACAGGTTCCTTAAGAATCCTTGCCCACTATATAACCTAACAATAAATCTTTGCCAACTTGACTTAAAGAATGCTTGAATCTGTGAATTCATTCCAGATGACCCCATCCTGTACTCTAGTCTTTCAGGGGTCTCAACCTCTCAGACCACAACACCCCAACCAACTCATCATGTTAGAGGCAAGACAGTGTGATGACAGCAGGAGGAAAGGAGGAAGCCACTGAGGGAGGAGACAGAAAGATAGTTAAGTGAGCACACTAGTAAGAGGTTAATTAGGGGACCAATGGCTCCATCTCCTTCAATCAGCTGGGAAGACATTGCTGAGATAAAGCTTGGTCCATTAACTGATATTCATAATAATGACCAAAATCATGAAGAATAGGTAAAATTATACTCAGTAAGCTCTGTTAAGAAGGAAAGGAACTGGGTGTTTTCAGATGATGTTCTACAAAAATAAAATGGTTAAAACAAGAAACAGCATTTACTGTTTTAAGAGGATATATGCAACTATTTGTCGAGAAAGTGCTTTTAAAGTGGGCACATTTTCCTCAAGATTTTGGATCAATGAAAAATTTTGAATTGATTTTGAAAGACAAATAAGTGGCTTGCAGTGAGGCATGAAAGTTAGCAGAATTTAAAAGAATAGTTTTGCTAGAATAGCATGCAAAAGTTGTGTGCTTTTGCTATGTTATCTTATTTGATATGACTAGTTGGTTGTTGGAAAGATGTGGGCAAAAATATGATTTTTATGAATCAGCAAGGTGACATTAAGAATGTGAAGTGTTTAGGGGTAAGAAAAAAAAAACAAAACTGTTTTTTCTAATGGAAAGCTATAGACTATAATGACCAACATGCATTTTGGCTCTGTATTCCTTGGAATCAAAAACCACTTGACAAAAAACAACATTATCAATTAGGCTTCTTTGAATGCCAATGAACTATGAACAACTAGCAAAATAAGGCCTACCCTTCTGCTTGGAGTACAAATCCAATCTCCAATAGCTAACATTATTCAATAGGTAATTATATTACCTATAATCACAAATGACAAAATTTAAAATCTTTATAGAGTAACTGCAAGTAATTTTGGCAAGTGTAGTGGCTGAAATTCCCCAATTTAGATGATGTCCTATAATTTCTATTCAAAGGATATGTAATTTTATCAAAATAAACTCTTTACCAATGAAGAGCTCAACCCATGTATAACTTACTAGATGCATACTAGGAAATGCCTCTTGGAATGGTTAAATAAATTGCCCAGGGCCACACAATGAATCAATGTCAGAGGAGAGATTTGAAAACAGGCCCTTCTGACAGTAATCCCAAGACTCTCTCAGCTACTTTAAGATACTTCTACATAGCAACTCCAAAAGTAAGACAATTTTTTAAAAGATGTCTTTTCTAAAACACTGTGATATTCCTATTTTTAATGGTGATTTGTTTTTATTGTCATTCTACTATTTCTTTTGTAAAAAGTATATTTGACAATTTTAAGGAAGCTGAAAGTCTGCTGAGGGAATTTTAGATGTCATTAGTAGCAATAGAGGTTGCTGTTTGTCCTTCATTCTTGAAGAGGACCATGACATCAGGGAGGTGATGCTATGATATGAAAGTGAATTAGATTTGAGAGAGGGAGCGCTGTGCAAAGTCACCAGCCTCTCTTTCTCCTCCAGAGCCATTTGTGTCCAGTGGCCAGATATGGATCAGGACAATTGTAGATGCCTGGGAGGCAGTGGGGGACCTTGGCCTTTTCCAGATGAGGTCTTTAACAGGTCTCAGTTTGACTGAGGCAGCACCCATTCCTAACAATAGAACTACCTTAGTCTAAAAAGCATAGATTTAGAGCTAGAAGTGACCATAGAGATTATTATGCCCAATCCCCTCATTTTACATCACATGAATTGATACACAGGGAGGGTGAGTTTCCCAGGGTTATAAAAATAGTAAATCAAAACAAAACAAAACAAAATTTAAAAAAAAAATCAAGGATTTGAACTCAACCTCTCCACTAAATCCTATGTCATTTTCATTGCAATCATACATTATCCCTTCTCAGTCTAATGTGAATCTATCTATAGAATGCCAAGTGGACTACTCAATTGAATTAATCCATGTGATGCTCAGTTCATTTGGTTTGTAGGCATTCCATAAACAAAATATGTAAAGTACATAATTTTTCATTTAATTATTCTAAGCCATAGTGCCAAATCATGAAGTTGGCCAATTGTATGAGCATCATGGTAATACAGCCTAGAAATGTGTAGCTATGACATTGTGTACACATAATGAAACAGTCAATTTAAAATCACTTCATTTTGATATTGTCTTTGGATGATAGTGTATAAGAGGGGAAAAAAGACTTAACTTTGGAATCAATGGAAATGCTGATTTAGGATTAAAAAAAATTCACACTGAAAACAGAATTTCATTTTCTTCCCTGACATCTCCTTTAGCCTAAGCTCTCAAGTGAAAATCACCCATAATAAAACCCACGTAGATCAAATTACTATGTGTTTCAATCAAATTCAAGGTCCCTCCCCAAAGACTGTGCAAGCAATAGTAAAATTTCTCAAACAGACCAGAATAATTTCAACATTATCAATCTTCTAGTTTGTCAGAATGCAATTTTTAACCTGCTCAAAAGGCTTTCTCCTGAGATTTTATATTTCTTTACAAACTCACAACATTACATGGTACTTTGGAGACAATCAGAGGGGCTGAGGTAGCATATACTGTGCCAATGCTTCCTCATGTATGTTATATTCCTTATAACACATTTTTCATTGCTCCCTTGAAACTTAAAGAAAAAAAATACACAGTAAGCTCTATTATATTGTCTTGAATGTTGGCTCCATCATGGTCAATTGGGCTTAATATATAGATATTTAAGGCTGAACACTAATTTTAAAAAATGAACATTATTTGTTATATAGATGAGAAATATTGCCCCTCTATTATGATCTATCAGGTTATTCATTTTTAGTTCCTGCATTATTAAACCAAGAGCATACAACAGATCTTTCCGAATTATGATAATCATTTATGTCAAGTAAGCAACTTAGCTTACATGTGAAACTGTAAAACATAAATCATTGAGAATATGGAAAAATCAATTGGCCCATGCACAGTAGCCAATTGCACATATATAAAAATACATTTTTCCAATGTATCAAAATAAGGTAACTTGTGACTACTTACCAGGAAAATGGATGTCAGTCAGTAAGTCTAAGACTTGTGACTTCATTTTGTAAATAGCAACCTTTCCCTCAAATGACAAAAAAATATGTGATTTTATTTGGAGGTGAAAATTGAAAATCTATCTTCATGTGCACCAGTCATTTTAGAGGAATTAATTTCTATTTCATTCTTTTTTCACATTTCTGTAATATTGGAAATGTCACATGGTTTTAATTCAATAGAATTTGATTAACATTTAATAAGCACCTACTTATGTGCAAGCACAGTGCTAAAGACTGAAGATATAAATACATAAATGAAAACAGTCCCTAATTCTGGGAGCTTAAATTCTAGTTTGACTAGATTATTTCTAGACTCCTCACCCAGTTCTTACTTATTAAAAAAATAAGATCTGCTTTGATAAGGATTCAATTCATTGTATCTATTGTTTGTTTACAAATATTAAAATTGTATGTCTGTGTTTGGGCTGTTTGTATTCTTTCAAAATTTTCTGTGTTGTATAAGAAATTTGAGTCAGTGTTAACTGTAGTGTAAGAAAATCAAGCAGTAAAAATGTTCATAGTAACTGACAGAATAGATAGCTATTTAGATCTAGAAGGTGCTTTTGAAATTAACTTGGCTTTTCTTTTACAGATATCTGAGGCATCTGAGAATAAAAACAAAACAAAGCAAAACTAATAATAGACCAATCTGAAACTTAAATTTATATCTTCTGATTTTTGATCCAGGGATCTTTCCATGGTACTGTACTTTCCCATAAAATATATTATGGAGTAGATATTAGTCCCTAGTTTCCATTATCTTAAGTAGCTTATTTCATTTGGTTTCCCCTTTACTAAATTCACTGGGGATGTGTTCATAGAGTGTCATGAAATGAAATTAATCATTAAAAAAAATGTTCTCACAAGATTCCCAAATTGGCAGCCAAAAAAAAAATCATGATGTAAATAAAGAATGCTATTTTTAAATATTTGTACATTGAAAATTGATGATTCAATGATCTCCTTTGACAATGGTTTTCATGGAGGCAAGAAAGAACCTGAAAGAATCCAAACTAATTGCTTAGCATTATGATTCACATGGTCACACCACTGACCTTGTAGAATTGCATTGTTTTGTCAATCAATAAACAAAGAAATTTTAAAATAAAGTGAAACAAATATGAAACAAAACACCCCCCCAAAAAAACAAAAAACAAAACAAAAAAACAAAAACAAAACTTAAGAATCCAAATAGGTGCCACACAAGTCTGGCTATTTTAACATTGCTGAATTCTTTATTTTAGTGGAATTAAAAGTTGATAGACCCCATGAATTTAAAATGAATAGTTGTGTCAAGTTGCTGCTGCCATTTGTTATTTGTTTTCTCTTCCAAGTATCTTTTAAAGCATCATTCAGACATAACCCAAACTATCATGATATGCCATTTTGGTATCAACTGAGTCTGAATTAATTTTGTCCAAGATCCTGATCAATCCTATATGTGAAATATTATGTCAGAGACCAAATATGAAGACAATTGCATGTTAATAAAGATTCATTTCTTCCATAAATAGCAATAGATGGGAATTGAACAATTTGATGGTGTTACCTGTGTGCAGATAAGCTCTTTATTAAAAACAAATTTACCAATAATGGTATTGTCAGTTAAGATACCCTGGCATATATGGAATCATATATAATTTAAAATCTTCTCACTTTTGCAAAATAGACAATTGCATAAGTATAATTGATTCATGTATTGCAATTTTCATTCCATTAGTTAGAATATATATCCAAAATTGGAGATGTCAATCAAAGAAAATGAACGCATGTTTTGTACATGTTATTAATAATGCAAGGCAGGGGATTGGGGGTAAGGAATCAAATTCAGTAAGGTTATGAGTACTGCATGTTATGTAACAGTAAATGTCCATGCTTACTCTAGTTAGGTGATTTGGCAGAGTTCCTTGGTCTATTAACTTTGTGCATATAGGTTAAAACTAAACCCTTGTGAAATAGTTGAAGATTCTTTCATACTATTTATTATTGTACTCAGGGGGAAGTGAGGAAGACTTTTTGTCAATTCAGAATGGATAAAACTGTATTAAATTATGAAACCAAAGAGTCCATCTCATGTTTTAGAGGATCAATATAGTAGAGAATTTTCCATGAAAAGAGGAATAAAATCAATGGAGTAAAGAGTATAGTAGGTACATCAGGCCTGTCCATTCTCTGCCCATATTGAATGACCTTTCCTAGAAAAATGTAACTTCTGAATTTTACTCCTTTCCATGTGACATTCTAGCATGCTTCTGTTCTTCATTTGTAATCTCTTTGAACACTGGCCTCAGCCACCATTTTTTTTTTAGAAAGCATTAAAATGAATAATGCTTAAAGAATGAAAGGCATTCTATTTTCAAGATCAAATAGATGGACAGTGTAGATATGCCCTACATGAGTAATGAATAGCTAAATTTTCTAGGGAAGATGAAGACTCACATCACAAATATGAAGCTTTGGTTATAATTAACACAAAATGCTCATATATATTTGACCCTTTGGATTCTATTAATTTGATAAAGGGCTTTCTCACTTTGATACTTGGAATACAAAGCATCTCCATTTTCCAAATTGTTATTCATGTACTTGGAAGCACCAAAGTATTCAGAAGAAAAAACTGAGTTAAGAAGTATTTCTGTGCAAAGAATTTGCCCTTTCCATATTAACAAAATATATTAATAATATTGTGAGTGCCACTCCACCAAAAGGGAAAAGTAATGAGACTTAAAAAAAAGTTGGAAAACCAGTGACAATAAACCAGATCATTCCCTGTCATGAAATGCAGTGAGGTCACAACCACACTGCTCTAACCCTGATCCACACAGTAATGGGGAATACTATCACCAACACTCATACACATATATCTGATGAGAAATGTATATCCTTGGTGGAAATTACATTATCTCTTACAATACATGGGTCAGGGAGGGCTTATCTTTTATTTTGTCTGCAGGTAGTAAAGCTATCAAAAATGTTCTCAGACCTAATAGGCTATTTTAACTCATCAAAATTTTATGTAACCCTGTCATAGGCACATGGTAAATGTCTAAATTGTAAATCTTTACTTTTATTCTTTGGGACTGCCTTTCTAATGAAATTGATATATCACAATGAGAAGTTTTTCTCCAAAGCCAAATAAGGATTTTTTAAGAGTTATCTCAATTCAATACAAAGTTGAAAACACTCCTAGTATGTGCAAGATATTGTGTTATGTATTAGGAATACAAAGATGAAATAAAATAATACCTACCCTCAAGAAACATATAATCCAGAAAAGGACAGAAGAAAATTATATAAGCAAAACTTCCATTCCCCCAGTAACCTCCTTAAGCTACTGTATCATTTCTATCATTTCTATTTATCCCCCTGCCCCCCACAAAAAATCTTGAAAATAGGTAACTATTGAAGCTTTGAAGACAGGGGAACAGTTTGCAAATTTTAGTCTTAGGCAACTTATTCTGGAAATGATATGAGGATTGATATAAAGGGGAAAGAGAGGAGGTAGAAAGATCAAACTACAATAATCCTTGTGACAATAGGAATGGAAGGGAGGCAGAATCAGGAGATGTGAAGATAGACTAACAGAGTTTAGTGTTTAGGGACCATTATAGGAATGGAATAATTAGAGTCAAAGACATTTTAAGCTTTTAAATATGGAAAATGAAGGAAGGACAAAGCCATCAGTAACAAAATAGAAGAAAATTAGGAAAATAGGTGATTTTAGGGGGCGGACACTATTTTATTATTAAACATGTTTACGTGGAGGATTTTGTGGGATCAAAAATTTGAAGGGTCTGAAAAGGAGAAGAAAATATGGGAGCTAAGTGGATAGGTGAGGGTGTGCATGTAAGACATGATTTCTAAATAAATGCGATAATTGTGCCTATGGGGTTGGGTGAGATAACATAAAGAGAAACTGTAGAGAGAGGTGGTAGAAGAACAAGCTTACAAGAGCCTTGAGAGCTCAGAATTGGACTCTGTTGAGAGCTAGAACACTTGAGACTGCAGCCTTTCATGGGGAGAGGTTAGGAGCTGCTCCTGGGAGAATGGCAAAGATTGGAGCATGTTTGGACATCCTGCCATGCCCTACCATAAAGTTGGGAGGAGCCTCATTTCCATTGTATGGAACCTGAAAATGACCTGACTCAACATCATCTAAGGTTTGACTGCATTGGCATATGAGATGACTTGTCGACTAATGGTTTTCTGTGAGTGAACCATGAAGTAGTGGGGAAGCGCCCCACCTTGAAGCCATATTGGGTGAGAGATTTTAGTTTTTTGTCTTTTTAGTTTATTATTTTATCTTCTAGGTACTGATAGTGGAGTATTCACTCTGGGACAAACATGTAAGGCACAAGGATCTGGGAGTCTAAGAATAAAGGTTTTGCAGCTAGCCTTGCAGATATCTTGAGGAAAAAAAAAAGGTACAGGACTCCAACCCAGCAGAATCCAGCAATCATATTGACTTTGGATGTGAACATGGTAGGAGCAGAAAGGATTGCAAATTGAACTAAATTGTGATGCAAAATCAAGAAATATTACCTTTAATTAAGGAAGAAGACCCAACAAATGAAATAGTAAAATGGCCAAAGAGGAAGGACAATCATGAGAATCCAATCTGCAAGAAACCAGGGAAGAAAGTAAGGGTTGGTCAACAATTCCAGATGTAATTCCAAGTTGTGAATAATAGTAACTTAAAAATAAATGGAAAAGAGCATTTCCTAAAACCTTTCTTTGTTTGTTGGAATAAAAAGACAAACAATGGGGTGAACCAAGGGATTCTGTGCATTTATTAGCAGAGTGTATTGAAATTAGAGTGATCCTTTACATGTTCTATGCCATGGCTTCAATTTTTTGTGTCTAGCAAATATGGAACACACACACACACACACACACACACACACACACACACATACACACACACCCCACACCACACCACACACCATTTTGGTATTAAAGGACTTGTCTATAAAAGTGTAGTGGAATTTTGATGATTATCACTTTAATAGCATTTCCATAAACACACTCACACTGGGAGATGTGGCCTACCCTCCAGAATATGTGTGTGGAGGAGTAAAAGGGTATGGTTCCCAAGCCTCTATATGACCATAGGCTTTAGCTCCCTGGAAAAATGTCCACCTGGTCCAAAGTTAGTTATAGTTTTGCTCTCTAGTTCCCAATAAACAAACAGATAGATAAATAAATACTACTTCAAAGTGAAAATCAGATCCTCAAAGTAGATTTAAGGAACACTGGCTTAATTAGCTATCTATAGTCATAAGTTTAATGAAAACAAAAACAAAAACAAACAAATCTTCTTGTTAGCCTAAAAAAAATGCAGCCCCCCAGTACATGAGCAACTGTGTATATGTATGGGAGGGAATTGCCATTGACATGCTCTACCCCATTTAAATAGAAAATAATAATCAATCCCTCCTTTTGAATATTTAAAATTGAGGGTACTCTTATATTGGATTTCCTTTTGATTATTTTTACCTCCCTTTTAAATCTACAGTAAAAGTTTTCTTTTTCCCTCACACTCTCCACCCTCCCTCTTTCCTTCCTTCTTTTCTCCCCTTCTTTCCTTCTTTCCTTGTTTCCTTCCTTCCTTTCTCCTTCCCCCATCCTTCCTTAGTTATCACTTTCCTTTGTTCCTTTCTTCATTCCTTCCCTTCCTCCTTCTGCCCTTTCCTCCTTCCCTCTCTCTTTCCTTCCATCCCTCTAGCCTTCCTTCTTTACTTTATTTTTTTCTTTCCTTCCTTTTTCCCATACTCCTTCCTTCATTCATTCCTAAATAAATAGCTATTTTTTAAACTAAATAATTTTAATTTGATAGTCAATCAATATATCAGACTAAGTAGCACTTTCTGACCTAGACTGTGTCACTGTACTAATCAATCATTATGCAGAAACATGCAGAGTATATTCTCACTTGGCCATCACTGATGTAAGGAAAAAAGAAAGAAAAAAAAAAAAAACAACTTCACCGAGATCATAAGTTAAATGGATTTAGAAAACAAGCTTTTAGAGGTTGTTGAGGAAATTGTGGTACACTTCATGCATTCTCTGGTTTGTTCAATATTTTCAAAAACTTTCTTTTCTACAAAGACAAAGTTTAACATAAAGTGACAAAATTGTTTATTGTCCACAGGAATTCAAATATGCTAATACATTAGAGGGGTAAAGGTATCACATCTTGGCTGCAGATTCTGGTGAACTTAGCAGAGAAGAGTTCCACACCTGGACCTTTTCCATTATTAGTTTTCTGTGCCTTTACTGGGTCCCATCAATTATGTAATAAGAAAATGGAGATATGTGTGTGGGGGGGTGCAGAGTGAAGATGGTGAAGAAAAGGCAGAGACTTGACTGTGCTCTCTGCAAAAACCATCCAACTACCTTTAAATAATGCCATAAAATAATTCCTAGAAGAGCAGAAGCCATAAAAGGGTGGAGTGAAATAATTTTCCAGCCAAAGACAACTTAGAAGGTCAGCAAGAATGTTCTGTTATATCTGGATGAGAGTGGAGTACAGTCCAGCACAGGCCATGTTAGTATAGCACCAATTCCAGCAAGCAAAGAGCAGGCCTTGGGAGTCACTGAATCAGCAGAGGCAGCAGCTGCTTCTGGAACTTTCAGTCCACAGATGGTAAGGGGGTCAAACAACTGGTTAAAAGGAGATTACAGTGCTTTCCTTGCTGGCACTGAGGCAGGACTCTGTTGCTTTGCCCATACTTAGATCCCAGTCACAGACCTAGGTGGCAGTTGCAGAGTGAGGAGGCTCATGAGTAGACCGGAGCTTGCAGCCACAAGGGAGAAGGGATCCTCCTTACAATTACAGGGCAGAAAAGAGTGCTTGTGGTTGCTTAGAGAACAGAGCACAAGCCAAGAGAGTAGTAAATACACCTCTCCTTAGATCATAACACTTTGGAAGAAATGAAAACTTATAGGTCCCTAGAGGTTTCTTTGAAAATAGCTACACAAAATCCCTGAAGCTTAGGACAATGCACTGTCCACCCTGGAAGCAGAGCCCTAATTTAACAAAGACTTAAAAGTCAAGAAATAGCTTGGGGAAATGAACAAACAACAGAAAAAAATCTGACCATAGAAAATTAATATGGTGACAAAGAAGACCAAATAACACACACTCAGAAGCAGATTACAAAGTCAAAGCTCCTACATCCAAAGACTCCAAGAAAAATATGAATTGGTTTCAGGTTGTGGAAGAGGTTAAAAAGGATTTTGAAAATCAAGTGAGAGAGGTATAGGAAAAATTGGGAAGAGAAATGAGAGTGATGCGAGAAAATCATGTAAAATGAATCAACAGCTTGGCAAAGGACATACAAAAATACTTAAGAAAATAATATCTTAAAAAACAGAGTAGACCAAATGGTAGAAGAAGTCCAAAAAGCCAATGAGGAGAAAAATAACTTAAAAAGTAGAATTGGCCAAATGGAAAAAGAGGTACAAAAGAAGATAACTTCTGAAAGAAAAAAAATACTTCCTTAAAAATTAGAATTGAGCCAATGGAAGCTAATCGTTCTATAAAAAATCAAAACAAAATAAAACCAAAAGAATGAAAAAGAAAGACAGTGTGAAATATCTCATTGGAAAAACAACTGATGTGGAAAATAGATCCAGGAGAGATAATTTTAAAAAAAATATTGGACTACCTGAAAGCCATGAGTCAGAGAGAGAGAGAGAGAGAGAGAACTTAGATATCATCTTTCAAGAAATTATTAAGGAAAGCCACCCTGATATTCTAGAATCAGAGAAGAAAATAGAAATTGAAAAAAATCTACTGATCACTTCCTGAAAGACATCCCAAAATGAAAACTCCCAGGAATATTATAACCACATTCCAGATTCCCCATATCAAGGAGAAAATACTACAACTGACCAGAAAGAAACAATTCAAATATTGTGCAGCTATAGTCAGGATAACATAAGATTTAGCAATTTCTACATTAAAGGTTCATAGGGTTTGGAATCTGATATTCTGGAGGTCAATGGAACTAGGATTACAACCAAGAATAACCTACACAGAAAAACAGTAAAATCTTTCAGGGGAAAATGGATATTCAATGAAATAGAGGTCTTTCAAGAATGCTTCATGAAAAGACCAGAGCTGAATAGAAAATTTGACCTTCAAATATAAGATTCAAGAGAAGTATAAAAAGGGAAATCATAAGGGACTTAATAAAGTTAAACTCTCTACATTCCTACTTGGGAAGATGAAACTTATAACTGTTAAGAACTTTCTTGTTATTAGGACAGGTAGAAGGAATATATATACAGACGGAGGACAAAGGTGTGAGTTGTGTATGAAGGTATGATATCTTAAAAAAAATTAAGGAGTGAGAGAGGGATGTACTGGGAGAAAGGGAAAGGGAGAGGGAGAATGGGGTAAATTATCTCACATAAAAGATGCAAGAAAAACCTTTTACAGTGGAAGAAAAAGGGGAGGAGTGAGGGGGAGTGAGTGAACCTTACTCTAATCAGAATTGATTCAAAGAGGGAAAATCATATACACTCAATTGGGTGTAGAAATGTATCATATCCTAAAGGAAAGTAGGAGAGGAAAGGGATAAGAGAAGGGGGGATGATACAAAGAGGGCAGATTGGGGAAAGAGGTAGTCAGAAGCAAAACACTTTTGAGGAAGGACAGGGTAAATGGAGAGAGAGAATAGAATAAATGGGGGGGGATAGAATGGAGGGAAACACAGTTAGCAATAGGTAACTGAAAAAAATTGAAGTAAGTTTCTCTGATAAAGGCCTCATTTCTCAAACAGATAGAGAACTGAGTCAAATTGATGAAAGTAAGAGCTATTCTCCAATTGATAAATGATCAAAAGATGATGTAATTTTACAGATGAAGTAATCAAGCTATTTATAGCCATATTAAAAAAAAATGCTCCAATTCACTATTGATTGGAGAAATGCAAATTAAAACAATTCTGAGATACTATCTCATACCTATTAGATAGGTTAATAGGGCAGAAAAAGTAAATGACAAGCATTGAAGTTAATGTGGGAACAATGAGATATTAATGCACCATTGGTGGAGCTGTGAACTGATTCAAGCATTCTGTAGAGCAATTTGGAACTGTGCCCAAAGGGTACAAAACCTTACATACCCTTTGATCTAGCAATACCACTACTAGATCTGTATCCCAAAAGAGACTAAAAAAAAAGAACAGACTTATATGTACAAAAATATTTTTAGCTGCTCTTTTCTGATGGCAAAGAATTGGAAATTGAAGGTATTCCCATCAATCAGGGAATGGCTGAACAAATTGTAGTATGTGATTATGATGGAATACTATTGTGCTATAAGAAATGATGAGCAAGATACTCTCAGAAAAACCTGGAAAGAATTACATGAGCTGATGCAAAGTGAAATGTACTGTGTACAAAGTAACTGCAATATTGTAAGATGATCAGCTGTGAATGACTTATTCTCAGTAACAAAATGATCCAAAATAACTCTGAAAGACTTATGAGGAAAAATGCTATCCATTCCCAGAGACAGAACTAATGATGTCTGAATACAGATTGAAGCATATTTTTATTTTACTTTTTCTAAATTTTTCTTGAGGTTTTATTTTTTGTTTTACATTTTTTTCACTACATGATTAATGTGGAATTGTTTTGCATAACTCCACATGTATATCCTATATTGCATTGCTTGCCTTCTCAATGGGAGGAGAGGATGGAAAGAAGAGAGAGAATTTGGAACTCAAAGTTTTAAAAACTAATGTTAAAATTGTTTTTACATGTAACTGGGGAAAAATAAAATGCTGTTTTTTAAATGGATGTTTATGGTACCATCTGAGACTGTCAGGGAATAGCATTGAATAAACCAACTGTTAGAGAAAGCTGCAGACTTTTCTGTTTCTCTCTTTTCATCTTTTCAAAGGCACTTCAGTTAAACTGCTCTAAGGCAACTCCATTAGGAAAGATTTCAATTAGGAAGAGTTAAGAAACAGCTTAATGATCTAAACAGAGATCAGCAAAGAGGTTATGGAGAAAAATCTGCTCTTTTTCTTACTAGTTGACAAGAGAAATAATTTTACAAGAAAGTAGAAGTCATAGAGGCCAAAGAGGCTTTCTTTTGAAAATTACTGGCTTGAAGATCATTTTGTTTGCAATTAACATTGGAAAACTTGATATTTATGAGTACTGTGAGACCTCCTAATGATTGGAAAGGTTGGTTTTATGGATCAGTTAGGTTAGTTAGGTTTTGCAAGCTCATTCATTACTTTTAGAGACAAGTAATTAAAAGTTTAAGACTCAAAAAATAATTATGGGTCAAGCTATTTAATCTCTCTTTGCCTCAGTTTCCTTACTTGTTGCAATCAGGGAGTTGCACAAGATGACCTCCTCTATCATCCTAGGAGGAAACCAATTTACAGATGCAACTAATTAAAGAGACTGACAAAATGAAATTAAGGTAGACAAAGCTAGAAAAGGAAACAAACATGTTCTATCTTCCCTTTATCTTTCACAGTTATTTTTTTAAATTAAAAGCCATATTTAATAGCAGATTCAAATGCATGATCTGTATGAGGAATTGTCTACTCTTAGCTTAGTGATAGAAGGTCAAAATCAAGGCTTGCTTTAAGAAGAGAAATGAATCTTTAGAAAATGCATGAGGGACTTCTAGTTCCAAAATGGTTGAGTGAGAAAGGAACCCTCTGAAGCCCTCTGAAATTCTCTTCCTGAACAACTAGAAAACTGCTTCAATTGATCTAAGAGCAGGGAAGCAGTTTACCAACATTGAAGGAAAGGTGTGTCTCACTGGTGAGGGAGGGGAGCAAGGTTCAAGAGCATCAAGAGCAGCCAGCCTCACAGCAGGGGCATGATGCAAAGCTCCAAGCCTGGGGCAATCAATCCCTGAGTTACCACCCTCCCGCAATCCAGCAGCCTCCTAGGCAAGTGAGTAGTCTTTCTAGCTATGGTATATGATTGTAATGGAATATTGTTGTGCTATAAGAAATAAAACCAGGATGATTTAAGGAAAAAAAAACTGGAAAGACTTTCATGAACTGATGCATAATGAAATGAACAGAACCAGAGAGTGTTGTACACAGTATCAGCACTATTGTTTGATGAAGAATTATAAATGACTTAGCTATTCTCAGCAAAAACGGTGATTCAAGACAACCCCAAAGGACTTGGGTGAAGTATATTATCCACTTCCAGAGAAAGAACTGATATTGATTGAATTCAGACTGAAGCATAAACTATTTTTCACTTTCTTTAATTTTTTATTAGAGTCTTCTCTTTTTACCACAGCCTTTGGAAGCTAGTAAAATGGGTATCATGGTTTCCATTGTGGTTGTTGTTCAGTCATGTCTTACTCTATGTGACTCCATGTCCAGGAAGTTTTCTTTGCAGAGACATTAGAGTGATTTGACATAGCTTGCTCTAGGCTGTCACCATTTTACAGATGAGGTACTGAGGCAAATAGAGGTTAAGAAACTTGTCCAGAGTCACATAGCTAGTAAGTGTCTGAGGCTGGATTTGAACTCCTGACTCTAGACCCATTGCTCTATTTACTGAGCTAACTAGATGTCCACAATCTCCATTCTATATTGAGGCAAACTAAGACTTAGAAAAGTTATTAATCTTGTTAGGTTCAAATAGTAGTAAATTTCAGAGGTGAGTTTCAAACTTAGGTCTCTACTGACTAGTAGTAGAGTACTTTTACAATACACTGTGATTAATGAAAAGAATTGTCATAGCTTAATGATTTCTGAAAACTGCCAGGCAGCTAGGACTATCATTATCCAATGCTGTCTCTTCTGTTATATTAACTTCTTCAGCAAGTAGATGATATAAGGTTACCTCTCAAAAGTAAAGGAAATTAGAATTCTGCTTCCAGAAGCCAAGATGGTGGAGTAAGAAGTAAGCTGCTCTTACTATTCCTTATTAACCTCTGAAAGCCTAGAAAATATTACCCTGGGAAAAACCCTGGAACAGATGAACCAGAAGAAAGATGGGGTGCAGCAGTCCAGTAGCCCAGGTAGCTTCAGGGATTAACAGGAAAGGCCCCTCTTGCCCTGGGGGAAGTGGAGCAGTACAGAATTGAAGGCATCCCAGCAAGCTAGCTGAAAGCCCCTTTTCAGCATACCAGGGAGAGATCCTGAACCTCAGGTGGTGGAACAGGCAAACACTAACACCAGGACCCATGAGTGCCTCAGTATGGGCAGGGGAACCAGTGGAAACCTGGCTTGGAAAATCACCATGTGCCTCAGTGTTCTACAGCAACCAAGTTTCCCAATGCCTCAGCAAAACTCAGGGAAATGCTCCAAAGGCCCCAAGCTGAGAAACATCTTGCAGCAGCAAAACATCTATCTGAAAGGAGCCAAAGAAAGCAAAATGAGGGAAAGAAAAGGCCCAGGTGAGCAGACAACCTCCAGGGGCAGACTACCCAATCCTACCCCTAGAGTTCCAGTGTTGCTGATTCCAGCTGAACACCAGATAACCTGCCAGAACACTATAGCCTCCAACTGCCAGCAGTTGAGGCTCTAGCACACAAAGCCAGTGATCAGGCCCTGGGCTCCCAGCACAAGAAACTTGGATCAGTGCTCTGCTCCCCAGCAGGAGAGCTCAATTATTTTTTAAAGGCCAGGAAATAAGCAAACATCATGAGTAAAAAGAAATGTACTATAGATTCTTATTATTGGAACAGTGAAGATCAAGGCAGAAATTCTGAAGAGGACAACACTGTCAACAAACCCACATCTTGAACCTCAAAAGGGATTATGAACTGGTCTGAAGCCTAAATAGCCTTCTTGGAAGAGCTCAAGAAGGATTTTAAAAATCAAATAAGGGAGGTAGAAGAAAAATTGGGAAAAGAAATGAGAGGTATGCCAGAGAGAGTCAATAACTTGGGAAAGGAAGGACAAAAGTTAATTGTAGAAAACAAGTCCTTAAAAAAATACGATTAGCCAAATTGAAAAAAAAAAAGTATACTGAAGAAAACATCTCCTTAAAAAGCAGAATTGGCCAAACAGAAAAGAACAAACAAAAACTCACTGAGGAGAAGAACTCCTTAAAAAATAAAATGGGCCCAATGGAAAAGGAGGTACAAAAGGAGGTACAAAGAAAACAATTTGTTAAAAATTAGAATTGGGCAAATGGAAGCTAATGACTCTATGAGAGAGCAAGAATCAGTCAAACAAAAACAAAAGAATGAAAAAATAAAGGAAAAAAGTAAAATACCTCATTGGTAAAACTACTGACCTGGAAAATAGAACTAGGAGAAGCAATACAAAAATTATCGGTCTACCTGAAAATCACAATAAAAAAAAAAGCCTGGACAGCATCTTTCAGGAAATCATCAAGGAAAACTGCCCTGAGGTCCTAGAACCAAAGGGTAAAATAGCAATAGAAAGAATCCACCGATCATCTCCTGAAAGAGATCTTAAATTGAAAATGCCAAGGAATAGTGTAGCCAAATTCCAAAATTACCAGATCAAAGAGAAAATACTGCAAGCAGCCATAAAGAAACAATTTAAATATCATGAAACCAGTCAGGATTACACAGGACCTCACAATTTGTACATTAAAAGATCATAGGATGTGGAATATGATATTCCATAAGGCAAAGGAGCTTGGATTACAACCAAGTATCAACTACCCAGTGAAAATGAGCATAATTTTTCGGGGGAAAAGATGGACATTCAACAAAATAAGGGACTCGCAAACCTTCTTGATAAAAAGACCAGAACTCAATTTGATCTTCAAATACAAGACTCAAGAGAGACATAAAAAGGTAAACAGGACAGGAAAAAACAACATTTTATTAATAAGGGCTAACTGTTTACCTTCCTACAAGGAAAGATGATACTTGTAACTCTTGAGAACTGTATTGTTATTACACCATCTAGATTCAAAAATTTTAAATAAAATATTAGCAAATAGATTACAGCAACCTATCACAACAACAATACACTATGACCAGGTAGGATTTGTACCAAGAATGCAGGGCTGGTTCAATACTAGGAAAACTATCAGCATAATTGATCATATCAACAACAAAACTCACAGAAACCACATGATCATCTCAATAGATGCAGAAAAAGCATTTGACAAAATACAACATCCATTCCTATGAAGTACACTAGAAAGCATAGGAATAAATGGAGTCTTCCTTGAAATAATAAGAAGCATCTACCTAAAACCTTCAGCAAGCATCATACATAATGGGGACAAGCTAGAAGATTTCCAATAAGATTAGGGGTGAAACATGTATGTCCATTATCATCACTGTTGCTCAATATCATACTGGAAATGTTAGATTTAATAATAAGAGAAAAAAAGAAGTTGAAGGTATTAGAATAAGCAAAGAAGAAACAAAGCTATCATTCTTTGCAGATGATATGATTATATACTTAGAGAATACTAGAGAATCAAGTAAAAAATTACTTGAAATAATAAACGACTTTAGCAAAGTTGCAGGATATAAAATAAACTTACATAAATCATCAGCATTTCTATATATTACCAACAAATCCCAATAGCAAGAGATAGAAAGAGAAATTCCATTTAAGTTACTGTAGACATTATAAAATATTTAGGAGTCTACGGACTGAAACAAACCCAGGAACTCTATGAACACAGTTACAAAACACTTTTCACACAAATAAAGTCAGATATAAATAATTGGAAAAACATCATTTGCTCATGGGTAGGACAAGCTAATATAATAAAAATGACAATTCTACCTAAACTAATTTACTTATTCAGTGCCATACCAATCAAAATACCAAAACATTATTTTATCAAGCTAGAAAAAAAAATAACAGGATTCATTTGGAAGAACAAAAGGTTCAGAATATCAAGGTACTAATGAAAAGAAATGCAAGGAAAGCTGGCCTAGCAGTTCCAGATCTTAAATTGTATTATAAAGCAGCAATCATCAAAACTGCTTGGTACTGGCTAAGAAATAGAGTGGTGGATCAGTGGAATAGGTTAGGTATGCAAGACACAGTAGTCAATCAATATAATAATCTACTATTTGATAAACCCAAAGAATCCAGCTTCTGGGATAAGAACTCAGTATTTGGCAAAAAACTGCTAGGAAAACTGGAAAAGAGTATGGTGGAAACTAAGCATAGATCAAAATCTCACATCATATACCAAAATAAAATCAAAATGGTTTCATGACTTAGATATAAAGACTGATACTATAAGCAAACTTAGAGAGCAAGAAATAGTTTACCTATCAGATTTATAGAGAACAGAAGAATTCATGACTGAACAGTAAATAGAGAACAGTATGAAATGCAAAATGGATAATTCTAATTACATTAAATTGACTTTTTTGCACAAACAAAGCCAATGAAACCAAGATTAGAAGGAAAGTAGAAAACTGGGAAACATTTTTTACAACCAGTGTCTCTGATAAGGGCCTCATTTCTAAAATATATAGAGAATTAAGTCAAATTTGTAAGGATACAAGTCATTTCTCAATTGATAAATGGTCAAAGGATATGAATAGGCAGTTTTCAGATGAAGAAATTAAAGCCATCTATAGTCATATGAAAAAAAAATGGTCTAAATCATTACTGATTAGAGAAATGCAAATCAAAACAACTCTGAGGTACCACATCACATCTATCAGACTGGCCAACATGACAAAATAAGAAAATGATAAATGTTGGAGAAGATGTGGGAAAATTGTAACACTAATACATTGTTGGTGGAGTTGTGAAATGATCCAACCATTTTAGAGAGTAATTTGGAATTATGCCCAAAAGGCTATAAAAATGTGCATAGCCTTTGACCCAGCAATAGCACTTCAGGGCTATATCCCAAAGAGATCATACAAATGGGAAAAGAACCACATGTACAAAATATTTATAGCGCCTTTTTTTTGTGGTGGCAAAGAATTGGAAATTGAGAGGATGCCCATCAATTAGGGAATGGTTGAGCAAGTTGTGTTATATGAATGTAATGGAATACTATTTTGCTATAAGAAATGATGAGCAGTTTGACTTCAGAAAAACCTAGAAAGATTTGCATGGATGATGCTGAGTAAAGTGAAAAGAACCAGGAGAATGTTGTACACAGTAATAACCACATTGTGTGATGATTAATGTTGATAGACTTAGCCCTTCTCAGCAGTGCAAGGATCTAAGGTATCTCCAAAGGTCTCATGATGGAAAATGCTATCCACATCCAAAGAAAAAACTATGGAGTTTGAATGCAGATTGAAGCATACTATTTGCTCTTTTTTTTCTTCTGTTTTGTTTTGTTTTCTCTTTCTTTTGGTTTTTCCTATTGGTTCTAATTCTTCCTTATAACATCAGTAATGTGAAAATATGTTTAATAGGAATGTATATGTGTAGCCTATATCAGATTGCACATCATCTTGGGGAGGGAGGCAGGGAGGGCGGGGGAGAAACATTTAAAACTCAAAAACTTATAGAAGTGATTGTTCATAAATAAATTAATAAAAAAGGAAATTTACCAATACAATGCTATTTCCATGCATTTTTTCATTGAGGAAATTATTATTGGCAAAATGGCCAACTAAACAAATTATACACCAATAATCTAAATAAATTACCTGAAACCTCTGGAAAAAGTCATCTGACTGATAAAATTGTTTGAACTTTTATTGAATAAGAAATATCTTTGGAAGTCCATATTACCTCACTGTACCCCAACTTCCATTTTTCTTCTCTCTTGTGACATCCTTGTCATCAAATTTCTCTAAGCATATTTATACTCTCCTTTTCTCATAGGTTTTTATGTATAACTTTCATATTTGACAGTAAGATCTTTGTGAGCAGCATCTGTGCTATTTTATCTCAGCAATTAACATAATTCTTTGGATCAGATCCAAAAATCCAATAAATTTGGATCAGAACTGCAATTTCATTGGAATAGGGAATTTCCAATGAGGAAAATACTTTTCCCAATGCAGAACAGTACCAGTTCTTCAACTTAACATCCTAGAGAGTTATCTATGACTCTGATAGTTTAATGATTTTGTTCAAGGGTTACATAGGGCAGCTAGGTGGCCTGTGGATTAAGTGCAGGCCCAGGAGTCAGGACAACCTGGGTTCAAATCCAAGCTTAGACATTCACTAGCCATTTGACCCTAAGCAAGTTACTTAAACCTTGTTTTCTTCAGTTTGTTCATCTGTAAAATGAACTAGAGAAGGAAATGGCAAACCATTCCAGTATCTTTGCCAGGAAAATCTTAAATGGTGTCATGAAGAGTCAGAAGTGATTAAATATACAAAAACAATAACAAGGATTATGAATCTAGAATGTGTCAGAGATAGGACATCAACCTAGGTCTTTATGATTCTCAAACCTATCTCTATTAACTAAAATTTGCTGCATTTATTGAACATAGTGGGCATATACTAAATGTTTATTTTCTTGAACTGAATGTAATTAAAGCAAATAGAGATGGAACTATGTCTTCTAGGAAGCAAAAATCCAATTAAATTCAAGAAATATTTATCAATTCCATCTTTGCAAGGCAATTTTTTTTTTCATAAATCCTCCATGGTTGAGTACACCAAATATACTAGCAGGATTCTTCTAGATCCTTCAGCATGTTATGGTTTCTAAACCAGTTATTTTTTACTCATGCCATATGACTGGTCTACCATCTCTCTGATGACATTCTTTCTGCCACTTTTTGGGTGTCATTCTTCATTGGAAATGTACAGCAGCCTCCTCATGAACATCTCCATCAATATTTAGGAGAACTTCAGTTTTCCATTTATTGTACCATTCCATGACACACAGCCAAAAACATAAGATGATCATTTGTTTCAAGAAGAAGCTAAGGATCTTTTTTAAAAAAATATTCATTTTTTTAAACATTTACTTCCACAGGATTTTGAGTTCCAAATTTTCTCCCCATCTTGTCCCTCCCCCCACCCCAAGATAACATGCATTCTGAATGCCCTTTCCCCTAATCTGCCTTCCCTTCTATCTCCCTCCCCTTTTTCTTATCCCCTTCCCCTTCTATTTTCCCGTAGGGCAGGATAGATTTCTATACCCCATTGCCTGTATATCTTATTTCTCAGTTGCACGTGAAAACAATTTTTGACATTTGTTTTTAAAACTTTGGGTTCCAAATTTTCTCCCTTCCTCCCTCTCTACCTACCCTCATTGATAAGGCAAGCAACTTGACACAGGTTATTTATGTGTAGTCATGCAAAACACTTCCATAGTAGTCATGTTGTGAAAAACTAACTATATTTAGCTTCATCTTATCCCACCGCCTGTTTCTTCTATTCTCTCTTTTGACCCTATCCCTCCCTCCCCAAATCTGTCCTCCTATCCCCCTGCTCTTTTATCCCGTTCCCCACTATTTTCCTGTAGGGTGAGATAGATATCCATATTGAGTGTGTATGATATTCCCTCCTTAAGCCAAATCCAAATGAGAATAAGATCCACTCATTCCCTCTCACCTTCCCCCACTTCCCCTCCACTGTAAAAGACTTTTCTTATCTGTTTTATGTGAGACAATTTACCCCATTTTACCTCTCCTTTTCTCCTTCTTCCAGTATAATCCTTTCTCACCCCTTAATTTTATTCTCCAGATATCATCTGGAGATGATCTCCCTTCATCTTCAACTCACCCTGTGCCCTCTATCTATCTATCTATCTATCTATCTATCTATCTATCTATCTATCTATCTATCTATCTAATCTATATCTATCTATATTTATATATACATATAATTTTCCCCTCCAACTACTCTAATACTGACAAAGGTCTCATGAATTACAAATATCATCTTTCCATGCAGGAATGTAAACAGTTCAACCTTGATAAGTTTCTTATGATTTCTCTTTCCTGTTTATCTCTTCATTTCTCTTGAGTCTTGTATTTGAAAGTCAAATTTTCTGTTCAGCTCTGGTCTTTTCATAAAGAATGCTTGAAAGTTTTCTATTTCACTGAATGTCCATTTTTTGCCCTGAAGGATTGTACTCAGTTTTGCTGGGTAGGTGATTCTTGGTTGTTATCCTCTCTCCTTTGCCCTCTGGAATATTATATTCCAAGCCCTCCAGTACCTTAATGTGGAAGCTGCTAAATCTTGTGTTATCCTGATTGTTTTTCTGCAATACTTGAATTGTTTCTTTCTGGCTGCTTGTAATATTTTCTCCTTGAACTGGGAACTCTGGAATTTGTCTGCAATGTTCTTAGGAGTTTTCCTTTGGGGATCTCTTTCAGGAGGTGATTAGTGGATTCTTTCCATTTCTATTTTGCCCACTGGTTCTAGAGTATCAGGGCAGTTTTCCTTGTTAATTTCTTGAAAGTTGATGTCTAGGCTCTTTTTTTTTTTAATCATATCTTTCAGAGAGTTCAATAATTCTTAAATTCTCTCTCCTGGATCTATTTTCCAGGTCAGTTGCTTTTCCAATGAGATATTTGATATTGTTTTCTATTTTTTTTCATTCTTTTGGTTTTGTTTCATAATGTCTTGATTTCTCATAACGTCACTAGCTTCCATTTGCTCCATTCTAATTTTTAAGGAAGTATTTTCTTCAGTGAGCTTTTGGACTTCCTTTTTCATTTGGCCAATTCTGCTTTTGAAGGCATTCTTCTCCTCATTGACATTTTGGACCTCTTTTGCTGTTTGGGTTAGGCTATTTTTTAAGGTGTTATTTTCTTCAGTATTTTTGGGGGGAGGTCTCTTTTAGCAAGCTATTGACTTGTTTTTCATGATTTTCTTGATTCACTTTCATTTCTCTTCCCAGTTTTTCCTCTATTTCTCTTACTTGCTTCTCGAAATCCTTTTTGAACTCTTCCATGGCCTTCATATTTTTCTTGGAGGCTTTGGATGTAGGAACTTTGACTTTGTTGTCTTCTTCTGGTTGTATGTTTTGATCTTCTTTGTCACCAAAGAAAGATTCTATGGTCTGACTTTTTTTGCACAGTTTGCTCATGGTCCCAGCCAATTACTTGAGTTATAAACTCTTTGTTAAGGTAGGGGTCTGCTTACACTGTGGAGAATGTACTTTCCCAAGCTTCAGGGGTTTTGTGCAGCTGTTTTCAGAGATACTCCTAGGGACCTGTAAATTTTCAGTTCTTCCAAGGTGGTAAGATCAAGGGCAAGGTGTTTACTCCTTTCCTGGCCTGTACTCTGGTCTATGAGTGACCACAAACACTCTTTTCTGCCTTGAAACTGTGAGGAGGATTCCCTTTCCACCAACACTACAAACTCCGCCACATCAGTGATCCTCCTTGCCCTGGGACCATCACCCAGAACTGTGACCCCAATCCAAGCGTGGGCAAAGCAAGAGAATCCTGCCTTAGCACCAGCAAAGAGATCCCTGTAATCCCCTTCTGATCAGCTACTTGATTCCCCTCAGTCTGTGTACCAATAGCTCCAGAAGCAGCTGCTGCCCTGTAGCATACTGTGACTGGGGCTGGGACCAAGCTTCTCTCTCACAGTGGTTACAAACCTTTCCTACTGACGTTCCAAGTTGCCTTTGGGGTTTGTTGGTTGAGAAGTCTGGAAACAGGTCACAATTGCTCATGATTCAGTCTTCTGAGGCCTGCTCCAGGTTCTCTGAGGCCTGGTTTTTGTCTATGTGCCTACGCTGAACTGTGTTCCTCTCCCAGTCTGGCCCAATGGACCTTTCCCATCAACCATCCAGGTTGTCTTGGGTTGGATAGTTGTTTCATTCTCTTTGTGGGTTTTGCTGCTCTAGAATTTGTTTAGAGCCATATTTTACAGGTATTGGGAGGGGTTTGGGGGAGAGCTCAAGCAAGTCACTGCTTTTACTCAGTCATCTTGGCTCTCTCCCCAGAAGCTAAGGATCTTAAGAAAAATAAAAATTCTTGATATTTTCCAAAGAAAACAGTTTATTATACTCTCCACCTCTGGGTGAATTATCTTCATGCAATGTCTTTCTAAAAGAATGCTCATGTTGCTGGAGCTGCTGCTGATGAACACTTCAATTCTATAGTGATTTAAAGTTTACATCATTCTTTCCTTAAATCTGTTACTTAATTCTATTAAATATATAACACAAATATTATAATCCACCAATATTTTAGAAATATCTAATTCTTGTTGATGGGAGTTAGATATTAATTTGTCCTCAATTTATCTATCCTTCCTACTCAGATAATAGGTCCCTTGACCCTCTACACTGATAAACCCTCTTTGGATGCAGGAGAAGCCATTGTGTCTTCATAGGAAAGACTTGTACTTAGATAGCAAATGTTTTTGCATGTTCATTTAGCCCGAATTGCAGGGCAAACTTAGAGATTTTAGAGCCCTGTGAGAATCATTTTTCTGATTCATTGAAGATTAAACAGATGTCCTCTAATTTAGATTTCAGGGTACATAAAATGTGATAAGATTTGGAAAATGCATCTCAACAAGAATATATAAAGACATGGTTTTGCTTCCTTTTAGGTCCTTTATGGACTACTTCCCCATTTTATTTCTTTTATCCACTCACATCTCCCAGGGATTGATTGTTCTCTGGAGGTGAAGCTCATGTACATTATGTTAATAGTGACCTTCAAAAGAACCCCACTTAAATCAGTTTGTTTCTGGTCAAGATTTACCAATCACTAACATAGGCAATGGACTATGTGCCATTAAATAGTAAATGAAACATTCACAAAGGAAATAGCATTGTATTTGAAGATCTTAATTTGATAAAAAGAAACAATGACAGGACAGCTAGGTGGTGCAGTGGATAGAGCACAAGCCCTGGAGTCAGGAGGACCTGAGTTCAAATTCAGTCTCAGACACATAACACTGATTTAGTAGCTTTGTGACTCTAGGCAAGTCACTTAACCCCAATTGCCTCACAAAAAAAAAAGAAAGAAAGAGAGAGAGAGAAAGAGAAAGAAAGAAAGAAAGAAAGAAAGAAAGAAAGAAAGAAAGAAAGAAAGAAAGAAAGAAAGAAAGAAAGAATGCCAAGAGACTTTTTTTTTTTGTTCTGAACTAACCTTCCTCTTTAAGTGTGTTAAGATAATATATCATCATGTTGGTAAGCAAGTGTGAGCATAAATCATATTGGAAATAATAAGAAGCTTCATTTTTGTAGCACCTTATTATTTATTTGGATTTGTTTGCTGCTATTGTCATGTAAAATATCTTTCTATCCCACTTTTGTTTGCCTGTGAAGTCTCTGTGTGCATATTTGAACTTAATCTGTCAGAAAAGGAAATATCTCATTTTCTAACCATTTCAATGGGATATAGCAACCTAGGTCTGAAATAATGAAGGGCCAGTGATGCCCATGACATCATTAAGGAGGCAGTAAGGTATTTCCATTATTTGAAAAAGCTCTGGGGGCTTTAGGCCAATGTAACTTTGGAATATTGTACTTCCTGGACAGACTATAGGTCCATATTCCACATCTCGGGCGGATGTTGCTATTTTAATGAACTCAATGGAAGTTCTTAATTCCTTCTCCTTAATGTTGTTCTAGTCACAATAGAAAGTTGATTGTGGTAGTGATATTAAAAAATCTATTAATCTAGTCAAGCCAGTTCAGTAATATTTTTTCACATATTGAATCAAATGTGGGCTATATCAATACATGTAGACATATACCCATATGTCTACATATATATGAATAAGTTTCATAAAATAATTCATTTTCAATCCATGATTAAAGACTCACCTTCTGGCATGGATATAAATTTTAAAATGTAGAATGAAAGAAAGAGAGAGACAGGGAGAGAGAAATAGAAACAGAGAAATACACAGAGATCTAAAGACAGAGACAGAATAACAGAGAGAAACAGAGAAATTGATCAGTAGAGAAAGAAAAGAAGAGAAAGAAAGATGAGGAGGGAAGAGGAAGAAGAAGAAGAAAAAAGAAGAAAAAGGAGGAGGAGAGAAAGAAAGAGAAAGAAAGAAAGAAAGAAAGAAAGAAAAAAGAAAGAAAGAAAGAAAGAAAGAAAGAAAAGAAAAGAAAAGAAAGAAAGAAGGAAAGAGAGAGGAGAGAGACACAAAGAGAAGGAGGGAAAGAAATAGAGATAGGCAGAGAAGAGAAAGACAAAACAAGAAGAGAGAGGAGGGAGAGAAAGAGACAGAAACACAAAATGAAACACAGAAAGACACAGACACAGAGGGATAGATAGAGACACAAAGAGTGCTCATTACTGAAGGTAGAACATTTTTTTTCTCCCTTATTCTCTTTTAACATTTCAATAAGCCACTCAATGAAAACTTAAATTGTGCAGCTCAAGTCAGTAAAAGCTTCTGACAAAACTAGGTTTTAATGTCATACAGATGTTGGGCTAATAATTCTCTTGAGGCAAACCCTCAGTGTAGATTCAAGATGATGTTTTTTTCTTCTTTAGACCTATCATTTTCTTGTGGTTTTTAGTGACCTCTGATCCATCCATTGAAGAATTTCATACCTTTTGTGGTTATTCAAAGCTACTCTCTTTTACTCCCCAAAGGTGTTTTCCCTGCTGCAGTGTTTTTGAAATAGCATAAGCAGGTTTCTATGTTATATTTCATGAATACCAAATAGAGAAAGAAAGAAAAAGAGGAAGATACATCTTCCCCTTGCCAATTGTGGGGTAAAATTGTAATCAGCCTTCATCGCGACTTTTTGCACACCTCATTTTGATTAATATCTAACTGTCTTACTTTCATCTAATATTTTCCCTTTCGGTAGGACATATGTTTCACTAAATTATGGAGGGAAAATAATTTCCACATGAATTTCACTCAGTATATTCATTTTTTCTTTACTTTCAACTATATACAATATGGAAAATCAATAAGAAGAAAATTCCTGACTCTAAGGAAGGAAGTGTGTGATGGAAGCAGAATGCAGAATCTTGTGCCTTGAAGATCTTTGAAAACAAGCTCATCTCTCATCTGTAAGTTGTCCTCTTTAAATATTAGGAAATCAGCTAGATGAATTCTCACAATCTATGATTGTGAGTCTATGATATATTTTGATTTTTTTTCAAGTGGTCTTTATCCTTATCAAAGCCAATTGGAGTAGCTGAGTAGATGTGGCAGAGTTCAGTGAATTCCCGGACATTATGTCTAAATTGAATTCCTCATGTTTAACAAGGTATAGACTTAAATGAAGAAAAATTGAGTAGAATTTCAAGCATGGAAGAAAACATAAAGAAAGGAACCTGAGGATGTTTATCTCTCTGGTTTGACTTGGGGGGCAGAGGGAGTATATAGAAGAAAGTATTAAGGATAAAAAAACAAAAAACAAACAAAAAAAAAAAACAACAAAAAACAGATTAGCTCCAGACTGTGAGTGTCAGGCCTAGGAGTCTATCCTTTATTGGTTAGGCAATAAGAAACCATCCAAGACTTTTGAATAAACTAGTTATATAATAAGATGGTGCATTAAATTGTCTAAACAAATCAAAAGGGACAGTGTTAAAAAAGAAGCTCACTGGAAATATTTTAAAGATCATACCAAGGGGGCAGAGCCAAGATGGGAGAGTGAAAGCAGTGACTTGCTTGAATTCTCCCCAAACCCCTCCAAATACCTGTAAAAAATGGTTCTAAACAAATTCTAAAGCAGCATAACCCACAAAAAGACAGAATGAAACAAATTTCCAGTCCAAGACAACCTGGATGGTTGATCAGAAAGGTATATTGCACTGGGTGGGGAGAGGAACGCAGTTCAGAGTGGGTGCGCAGGCCGCAGTGACCCTGGAGCAGGTCTCAGAAGACTGAATTGCAGGCAGTTGTGGTGGTTTCCAGACTTCTCAACCCATGAACACCAAAGACAACTTGGAAGGTCAGTGGGAAAAGTCTGTGACTGCGGTGAGAGAAAGAGCTAGGTCTCAGCCTCAAGTCCTGAGCATGGCCTTTAGGGCAGCAGTTACCTCCTGAGCTTCCGGCCCACAGACTGAGGGGGAATTGAGTGGCTGATCAGAGGGGAATTGCAAGGATCTCTTTGCCAGTGCTGAGGCAGGAATCTCTTGCTTTGCCCATGCATGGATCTGGGTCACAGTTCTGAGGGGTGGTCCTGAGGTGAAGAAGAGTGCTGGCATGGTGGAGCTTGTTGTTGCAGTGGAGAGTCCCTTATCATACCACCTTGGAAGAACTGAAAATTTTCAGGTCCTTGGAAGTAGCTCTGAAAACAGTTGTACAAACCCCCGAAGCTTGGGACAGTACATTCTCCACATTGGAAGCAGACTCTTACTTTAACAAAGAGTTTAAAACTCAAGTAATTGGCCAAGATCATGAGTAAGCAGTGCCAAAAGAGTCAGACTATATTATCTTACTTTGGTGATAAAGAAGATCAGAACACACAACCAAAAGAAGACAACAAAGTCAAAGCTCCTACATCCAAAGCCTCCAAGAAAAATATGAATCAGTTCCAGGCCTTGGAAGAGCTCAAAAGGGATTCTGAGAAGCAAGTAAGAGAAGTAGAGGAAAAACTGGGAAGAGAAATGAAAGTGAATCAAGAAAATCATGAAAAACAAGTCAACAGCTTGCTAAAGGAGACCCAAAAAAATACTGAAGAAAATAACACCTTAAAAAATAGCCTAACCCTAATGGAAAAAGAGGTCCAAAAAGCCAATAAGGAGAAGAATGCCCTAAAAAGCAAAATTGGCCAAATAGAAAAGGAAGTCCAAAATATTACTGAAGAAAATACTTCCTTAAAAATTAGAATAGAGCAATTGGAAGCTAGTGACTTTATGAGAAATCAAGACACTATAAAACAAATCCAAAAGAATGAAAAATTAGAAAACAATGTGAAATATCTCATTGGAAATACAACTGACCTGGAAAACAGATGTAAGAGAGAAAATTTAAAAATTATTGGACTATCTGAAAGCCATGACCAAAAAAAGAGCCTAGACATCATCTTTCAAGAAATGATCAAGGAAAACTGCCCTTATATTCTTGAACCAGCGGGCAAAATAGAAATGGAAAGAATCCACCAATCTCCTCCTGAAAGAGACACCCAAAGGAAAACTCCTCGGGATATTTTAGCCAAATTCCAGAGTTCCCAGGTCAAGGAAAAAATATTACAAGCATTCAAAAAGAAACAATTCAAGTATTGTGGAAACACAATCAGTATAACACAAGTTTTAGCTGCTTCTACATTAAGGGACTGCAGGCCATGGAATATAATATTCTGGAGGGCAAAGGAGATAGGATTACAACAAAGAATCATCTACCCAGCAAAACTGAGTATAATCCTTCAGGGGAAAAAATGGTCATTTGGTGAAATAGAGGACTTTCAAGCATTCTTGATGAAAAGACTGGAACTGAAAAGAAAATTTGACTTTCAAATACAAGACTCAAGTGGAACATGAAGAGGTAAACAGGAAAAAGAAATCATAAGAGACTTATTAAGATTGAGCTGTTTACATTCCTGCATGGAAAGATAATATTTGTAATTCATGAGACCTTTGTCACTATTAGGGTAGTTGGAGGGAAAAAATTATATGTGTATGTGTATATATATATATATAATATGTATATATATATGTATATGTATATATATATAGAGAGAGAGAGATAGAAGGCACAGGGTGAGTTGAAGATGAAGGGGTCATATCTGGAGAATAAAATTAAGGGGTGAGAGAGGATTATACTAGGAGAAGGAGAAAGGGAGAGGTAGAATGGGGTAAATTATCTCACAAAAAAAAAACAGAAAAGAAAAGGCTCTTACAGTGGAGGGAAAACAGGAGAAGGTGAGAGGGAATGAGTGAATCTTATTCTCATAGGATTTGACTTAGGGAGGAAACAACATACACACTCAATGGGGTATGGAAATCTGTCTTACCTTACAGGAAAATGGGGGGGAAGGGAACAAGAGAGTAGGAGGATGATAGAGAGGAGGGCAGATTGGGAAAGGAGATAATCAGAAGCAAATACTTCTGAGGAGAGACAGGGTCAAAAGAAAGAATAGAATAAATGGATAGGATAAAGGGAAATAGAGTTAATTTTTCACAGCATGTCTATTATGGAAGTGTTTTGCATAACTGCACATATATAACCTATATTTTCAATGATGGTGGGTGGGGAGGGAGGAATGGAGAAAATTTGGAACCCAAAGTTTTAAAAATACATATTTAAAAAAAATGCTTTCACATGCAAGTGGGAAATAAAAAATATAGGAAATGGGGTACAGAAATCTATCCTGCCCTACAGAAAAATAGAAGGGGAAGGGGATAAGAGAAGGGGGGAGAGAGATAGAAAGGAAGGCAGATTGAGGGAAGGGGTATTCAGAATGCATGCCATCTTGGGGTGGGGGGAGTGGTGAGATGGGATGAAAATTTGGAACTCAAAATCTTGTGGTAGTAAATGTTGAAAACTAAAAATCAATAAATTTATTAATAAAGATCATATCAATGATGAAATCATTTGGATTTTTTTGGGATCATTCTTCCTTTACATTTTTATTTGTTTTTTTTCTGTTTTTGGCTTTGTTTTGGTAACAGGACTAGATAATGAACGTGATCCTTTCTGGAATGTAGAAGAGATTCTTTACCTCGTTTATGGTCCTTTGCTCATGTGATAAAGAGGAGTCTATTTGACTGTCTATAGATGAGAAATGAAATGCATTTAATAGGTTTGTGTCATACAGGGCATGGGTTTTTGTCTGACTTTTTTCTATCTGGTTGCATTCTGGTAAGACAGTTATATAAGGGGAGAAGTTTGGGGCCTTCTCATTCTATTTTGGACTCTGATGGGGAAAAATCTGAAGCTGTTTCCCTTACATCATCTTACAATTATATAACTCAAGCAGGGAAAAGACCATTTAAACGCCAAACTCTGGCTTACTAGTACCTTTTAAATGGACCCCCATTCTGACCTCCATAGCTAATCAAAAAAGCTTTCTTCCCCATGTGTTTAGAAAGCTGGAACCCCTTAAAAAGTCTAATTCTATATGGGAATTGCATTGACTGAGCCTTCCTTCTGTGCTTGTAAGGATTGAGCTTATTGGAAAGGCCATTGTTATATTTTTTTAAATTTCCATCATTTCTCCAGTACTGGACATACCCCATTTCACACTGCTTTGTAACATAGGGAAAATATAGATAAGTATATTAACCAACAAAGCAATTCAATCTGACATTGTATGCTGCATTCAGCATGTAGTTAAGACCATTTGACCATTAAAATAGTCATTATTAGACTGTTTTGACTGTTTTCTTTTTAAAGTTGCAGTTTTTTTAATTATTGTAGTCATTCAGTATATTATTGACTTAGATGGCTTGTTTTCTTCTAAATTTGTTCATTCAAATCTTTCCAAGTTTCTCTGAATTCTTCATCACTGTTTTTGATGTTATAATAATATACCATTATATTCATATGATGAAACTTTTTCAGCCATTCCATGTTCTGTAAAAGATTTCAGGTTTTTGTTTCCTGGTTTTCACTACCACAAAAGTGGTATTAATATTATGTTTCCTGTGGGACTCTTCTTTCTAGCATTGGTTGTCTTAGTAATTGACTGTCCTGCAATATGATTGCTGGGCCAAAGGATTTTAAAAGGTTAGTAGCTTTTCTCACAATCCATTTTTTTTTCTAGGACAATTGGATGATTTTCTAGTTCTGCCAACATTGTTTTATTCTACCTGCCTTCCCATAGCCTGCCTATCAACTATCCTTTTTGACGGTATTACAATTCTATTCTTCTATAGTTCAATATATGGCAAAATCTATATTGGCTATTGCTGTCATTTATACATGGGTGGAAACTATTGAATAAATTGGTAAAGGCATTGAGAAGTGAAGAAAAATAATGTAAGAAGTTACTTGATAAAAAAATAAGATGAACTAAAAAAATGAACATTACTCATATACAAAAACTTAGCTATCTCTAGGGGGAAGAAAAAGGTTGTATATGTCAAGTAACAATTATCTGCCCAGTTATGGGCCTTAATGACTGCATCAAGTGTAAAAGTGACACATAGATCCATCAGGGACTATATATGCATAGTTGATTAAGTCTGAAATAATAAATGTATGATTTCCACAGGATAGGGTAAACAGCCATTAAAATAAGATATGGTATACATTTTCTCTACTCATTAGTCAAAGCATAAAGCATTTTAACATTGCCTAAATAATTTACTTGTGTTAAAATAAAGGGAAAAACTTAAAACATTAATAGGTTGCTTTACAGTGCTATAGTCAGTAAGCTGTTATATGACAGTTATGTGCATAATTTATGACCTCATTCAGCAGAAATGGGCTGCAGCTTTTCCCAATGAATAAATACTTCAGGTTTGGCCACAAGTCCCCCGACTTTGCCAAATTGTTCCCAATCAGAATCAAAATCCCAGCCGTCTCTTCCTTTGTCACTCTTTGTTGTGTTTGATTTCTACTCCACCGTTGTCATCATTACCCCCCACCCCCTACAAACCTTTCACATTCATTTTGTATATTGTCCGCCCCCATTAGATTTTAACTTCCTTGAGGAGAGAGTCTGTTTGTTTGTTTGTTTGTTTTTCTTATTTGTATCTCCAGCGCTTAGCATTGTGCCTGGCATAATAGTAGGTGCTTAGTGCATGTTTATCTTCTCATATGTATTGGTAAATCAGTCCAAATGAAACATTTGGGAGTCTTGTTCTGCTTGTTCTTATGGACAGTCCCACTATATTATTCACTGCAGTGGTATAAGGGAAAAATATTCTTCCTTATTTTTCTATAAACAAAATGAGTTCAAGAGTTCTGTCTCACTGCATGTGTTGAAGTGAAGATGGGATACCTTATAATAGACTTGAAGAGGGAAAACTGAATCGAGTACAAGTGGTTGCTGAGATCCTTTACAAATCTGTGGTTCTGCAATTCTTTGAGTCCCCTCCTCCCTCCTCCCTCATCTCCTCCTGTCCATTGACCTCCCTTCCCTTTTCTCCCCACTAGATAACAATATAATTGGATATAACCATCATTACTGTTTATGGTTGTTATTGTTGTATTAAACAGAACATGCTTTCACATTACTAGTGAGGAAATTCCATCTACCAAAGCAAGTTGACATTTACTTTGAAAATTTTAGTTTTAGAAAATTGCCTAAGGCACTAAGAGGTGAAATAACTTGACCATTGTCACACAGTCAAGATTGCCAGAGGCAGGAGCTGAACCCAGTTCTTTCTGCTTTGAGACAGATATGCATTCTCTTTCTCTCTCTCTTTTTTTAATGTTGCTTGTGATCTTTATTCTCTATGTGCCATGCTGCCACAAAGTGTGTTACATTAATACTATGAAACACCATCAGTAATAAAACAGAGCATGGTTGAATAGAGTTGTCCAAGATTTCATGGAGCAAATAGGACTCATTGCTGGGCACAACTTAGGTAGGTATACAGAAGTAGAGAGGTCATTACAGCAAGGCAGACTAACAAAGCTAAGGATCATGATATTGCCAGGGAATAATGAGTAGCTTTGATTTTTGACTGAAATGTATACACGGCAGGACCCTAAATGGAGAAGGACTTCTACCCCTTGAGTTAATACAGTCACTACTCTCTTTCATGGTGATTAATGAGGACATATTAAAGGAATGGCGATATTTATTGTAGAGAAAGGAAGAAATAGAGGAGACATGATGGCTGGCTTCATGAAGTATTTGAAGGGCTCTCACTTTTGAGAGGGGTTGGAAGATATAGAGAGGGAGATTTAACCTTGATATAAAGAAAGTTCCTAACAATTAATTACCAAAAAAGTTGTGTAAACTAATCCAAAAGATAACTAAATGAATAGCCAATGTAGTTCAGACCAAACAGGAGTAGGAAAAAAAATTGTACTAATATTCAAGAAATTGGAAGCCTTCCTGAATTCATACCAAAATTCTGCAAAAGTGTTATGGCTTTGAGTCATGGCACATTCAAACCTCTGAACTTCAAATAGGTATCTGAGGAGAATGAATAGGCTCATGCTGGGGTATCACTTTTTGAAATACATAGGAAATAAATAATCTTGAAAAACACTGAAAAGAAATGTTGCTTAGTTGTTTCAGTCATATGCAACTCTTCGTGTTCCATTTGGGGTTTTCTTGGCAGTGTCTTATACTGGTTTGGTTTGCTATTTTCTCCTCCAGCTCATTTTCACAGATGAGGAAATTGAGGCACAGAGCACATAAAATTTCATTCATTTTCTAGGTCAATAGTTCATGTACCTAAATGTTGGATGAGTTCTGTTGACATGATTGAGGCAGTCAGTTCTTTACTTTATTTGACCATAATTGTTTAGTTCAGGGCCAGCTAGGTGGACACATAACACTTACTAGCTTTGTGATCCTGGGCAAGTCATTTAACCCCATTGCCTAGCAAAAAAAAAGAAACAAACAAACAAAAAAAATGTAATTGTTTAGTTCCCCCCAACTTAATTGATAATTGTTTCTTAGCTGGGTAGCTGTAAAATCCTTGACCCAGGGGAGCACACAGAGACATCTCACCCTTTACCCCAATCACAATAAAAGCCAAAGGAGAGAGCTCTTCAGGCCCAAGACTACCCAGCACTAATCTTCCCAGACTCTGCCTATACTTGCCCAGTCATTTTCATTGTGTTCCCTGTTCACTAACATGCATGGGGTTATCTCTAAGCTCTTTAGGGCAGGGATGATTACACTTTCCCTTTATGTCTTCAGCACATAGCACAATTCCTGGCACATATTAGACACTTTTCAAATGCTTTCTGGTTGACTGATTGATTGATCCAAAATATACCAGCCCCTTTCTTTATATATTGTAATCTCCCAAATACTCAAGCTGAAGTATTGGGGCTATCAATCACCTCTAATTTCAGTTGTACTCAACAAAACTAGTTCCATGAAAGCACTCCAGGATGATTTCTCCTGGAATGCACAAGATTCTTCTCCCCTCTTTCACTGTCTTTTCTACTCTCTTATCTTTCTATCATATTAAAATACAGGGAAAACTATTATGAATTAAGAGGGTTTCAACTAACTGCACACCAAAATTATGAAACTTTTTTCTATTTCCTATGTCTACATACTTATACAATATTAAATCTTAGCCCCATTAAATAAGTTTTTTAAAGATATGACATAAAATTTCCCAGACACAGCTAAAAAATTAAACAACAAAACTTTGAGAACAACAACAAATCAATGCTTTATGTTGCATTTTTGCACTTCACCATCCAATCATATTTATGCTGTAAAAAATAAAAGCAAAAATATAATAGAAATGAATGTTCATCTTCCTAAAACCATGTGCAGGTTATTATGGAGCCCTCTGGGATATACCCAAAACTTTCTCTTGCAGCTTGGTCTCCCTGGAGACGAGAAGCTCAGGTTCAAGTTACTCTGTATGTCTGCACTTCTAAAATAGTATCTCACTAGCCTCCACTAGTATGTTCACCTTTGATAGCCTGTTTGCACAATGGGCTTAAAATATTGATATTTCCTGAAATAGCATTACATGGAGAGTAGCAAATAAAATATTGTACTTAGGAATCGGGAGCACTCTTCCACAAGTATACCTAGAATTCATAGGAAGAGTGGGAACACACATTGAGTACATTAATGGAGAGACACACATTTAAGAAACATATGGTGATTGCAGTTCACACTTCTGATGCTACAGGGACATGATTTCCTTCCTCTTCTTGCGGTGTCCTTCCCCTCAGGTTCAGTAGCTTCGTGGGGCTCAGCTAGCCTTCCTGTACTTGTTCTGCTCTATAGATTAGTACCTGACTGCTAGAGTTGACTTACACTTACTGCAGTGGGACTCTGGGTCTGCTCTCTGCCGGGCAAGACATATGCTACTGTAAAGTGGTTTTATCTATGGTGGTGATGGGAAATGGAGGAGAAAGAAATAGAAATCTCCCTCTTTTCTATGGCTAGAGCTCAGACTCCTCAGGGCTATCTCCTGCATTGATTGATTACTTAGAAAGCATGCCTTGCTGTTTAAAGCGGGCGAGGTTATGTCTGATGTATGCTTTGGCCAGTCCACAGCTAGCTACTTAGCTGCTCTAGAATTCTACCAAGTATCGTTGTAGAATTTCACATCTTGTAAAGGAGTAACTAACAACCAAAACATCTTCCCACTTCCTTCAAGACCTTAACTCTCTGTTGTCTCAGTTATTTACCCTTTGACTTTCAGACATTTCAACACCACATTGTCTCTGTCTTTACCCATCACCCTCCATAATTTCATTAAGTGAGCTGGGAAAGGGTCTCCATTGATCAGGGGAACTTTGATCAGCCTCAACTCCCTAACTACAATTGTTATAGTACAAACTGAGGTTGTTGTTGTTGTTTTGACCTTTATTTTTGTTATTATCTATATCTTACAGTCTTAATCTTTTGGGGAAAACATCCATAATTCAATAAAGAGGAGTTTCTTTGGAAACAGGGTGACATTACTGGTCAGTCATTTTGCTTGTTGAACTATATGATATCTAGGATCAGGGTTGTCACCAGCAATTCTGACACCAGGGACCAGCAGCAGAAAGCACACATGAGGAAATATTAGTTCAAGGAGATGGGAATGGTGATGACAAGGACAACAACTTCAAGGCCAATTCAAAAATTTTGGCAAAAAAAAAAAAAAAGGCTTACAACATCTTCCTCTCCACATATTCTGTGATTTAGTGACATTAGCCTTCCTACTGTTCCTTGTACATTTCATCTTCCAGTTTCATGCCTTTTTATTATCTGTTTCTTATGCCTGGAATGTACTTCTTCCTCACCTTCATCTTCTTATTTCCCTGGCTTTTTTTCCCCTGAATTCAGCCCAAATATCACCTTCCCAAAGAGGTCCTTTCTGGCTAAGTATAATGGTTTCTTCAACTCTCAGAATCCCTAATATGTGGGTACTTACAACAAAGTGCTGTTTGCCGTTTCCTACTTACTATTCTGTCAGATAGCTTCAAACTCTAAGATAGCATGATGTTATTATTAAAAGGAGGTGCACAACGAGAAAGAAGTGCTATTGATTAAACAGGTAAAAAGCTATTTAGCTATGCCAGAGTATAAGCAGGTAGGGAAATTCCAAATCCTTTGGGAAGTAAAGAAACAGCTTAGCAAGCCCAGATTAAAGTAACTATAATTTGATACATAGTGAAAAACAAAGCTCTTAGACACTTTTGTCTTGATTTATTACCATGAAATGTCTTTCTTTTCCTGTGAACTCACTCAGAGAGCCTTTCTTGGTTATTATTCATTCAGTGACTTTTGTTTATATGTTTATGTGTTTAGAATCTTTTGTTTAGGTATAGCAAAACTCTCTTTCTTGAGTGGCTATTTCTAACTTCTTAGTTACCCATAAGATCCATGTCTTGGGTCCTAGGCCAGCATTTTTACCAATATGGAACATGGGCATTACCAAATTTATGATTTTGCATATGGAGTTTAAAGTCATTTTGAGACATTTGACACACAAACTTTAATCATAACTACTTTTAATTTTGTGGAATATTACCAGAATAACTCTAAACTGACTTTCTACAATGTCCTTTTGATTGGTCATCCTGGCATTCTTAGTTGTTTTCCATATATACTAATAAGCACTCCAAATCGTAACTCTGTTTATGTCATAATTGTTTAAAAAGAAAAAAAAAACTTCTGAAATTTACCTCTCAACATTTCTGCAAGTGATTTTGTCTTTTTTATTATATAGACATAGTCTCTCTTCTCCCTCTTGCCATTTCTTAGATATCTAAAAATTCTCCTTTCTCAGATGATAAACTAGATGCAATAGATACTGGTGTTGAGAAAAATCAATGTTTGTCTTCCACTTTTTAATATTTGTTGAAAATTTACTTAAAGGTTACAATGCAAAATTCCTATTCTAGATTATATAAAGACAGCATTCAACTTTACTTAAGAATGTCACTTGACACTCAAATACTTATTCATCTACAAAATGTACACAACCAATAACCATTTAATGCATTTAGTATGATTTTCAATCTTTGAGAAGAAGTCTATTTTGTCAGATTCCCATCTAGGTTTCACAGCCTGGGCTATCACTGTGAATAATTAAAGGTGGGAGATACTATATTCAGTCATTTACTTAGGGCTATTATAAAAGTAACCTTGGGTTCTTCAGTGGAGAATACATAGAATAATGACCTGATTAACTCATCAGCTTTAGACCAAAGGTGTCAAACATGTGGTGCATGAGCCATATGTGACTGACAATGCTACCAATTGTGGCCTAAACCCAATTAAAATATAATAGAAAAATATTCAATAAAATAAATGAAAAAAATACAATAGAATATACAATATCACATTTTAAAAGTAAGTGAATATACAGCTTGTGGTAATCTGTACATTTGTCTTAGTGGCCCTTCTTTTTACTTACATCTGACACCACTGATCTCCATTGCTGCCAGAAAGACAAAGATTATTTGCCAATTAATAGTCTAAAAGCCATAGGATATGGACAGACAACATGATCTCTTAGTATCCTTGTGATAGCAAGAAAAATTGAGAGACGCTCCCAGAACATTGTGGATGGTTTGCCATCCAAAGAATAGGTGGATATTGATGAAATCACATATCCATTGGATTATTGGAATATACCTAAGTATAAGTGAAGGTGATTGATTATTCTAAGAGATACTGGGGCAAAGACATTCTGGTACATTGACCCAAGATATTGGCCAGTGACTACAGATATTTTGAAACATTGAGCCATCACTATGTCAGAACTTTTCCCATTAATAATGAGCATGATGATGGAAGACAAGTCTATATATTTATTCTATTAAACAAACTTAGTAGAAAACATTGCATTATTTTAAGTTTATTATTATTTTAAATAACTATTTGTAAAAAAAATTATCATGTTTCAAAAACATATGACATCAGAACCATCTGTGGGAAACATGTGGATGGAAAATAAAAGTGGAAATATGGACAACGCATTACTTAGTCCTTCCTGCCACCAATCTAACTAAAGTCTTAAATTTTGTGCTTTAACTTTTTAGTAGCTATCAGATCTTTGATTCAGTGTTCCCTACTCAGGGACATGAATATCCTTTGGGACATTTTGTGCTTGAGATGACAAGGATGCTGTAGCCAAAATGAAATTTGGAACCTAATTTTAAATTGAATCTCAACCTCCAGAGTAAACAATAGATGGAGGCTGCCTATTAAATCATCAACTTTTAATTAAATCCTTTTCAGCTGTAAGTTCCCTATACTAAACTTGGTGATAAATGCATTGTATTTTAATGGGGTTATATTTTGTACTAAACCCATATAAGAAAAGTTCCATATGTTATTTACTAAGTTACCCAGAAAAAGGAAATTCTCAACTTTAGTTTGGTGATCAGTTTTCAGTAAGTATATTATATGGTAGCCTAATTAAAGATTGGTGCCCCATGAGATTCCTGTTAGGCTGAAGTCTCAGTAATTATAGAAACAGAATAAAATAAGCTAAACCAGATAGGCTGCTTTAGGTATAAGCTTGTACTAATCAGCAACTTGGTTCAGAAACTTCTAGAATGACAACTTGTAACAACATGTTATCATAAGATATATTCTATTTTTTTTAACTTTACCAAAATTATATTAGATGTCTACAATGTCAGTGAAGCTTACCAAAAATCCATTCAGGTTGGCTTCATGAAATCTTTTTGGTAGATATAAGTCCTATCATGAACGTACCAAGCCCCTACCTTGGGGCCTACTGGATCTATGGCACAGTAGATAGAGCAGCAGGCCTTGAGTGAGGAAGACTTAATTTCAAATCTAGTATCTCAGATACTTGCTAGCTTGTGACCCTGGGTAAATCATTTAACTTCTGTTTGCCTTAGTTTCTTCCTCTGTAAAATGGGGATAATTATAGCACCTCCTCCTGGATCATCATGAGGATCGAAGGAGATAATACTTGTTAAATATTTAGCACAATGCCTGACAGGTAATACATATGATTTAATTATTAGCAATAGCAACAACTATTACTATTACTATTATTATTATCACCACCATTATTAATAACCTGAAAGTTATAAATTATACCAGATAAATAAGCATATATCATAAAGCAAAAGGAAAACAGAAATTCAAGAGGGAAGCTCTTTGGAGTACCACTTTTAGTCCTCAAGGTGATAGAATATGCATTCGTTAATAAAATCTGCGTAAGAATCTACTTTAACAAATTGAATTTTAAAAATCTCTTATACAAATAGAAGTAATGTACTGGAAATACAAAGATAAAAAACAAAACATAGTCCTTGACCTTAAAATCTTATAGGAGTATAACTCAAATATATAAATATCAATTTATAACCCCAAAACCCAGTTTTTAGCTCAAATATACAAATTGTAGTATAACCCGAATATACAGATAATAGCTATATAAATGTGACAAGCAGAAAAGGAGAAATAGAAAGAAAGCTCTGTGAAAAATTAGGGGAAGAAATGATCATTGCCAGCTAGAAATATGGAATAGAAGGTTGGCGAGATTAGTGAAAAGTTAGCAGGTAATCTGTGGTTTGAAGAACAGATGATATTTCAGCGTGTGGAATTAAGCAAGCAGCAAGACTAAAACTTCTTCCAAGCTTCAGAAAAGCAAGAACAAATTCATAGAGGTGAGTGCGAGAATGTGGAATAGAGAATATACAAATTTGGCTGCAATATTTAGGCCATGATAAGGAATAGTGCTCAGAAGGGAAAAACAAAACAAAACAAAACAAAAAAATATTCAGGGAATGAGATTGTTAGAATCTGATTGCCACAAGAAGAATTTTAGGGAAAATAAGGCTAGATAGTGGAAAGAGAGCTAGATTTGGAGATTGAAAGCCTAATCTGTCATTAACTACCTCCTGGACCAAGGATGAGTCATTAATATTCTCTCATCCTCAATTTGTTCATAAGAAAAATGGGAGTAATATACAGTACAGAAAACTTGAATTATCTTACAGGGTGGTGAAATATGCTATAAACCCCAGAACATTTAATAAATATGAATTTTTATTTATTTATTAATTTTGCTTTATTTAGTAGGCCATCTATCAATCAATTAATATGCCTTTAGGGTACAGTGGAAAGAACATGGTTCAAATCCTGTCTACAACATTTACCATTGGTGTGACTTTGGCCAAATAATTTATCTTATCTGGGGCTTAGTTTCCTCCTGTGGAAAATGAGAGATTTTGATTTTATAATTTTTGAAGCCCCTTCTAATCTGTGAACCTATAAAATATGGTCCAACCATGTGCTTTGATAGACTTTAGAAACAAAGATAAAATGACACAGTTTCTGTTTTTGAATCCTTTACGTTCCATAGAGACACAATATTTGCACAGTTAAGTAAATACAAAATATATAAAAAGATAAAAATGAGAAGGTACCAGCAACAGGAAGATCAAGAAAGGTCTAATGTAGAATGTAACAATTATCTAAAATTCAAAGGAAATGAGACATTTTATGAGATAGAAATGAGGAGATGCATTCTATGCAGCTGAAACAGCCTGTACATAAAAGAACAACAAAATAAACAAAAAAACCAAGGATGAGTAATGCATTGTTTCATGTGAAGAACAGTCAAGTTAGGTGAAGGATAAACTAGACCTTGGAAGACCAGTTAGTTGTGCATTATAATTGTCATTCAGTGGAGAAGAGCTGAGCTATTTTGGAGTTGCCAAAGAGTTCAAGAAGAGGAGTGACCCATAAAAGGTTGCAAAGGTAGGTAGGAACAAATTTGTGAAAGCTTAAAATGTCAAACAGTAGAGCCATTGTAATTTATAGAGGAGGAGAATGAAGTGGTCTGACCTGTGCTGTAAGAATGTTGCTTGGACAGTGGTATGGAGGATGGATTAGAAGACGAGGAGATCAGTTAGGAAGACCAATAAAGTGGCTATTTTAATAGACCAGGAAAGAAGCATGAAATAAGCTACAGGGAGCAGCAGGGAACTGACCATTTGTTTATCTAAACCTGTTTCCTCTAAGCTTCTCCCCTTTTCTTATAGCTGCTAACATGAGGTGACCAGTAAGGGGTATGTTATTTTTCTGGTTAATTTCCAAGGAAATCTTGGTGGAGAGATTTCAGTAGGATAGTTGGGCTAGGTTTCCTATATCCAAGGATATTGGAAATATTGGAATGTTGTAGGTCAGTCCACTGATTGGAATACTAATTTGGCTATTCACAGTGGGTTATTCAATTAGATAGAGGTGCCTTTTGAATTCCCTCAATTTCCAACTACGATTTTAGCAGAAACAGATTCTATTTTTGTAGTAGTTTAAAATATGGCTTCTTCAAGACTTCAGTGAATCACATTTCTTCTTAACATACACTGAGCACGTGTATTTTCACTGACCTTAGTGTAACACAATGAGATCTTACATTCTCTGTAGTCAATTATATTTTTTATAAAATGGGTTTGCAGTAGAATTTCATCTGCAAAAGTCCATCCCTTCACATATCATAGATCTAATTTGTCCAGGATGCCTTTGATATTTGTGTTGACAGTTGTGATGAAGATTTTGCAATATCTTCCTTCTCTACTACTGGCTATTATCATAGGCAATATTGTTCATAATTTTCTACTCTTCCCCTCTGTGTATATATAAACAAGTTTCTATTCTAAACCTGTGTTGCCCTTGTTTAGTATTTATTTATTAAAGCTTGACAAGAAGATCAAATGCACCATGGCATGGTACTTTGGTTAGTGGGAATGTTCAGAAGGTCTTCAGTAAGAGAGAAATCAGAAGATAATTATTTGTGTAATTCCTGTACCTATATGGAATTTTTCTATACAGTATCATGAGAAATCAAGGAGTGTTTAAGAAATACTTTATGATGATAATTAAAATGAAAATTACAGTTGTCCATGTGACTTACTGAGAAGAACATCAGCCTAGCAATCTGAGAATCAGGGTTCTAAATCTACCTATGATATTAATAACTTTTGTCATTTTCTATTTCTGAGTTTCAGTTTTCTCATACAGAAAATGATGGATTTGAATTCGATAGTTGCTATATTTTCTTCCAGCTCTAAAACCCAATGATTGTGTATGTCTATATGTTGATAAAGCATCATTGATAAGAAAAGGCTTTTGAAATATAACCTCTGGTGAAAATTCTTAGCTATATAATTCCTAGTTCAATGTGTCCATTATCACATTGCCCCTAATACCATTAATTTAATTGTTAATTAAAAAGTAATATTAGTTTTGCTGTAGGGTACATTATTTTCAGTTATATATGGGATACTTCTAATCAAAATAAAATTTCTTTCCAAACAACACAGTGCTTGACACTTGGTAGGTGCTTAATAAAAGTATTGACTAGCGACTCCATTGAAAACCCACCATCATTAAGTGTATCATTTATCCTGGTACACGTTTTGAATTACACTTGCAAAGTACAATTGATACTGACTTCACTTCCAATTGCTTTCCATGAATGGGCTTTCTATTTGTCATAAGAGCTTCATTAAAGGAACAAGATGATAAAATTTTTGGTCATTTTTATGAACTTGGCTTATGGATGTCTTTAAAATACACAAACCCAAGCAAGCTAAACAACATTAAATGGTTGCTTACTATGATTATTCACTGGTCTTTGGTGGGGAATATTGAATGTTATATATAGATGTTATAAGTCCTAAATGCTTGCTAATACTTAATATAAGGGGCAGCTAGGTGGCACAATGGATAGAGCAACTATCCTGGAGTTAGGAGGATATGAGTTCAAATCCTGCCTCAGACACTTACTAGCTGTATGATCCTGGGCAAGCCACTTAGCCCCAATTGACTCCAAAAAACAAAACAAGCAAAAAAAAAAACCCTTAATATAAGGAGGAAAATGTTGCAAGTAAAAACTGTTAATTTATTTCATTATGACAATGAACTTTCAGAGGAAGTTGCTTCCAAAAGTTAATGTTGATATCATTTCTCTGTTTTTTTTTAAGTCAGTCAATGAACCTTTTTAAAGATTCTACTATGTGCCAAGCACTGTGCTTAGCACTTAGATACAAAGAAAGGTAAAGATAGTCTGCATTCTCAAGGAGGTCATAGTTTAATGGGAGAGACAACATGAAAACTATTATGTTCAGAACACCTATGTACAAGATAAATAAGCAATAGAGGGAATGTATTAGTATTTAGTGAGATCAAGAAAAAATTATAGAACATAGAATTTTAGCCAGGACCTGAAGGAAAATAGGGAAGCCAAGAGATGGAGAGGAGGAGGGACAGAATGGCAGGCATGGGGGAAACACAGTGATAATGCCAGGAGATAGACTTTCATTCTGGAGAAACAGTAAGGAGATAAGTGTCATTTGATTGCAAAATACAGGGTGGGAGGTATGTGGGGAACAAAGTCTAAGAAGACTGGAAAGGTGAGGGCAGGTCAGGTTATGAAAAGAAAACCCCAAATAAATTCACAAAAAGTTGGACATGAGTAAAAATACTGAACAACAACATTTGATGATAACATCTTTCTCATTTCCTCCTTTCTCTCCTCTGGCACTGCCACCACCCTGGTGCAGGTCCTTATTACCTCATTCAGGGAGAATTTTAAGAGCCTCTGGTTGGTCTCAATGGTTCAAGTTTCTCCCCAGTCTGTTCCATTTTCCACTCAGTTGTCAAAATGCTATTCCTAAAACACAAGTCTAACCATGTCACCTCCACTCCCTAAACAATAAACTCCAGTGGTTCCCTATTACCTCTGAGATCAAATACAAAATCCTCTGATTGGTGTTCAAAGTCCTTCATAACCTGACCTGCCCTCACCTTTCCAGTCTTCTTAGACTTTGTTCCCCACATACCTCCCACCCTGTATTTTGCAATCAAATGACACTTATCTCCTTACTGTTTCTCCAGAATGAAAGTTTATCTCCTGGCATTATCACTGTGTTTCCCCCATGCCTGACATTCTGTCCCTCCTCCTCTCCATCTCTTGGCTTCCCTATTTTCCTTCAGGTCCTGGCTAAAATTCTATGTTCTATAATTTTTTCCTGATCTTGCTAAATACTAATACATTCCCTCTATTGCTTATCTTTTCTTTCTTTCTTTTCTTTCTTTCTTTTTCTTTTTCTCATGCAGTTTGCCATTTCCTCCCCTAGCTCATTTTACCAAAGCAAACAGGGTTAAATTACTTGCCCAGGGTCACTTAGCTAATGTCCGAGACCATATTTAAACTCAGGTCTTCCTGACTCCAAGGCCTACACTCTAACCACTGCACCATCTAGCTGTCACAATTATCAAATAAGATAATATTTATAAGGTGCTTAACATAGTACTTAGCACCTAGCAGGCGCTTACCAAATGCCTATTCCATTCAATTTATTCCATTTTACAAAGATAAAATCTACAGGCTTTAGCAACAGATCGAATGTGTGGAGAGACAGTGTGAGGACCGGAAGATGACAAAAAGTTGTGATCTGGGTGACTGGGAGGGTTATGGTACTTTGAAAAGTAATAGAGAAGTTAGAAAGAAGGTAGGAGGAAAGATAGTAAGTTCATTTTGGGATAGATTGAGTTTAAGATGTCTGTGCAGCATACATGGAGTATCTTCAACTATATTTGTGGCTTCATCCACTTGTAATGTAAAATGCAACTTCAATTTCTCAATTTATAGATCACAGAGTTGCTTATACAAGTGGGAAATTCCCCTTCCTGTGATATTATCTTCATGTGGAAATTTATAAACTTGCTTTGCATATGATTCAGCTAGCATCATTCTGAAAATAACAATAGATTCAGTCAGTCCCACAGTTTCTCCAACTAAAATGCTTTTTTTCTCTTTGAGTAATTGTGTGAACTATCTTATATAATCCACTCAATCCTTTTAATGTCATACAGAGGATTTATGAAAAAATAAGCATTTTTCCTTATTTAAACTATCTAAAACAAAAGATAATCACCAAAATTTACAACAAAAAAACTAGTTTTCTCTGGAGATGTTTTTTTCTTTCTAACATGTTTTGTGTGTATACTTCCAAAATGTTTCAATTTATTAACTTACTTGCTGTCTGCAACTAAAATAGTTATACAAAGCAAATAAAAGTCTTTTCTCTCCATTCGCAGCAGCATTTAGGATGCTCAGTGATACCTATAGTAGATCATATTTTCTCAATGTGAACTTTTTATTCTGTATTACTGTGGTTTCAGTATTTAAAAGGTGTTTGTGTTCACTAGTACTTGTCATGACTCCTTCAGTGGATTTTCTCTTCAAACTCATTATCTATTTATCCATAAGAAAAGACTTTTTTAATTTAAAAATATAAAAGACAGCAATTCCTACAAATTTTATGTAGATTTTATTGATACTTGTATCATCATTAATATTTGCAACATCCAGATTGTATGTCCCTTAAACAACTAATCTCAAATGTAATTATTGTAGATTTCAGATGTTTCTGTACAACCATCCATTATTTATTGTCATTTTAATAACTACATGATAGCCTTGTTGGTGGTAGTAGTGGAATTTTTGTATACTATAATTACAAAACTGAGTGAAATTGATAAACACAACAAATATTGTGTTAATTTTAATTAACAAACAGGATTGCTAAATTAATTTTTATTAATTTAATGTTCAAATGCAAAAGAGATTTAATAATACAACTAATCTATGCTATAGGTCTCCATCTGCCCTGTGGTGGTAACAGAGACAAACTATATCAATGCCAAGATTTGCCACCTACCAATACAAATTTGACCGCACTCATACACACACACAAATGCATGAACACACACACACACACACACAAGCACAAAAGTATGCAATTTCCTCTGACAGTGAATGTAACTCAATGATTACAAAAACAGTGCATGTTTATATAAGTGGGAATTTGTTGAGTTAGTCTCACTTTGTCAACTTTGATTAGAACTTTGAAAAGTGGATATATTTGTCTGGGAGTTGTATCTAGATATATTGACTAATTTGTAGCATGGTTTCATGCCCCCTCTGAGAGTGTCTCAAGGTAAACCACTCCCCTGACTCACTTCTGGATGCATATCTGAGAACATGGCCCAAAGTTCCGAAAACTGATATAGTTTAGATGGAATTCAACATCATAAAAATCCACATTATTTCTCTTTATTTCTTAAGTAAAGTAAGAATTCTAAAAGGAATTCTTCTCTGAACAAGTTTCCCCAAAGCTTTCCTAATTTAATCAGCACTGAGAGCCCATTTTCCCCAGCAGATTTGTTCATTTATAATACTGAAACATTTGACTGTAACTGATGGGATTTCTTCCCCTTCCCAAACCTCCTCCATTAAGTGGCTTCAGACCCAGTGCAGCAGACTTAGATGTGTGATCAACCATCACTATGCCAACACCTGTGGTGTCTTAAGACACCTGTAGTGTGTATAGAGGCTGGCAAATGTACAGTCTGACATACATTTTAGCTCATTGGGAATGTGGTGTGTTGGAAAATGTGCCTGCTTACATTTTCTTTTTCCTGATGCAATCTTGTTTCTGTTTATATAATTCCTCTCTGTGTTCCTTGACTGGTCTCACCAGGAAGGAGCAGGTCTGAGAAGTTAACATTGTGGAAACTTTTAAACAGACAATTGGTGGAGTCCTTCGAAAGTCTCAAGAGATAATCACTATGTAAAAGGAATCCATTATAATCTAACCAATAAATGGTTTTTTTCATTTCTTCACATTTATGAACTTTTGTTTTGTTTTGTTTTGTTTCAAGTTTGTTGGTATTTTTTAACAGCTGTTTACCTGATTTCTCCTTTCAAATTTAATTTTTAAATGAACAAGCATATCTGCTACCATCTACAGCTTTCTTAATTAGGGGAAAAATGAACTCCAGTGGCCTATTTACTTTAAAGTTCTGTTTTCTTTTATCCCCGTAACATCATTGTGTCATTGAGTTGAGGATGGAAGGAACTCTTGACGATCGGCTCTTCCGACCTCCTCATTTGTCAATGAGGAAATGGAGACCAAGACAAGGGAAATGACTTGTTAACAGTCACAAAGGTAAAAAGTGGCAGAACTTTAATTTTTTTTTCAAAGAGGCATAGCTATATATTAGGACCACAGGATTATCACTTTAGAACTGGAGAGAAACCTAAGAGGTCATTGAGCATGAACTCTATTTCTATGGATAAAGAAACTGAGGCTTGCTAAGTTAAATGACTTGGATATCATCAAATATCCACTAGGAAATAGAAGTTTGGTACAAACTTAGGTCTTCATCAATCTTATCCCTGTGCTCTATCCACCATGAACATCTTTCTTGTTTTCTTTGTTTTAAATAATAACAGCCCTCATTAAAAAAAAAAAATCTATCCATAGCTATTGACAGTTCTATTAATTAGGGTTTCTTTCTAAAACTTCCTTTTTTTCCTGACAAAGCTGCTGGTAAATAAGTCAAATACCCAGGATTTTCATTTGAAAAAGCCTCTTCTACTAGCATTAGAGAGAATTAACTTTTTTTAAAGTGTAAATGCCTGGAGATTGAATAGGAAAAAAAACACCTTTAAAACCTAGGTAGATCAAAGTAATGTCAGAAAGAACATTTTAAATTAGATCCTTGGTGCTTTTTGAACTATTCTTAAATATATTATCAAAATGTTTGCTTAGAAATATTTGTCCAAAACTATGGTGTTGACTGGGTTCAGGTAGGAGACATAGTGGATTGAGTTCCTGGCCTGGAGTAAGGAAACCTCATCTTCCTGAGTTCAAATCTGACCTAAGACACTTACTAGCTGCATGACCTTGGGCAAGTCATTTAATCCTGTTTGCCTCAGTTTCCTCATCTGTAAAATGAGCTGGAAAAGGAAATGGCAAGCCATTCCAGTATTTTTGCCAAGAAAACTCCAAATAGGGTCAAGAAGAGTTGGACATGACTGAAAAATGATTGAAAAACAAAAACTGAGGAGGGCAACTTTTCCTACACAATCTCAAACCATGTTTTCTTTAACTACATTTATATCTAGTGGGAAAGATGATTTAACACAGTGGAGAGAAATCTGTCATTTGGAATTAAAAGTTGACTTCAAGTCTAGAAGACACAAATCTGATGTGTGACTCTAAGCAAATAACATAACCTTTCATTGCCATATAGACAACTCCCTTACCTTTTAAGTTACAGATGACTTGCTTATCTTATTTGGGAGTTTCCATATTGGGAGTCTGTTACATAGATGAAATCCAGGTCTGGACCCACCACATCTAGGGAAGTAAGTTGTTAAAGGGAGAATATGATGTGTTTAGGAATTTCTTCTCAACGTGGTGAAATGTTTGAAAAAAATGCTTTGATAAAAATATTTTCATAGCAGAACCAGGTTATGTATAGCCTGAGATTCAGAGACAGTATAGGGAAATGGATAGAATTTAGGATCTGAAGTTAAGAAGTCCTGGGTTTAAATCCTGCCTTGGATGTTTACTAACTGTTGAACTCTGAGTAAGTCACTTAACATCTCTGAACATTTCATTCCTCCTCTGTAAATCTGTGATAATCATAGCACAGAGAATCATGAGAATCAAATGAGATAAACTATTCAAAAAGCTTTGTTCAACTTAAAGTATATATGTATGTCAAATATTAATCCATGCTGGTGACAGCACACTTGGGACATTGGGGTCATGTTTGGATGCCATAGTTCAGGAAAGACAATGATCAACTGGAGGTAAACCAAAGAGGGCAACCAAGATGATGAAGATTCCTGAGCATATCTGATTGAGTATGGTTTAAAGGAAGTGGGGCTTTTTAGCTTGGAGAAGAGTAAGCTCAGGAGGGACAGGAGAACTGTCTTTAAATATACAAATTTCTGTTATGCAGATAGAAGACTGTGATTAGAATTTTTTGCTCCTCAAGAGGGCTGAACTAGATGCAATGATTGTGAATATTGCAAGAAGGTAAATTTATGCCTGAATTCAGGAAAAGGGCTTTCCAAAAGTGGGAAGCATAAGTGTTAAGAGATGTTGGATTTCTCTTCAAGACGGGGCATCAAGTGAAATAGAATAGCAAGGGAAAATGAACAAATAAATAAAATCAAACATGGCATTGAATAAGGAAATAGCTATTTAACCCACTGCAGTCACTTCCATGCTTCTAAGGTAATGTTACTTATATCTCTATTTAATGCCTCTGATGTAGCATTAAGAATATATATGTGTGCGTGTCTATATAGACGCACACACACATACATATATACCTATTTGTGTCTAATGGTAGCCATCTCTGGGGTAGGGGGGGAGAAAAAAGAGGGAAAAAGAGAAAAAAAGAAATTTACCTATCTTTATTGTGTATTTAAAAGGAGTATCAAGTTGTATATAATCAATTTTCATTTTCATGTGCTAACATCTTTTTTTATTATACTATATTATAGAACTGCTTCTTTTATTCCATCAATTAAAAATAAAATAAGTGAATGTGGAAAAATAAAGGAAGGAAGGAAGGAAGGAAGAAAGAAAGAAAGAAAGAAAGAAAGAAAGAAAGAAAGAAAGAAAGAGAGAGAGAAAGAAAGGGAGAGAGAAAGAAAGAAAGAAAAAAGAGTCAGGTTAAAGTCATATCACTGGTGTTGAAAATGATGGACCAAATCTTCTATATATATATATATAAAATCATCTTTCCTTTCAAAACTTAGAAATACTGGTGAAAGAACACTGGTGTCTTGGGATAAATGAACAGAGAAGCCTCTTTTTACAGCTCCCATATCTATCATAAGGTCCATATAGAATGCCCAAATTTACTATTCGATTACTAGATCCTTCTTCTTCTACTGTGTTATTTGTTGGTCATTTTTCTCTGCTTTACTTTTTTGACTGTGCCTCTGTTGTCCACACCTCTCTTATCTGGAATAGAAGAGGAAAAGAAAAAAAAAAGCTTCCCATAATCTAAGATGTTTTACCCAATCAGCTTCCACACCAGAAGACATTAATCAAAAAAAACTAGCCTCATGCGGACTTTTGGGAAATGTAGTCCAGAAAATGTATTGAAAAGAGTGAGATTTTTCTCAGCCCCTAGCATGGTGGGAAGTTAAGTTTCTGTGGAGATGCTTCATCTACATTGAATTAAAGGTAGCACAATTTATTTTTATTTATAGAAATTGTCAATAGCCCTTGAGATAAATAGAGATAGATAAATAGGGTAGGGAACCATTGGCCCAGAGGGGAGGGATAATGTTGGTTTTCTCTGCACTATTTAGAAAATGCCAAGAGCAAAGAGACACTTAATAAACAATATTTGTTGTTAACCATAAAAAGCCCCCACTATAAGTAGAAATAAAATGATAGCAATATTCATAAGAACAATACTCAAGGGGAAAAACACAACAAAACAGTGACACAGTATGATGCTCATTCTTCAATTCTAGCAGCAGTGGAAGACCAAAATTAACAGGAATTGTTCATCCTGAAAAGAGATGAAATCAGGCCCTGTAGCTATGTTTTACTTAAGTGTGCAGTAAAGTTTTGATTTTGTTTAGAAACAAGCTTACATGAAACATTCAAATGTCATACTTAACAAAATCACATTTTAAATGGAGGTGGTCTTTCCAAAGGAAAAAAAAATTATTTTTAACAACACAATAGACTATATTACTAGTATAAGTATAAATATGTTGACTACAGAAATGTGAACATGGGAATAAAAGTTAAATATAAGCATGTGTCAGAAAAAAAAGTAGTTTAGAAAATTAAATAATAATATACTCATATATATGTATATATATACATATATATATATATATATATATAATTTAACTCATAGTCTAGTAGAAAGAACATATACATAAGATTAGAAACTTGGAGTCCTGAATTCTAGTCTTGGATATGTCAATAATTTACTTCATAGACCATTGAATAATAGAACAAGAAATAGAAGGGACCTCAGAAGCCATCTAATATAACCCCTCATTCTTCAGATAAGGAATTGAGGTTCAGAGAGTTGGGGGAGCTATATGGTATACTATAATGGAAAGCCAGCTGAATGTGGAATCAAGAGATCTTGATTTCAAATCCTGTCTCAGATACTAGCTATGTGACTCTGGGAAAGTCACTTAACCTCTATCTGTCATGGTTTCCTTATCTCTAAAATAAGCACCTATACTCTTGGGTTGTTGTGAGGATAAAATGAAAGAATCTTTGTAAAGTATTTTGAAAAGCTTAAAGTGGTGTATAAAGGCTAGCTATTATTATTATTGCCCAAAGTTCCACAAATTGCAGAAGCAATATTTGAACCCAGGTTTCTTTGCTGAAAAAGGGATCTTTCCCCTGAACTATTCTTTACTTTAATACCATAAAGATATGAGTTTTCATCAATTTGGGATACTCCTTCTACTGAAATAGATCTCAACTATTCCAGACCTTTGGAAAGGTTCTTCATAAATAGCTAGAGATCAAAATCATTTAGCATCTGGAGACTCTTTGGTCATGAGCTTTTCACAACTTAATAATTTCCTCTCAGACACAGTGATGATCTTTTGAGAATTGTTAATTATTAGGATAGACACAGTTTGCCAGAATGAACACTCTGCTTTCATAACTTTTGAGAACTCAGAGTCAGCTGCACGCTACTGTCAACCATCTGTTATCTATTTATGTAATATTGGTTATGCCAATTCATGGAAAGACTGCTAGATTTGAAATCAGAACTTCGTTCTCCTCAACTGTGTTGGAGTAAATAATCTCTGAAGTTGAATCCCTTCCAACTCTAATGTGCTTCTATGCTTGTGAAAGATATTAACTCTTTCCCCCTTTTAAATTTGTATCTTTACTAGAAACCCCTGTTTGGTGTACTTGGCAAATAACATTTTATTATTTTTTGTTGATTCACTGATTTACAGGTGGTTACCCATTCTTGTGCTAGGCTGTCTCTACTCTGTTTTGCCAGCTATTCTCACTCTGTCGTTTATTTCAGCTGAGAGGAATCAGCAGCAGCAGCAGCAACAGCTTTACTATCACCATCATCATCATCATCATCATCATAGCTAACATTAATGTAGCACTTTAATATATATCATCTTATTTGGCATTCATGACAGCACATTCACAAACAACAAGTAGATGCTATTAGTATCTCCATTTTCTAAACAAAGAAAGGTTGAGCAAAGTTAAGCAATTTCCCCAGGTCCGCCTCACTAAGCATCTGGGACAACATTGAAATTCATGTCTTCCTGATTCTGAGCCCACCCCTGTTCCCACCAGGTACTGAACATGGAGTAAATAAGAAAACTAGTTTAAATTCCCACTTTCACTACTTCCTCCATGACTGGATAAGTCATTTAGTTCTTAATTTCCCATTTATGAAATGAATACAATAATATTTGTACTATATACCTTCTGGAATTGTGAGGATCAATCTATGTAATGAATTTTACATGCCTTTTATCCATAGAGTTTGATAAAAATGCAAGCTATTATTATTTCAAAGTCTAAGAGAAATGATTCAACACTTTGTGCCCTCTCCTTCTTTACCTGGAAAGGAGAAGCTCATAAAGCACTAGGGTTAACTTTAGCATTTCGAAATACTCAGTATTTAAATGACTAACAACTTTATAGAATGATAACAACAAAATAGTGTTAAATCTGTTCAAGGTAACAAAATTAAAAGTAGAAGACAGGTAAATATCAAATGCTACAGAAGCAGATGAATCAGTTGAAGAAAACAAAGTGGCGTTTGTTAGGGGTTTGCTACAGAAGGGAATTCTACTATTCTACTATGTGTTTGTGTGTGTGTGTGTGTGTGTGTGTGTGTGTGTGTGTGTGTGTGTTTTCAAAGTGGAAATGACAGGAGAAGTAACTTAGACTCATTTTCCATTAGGACAATGACCAAAGCCTTAGCTTAAATTGTTTAGTAATGTAGTAATATTCATATATGAAATCAGAGAGATTATCAGAGTAATCAGAGGATAATGAGTATGTACAAAAATTCAATCTTCTTAATTTAGAAAATCAATTTATTAAATAGCTCCACAGTGGCTCTATGTTTTGGAATTACTCATCTTTTGTGATTGGCACCTACTCTTCTGTCCAATGAGTCATAAGGACACTTTACTGAAATGTTCAAGAATGCCTATGATTGTAACGAAACCATTGCACATAAGCTGAATATGCTAATAAGAATTTTGCCAGACTTTAAAGATCATTGGCAAACCCATATGGAAGAACACATTATTGTTTAAGGGGTCACTGCCTTGAATGACTTTTATGCTCCTCAAAAGGGATCTTTAGTCTATTGCTAAAGGACATACGTAAGGTAGAGGGACACATCAACCCAGCATCTTGGACTGGGTTGACAGAACATAAAATTATGAAAGCTAGAAAGTTTGCCTTCAGTTTCTTCTTGTCTGAGACATTCAGTGTCCATATACTAAGCCTGAATGTGAATTCCCCAATTTTGGGGAAGTCAATACCTCCCATCTCTACTCTGAGCTTCATCATCTTTAAAATAGTGAGATTGAATTAGAGCAGAGGTTCTTAACCTTAAGTTTGTGAAAATTTAAAAAAAGTTTGATAATTGCATTTCAATCTAATAGGTTTGCTTTGTAATCCTGTATCTTGTTTCATACATTTAAAAAACATTCTTCTGAGAAGCAGTCCATATGATTCACCAGTTTACCAAAGGAATCTGTGACACACAGGAGGAAGGTTAAAACTCCCTGGACTAGAGGACCTTACAGGGCTCTCAAATTCTGGATCTATAATCCCAGTCTTCCCATCCATTTCATCTTTTATGACTCTTAGAACAATATGACCTAGTTGGGCCTCTGCAGCTTCGTGCTGACTTGTTTGCTCTGTGATTGCTTTTCTCTGCTTTCTGATGCCGTATTTATCTTACTCTTCCACCAGCCTTCTCTGTATTGTTTTATAAGAGTTTCTGAAAACAAAACAAAACAAAACAAAACAAAATGGGCCGGCTAGGTGGTGCAGTGGATAGAGCACTGGCTCTGAAATCAGGAGGACCAGAGTTCAAATTTGACCTCAGACAAAACACTTGACATTTACTAGCTGTGTGACCCTGGGCAAGTCACTTAACTCCAATTGCCTTAAAAAAAAAAAGGAAAGTTTGTGCTCTACACTTGTATTGTACCTAGTTGTCATAGTTCATACTACCTGGATATTTGTTTTGTAATAACCCTCTCCTCATCCCCAAGAGCTGCTAATCTGCTCCTTTCTCCCCTTACTCCTAAGCACTAATTGTACTGAGGTATCTGTGAATGTGTATCTTCCCAGTAGTATGTATGCTCTAGGGCTTAGCATAGCATTTGGCACATAGTGAAGTCCTTAATAAATTTCTTGTTGACTCATTGAAAGGCACTATTGCCTTTAGGGCAGGAACTACTTCGCTTTGATCTATGTATTGCCAACTACTAGCATCTAGTAGGCACATAATATCTATTTAATTATTTTGAGTGATCATTATTCTTAGTTTTCCTTGTATAATTCCCGTATGTCTCTCTCCCCACCATTTGATTTTAAGGTTCTTGATTGTAAGATCCGTATCATTTTACTCTGTGACTGTACTAATAGAAGACCTTTCACACAAACGGTTCTTAATACAGGCTTGTTAAAAAAAAATGGACAAATCAATGAGTAAGTGAATGAATAAATAATATGTTACCCTTCCTAAGTACCATATTTCATTTTTTGAGTGAACTTTCTTGTTTGTCACTCTGTTGTAGCCTATGGACTCCATCGTGTGTGTGTGTGTGTGTGTGTGTGTGTGTGTGTGTGTGTGTGAGGAAAATTTTAGAAGATAATGAAAATAAACATGTAATTTGTTTCCCCAGCAAAATTCATGGATGATCTGGAATCCTCCCTGGGTAGTCTCTGGACCTATGGTCCTTATTCTAGAGGGAATGCTTTAACTCCAAGTATGAACTATAATCATGGGGAGTTTCATGGGAGATGCTGTGTTCGACCAGAGAGTGACTTATCTAGGACAAACTTTGGCATTTCATTGATCTTAAATCATGCTGCATATGCGATTGTCTTTACTGCCTAGGGCCATAGTTATCAACTTTTATAGAATTACAAAACCCTTTAGGGATTCTAGCTCAAAGTGCTGAGCCAAACATTGAAAGGTCTCAATTCAAAGTTACCTATATTCAACCTCAGCAAAAACTCACACTCTTTCTTCATTCCTTCTCACTCAGACTCAATAGAAATCTGCATAGACTAACCCATTTTCACCTTCTGCATCTTGAATATCTTTAACCTAACTAAATAGCACCTTAATAATTTATTGTGCTAACACCATTGCAGCTCAGGGGACTTTCTGGACAATCCTACTTCATTGCCTTGAGATCTTTTATTGTAGTTTGTTGTTTCTTTGTTTATTGGCATAGAACTGGGATTTCATTTTTGGAGTGAAATTCTGGTGAGGAACTTCCTGCTACCAAAATATTATTGCAACTTTTCTACAATTCAGAGTGCTAGAAAGTAACCTATTGGAAGCCAAAGTGATTTGTCCAGGGCCCCATAGTCAGCATGTGTCAGAAATAAGATTTCAAACTAGGATATGCTGACGGAACTTCACTTCTACCTATTCTATATCATATCTATGCAGCGTAATTTAGGATGCATGGAAAGATGATATTCTTCAAGGATATTAATCAGGATGACTACTCCAATAGAAAGAAAGAGAGAGACAGCTAGAAATAGAGAGATGGTGACAGAAGGGGAGAAAGAGATAGAGACAGAGACAAAAAAAGAGAGACAATGATAGTCCAAGTGACAGAGGCAGACAGAGATAGAGAAAGACACAGAGATATAAAGACAAAGAAAGAAGAACAGAAGGAGAGAGAGAAAGAGACAGAGAAATAGAGACAACAAGATAGAGAAAAAGACAGAGAGACAGAAACAGAAAGACACAGAGACAGAGAGAGACAGAGACAGAGACAGAGAGAATGTTAGATCATTGATAGCCATATCACTTGCCCTAGGGCAATCCTAACATTCATGCTTTAATAACTCTTAATTGTTTTATGAAATTTGGGAATTGCCATATTATCAGCAGGTCTTTAGAGACTTAAAGTCTAATAACATTGATATTTTCAGCATTTTTGTCTAGATTTTCCCTGTGAAATAATTGAGAGAGCTATTGAAAACCAAGCATTGATATCTCCTACAGAATTATTTTAAGTGCATATTGGCAAAAATAATTCATTTTAGTAGAGTTAATCTTTGCAGAAATGGATAACAAGATATTTAATCAATCCATAGTCAGTTTAATCACATTTAGTATCCATTGGGAATTAAGACTCTGCAAGGACAGTGGAATGCCTAATTCTCTAATCCCCTTATGGTGCATATTGGACTCTGGATTTTGGCAGCGTTTTCAGGATGAGTCTTGATCCTCTGCACTTCTCAGAATGTGCCCAGCATTGTGAGTATACGTCATTTATAACCAAACCAAGTTCAGTAACATTTTCTCTCCAAAAGGGAACATCAAATTCTTGATATGGATATTTTCAAACTGAGCATTACTCAATTTTGTTTTCTTCCTGGCTATTTGTGAACCAACTTTCTAATCCTTATGCATATGGAAGGCAGTTTAAGAAATGGGGTTAGGTACCCTCAGGAAGCTCACATTCTAATTTGTTCATTTCTCTGTATTTCTTTCTTGGGTTGGATTCTGAAATACTAATTATGTACCCTAAAGGTAAGAAGCTATAGCATGTGTCAAATTTTATATATAGAAACCATACGATTTGGATTTTTTGAATAAATGAAATGACAGTAGTAAGCTGTAGTATTATTCTCATCCATCCATGTATCTAACTCTCTGCATTTCTGTCCTCTCTGTCTGTCTTTATCTCTCCACCTCTCTTTCTGTTTGTCTCTATCTTTATGTCTCTCTGTCTCTATCTGTGTCTGTGTCTGCATCTCTCTGTCTCTGTCTATCTCTGTCTCTGTCTTTATCTTTCTCTTTGTGTCTGTCTCTCACTGTCTCTCTGTGTCTCTCTCTGTCTCTGTTTCTGTCTCTCTGTCTCTGTGTGTGTATGTGTGTCTCTCTCTGTCTCTGTCTATCTCTGTCTCTCTCTCCCTCTCTCCTATTTATTTGTGGTCTAGAAAGAGTATTTCTCCACTACAGAGAACTTTCAGTAAGGCAATTTTCTATCAATGTAGCTCAGCACCTGTTCTGTGACTAAATGCCCTTGGGAGTAGCCTGTATCACTGAGATTTTAAGTGACTGTCTATGGTTACCCAGGCAGTATAAATCAAAGGGTGCAGCTAGGTGGCACAGTAAATAGAGTGCCTGCCCTGGGATCAGGAGAATCTGAGTTAAAATCTGGCCTCAGATACTTACTAACTGTGTGACCCTGGGTAAGTCACTTAACCCTGTTTGCCTCAGTTCTCTCATCTGTAAAATGGTCTGGAAAAGGAAATGGCAAACCACTCCAGTATCTTTGCCAAGAAAACCCCAAATTGGGTCACAACAAGTCAGACACAAATGAAATGACTCAATAACAGAAAACAACTCAGAGGTGAAACCTGAACCCACTTCATCCCAACCCAGAAGCTCACTCTGTTTTCAGTATTCATGTTCCCTTTCTGATCTCTGTCATGCAAAAATTACAAAGCATTCCCCATCAACAGAACAGGAAATAAAATTGAAATCATAAATCTCACTCCCATTTCAGCAGGTGATATAGCTTTGATACTGAAGTAAAATTCATGAACAAATTTTCAATTAAATATCTCATTGTATGGAAGTAAAATCATAGAAATAATAAAATTTCTTGTATGACTTCCCACAAAAACGTCTGGGTAAATTGCGAGCCTCATATGCACTTTTGATGCTTAATAAATCTTCCCTCCCCCATAAATAAGCAACTTTATTGAATAAAAAGTTTTTTATAGAAATAATGATTTACTGAATCTCCTACCACCTATACAGGATGCCAATAAACACAAGTTACTTCTAAAGATGTGGACTCTTGGATGCATTCTGGGATATGGTGAGAAGCCGTTCATTGTGAAGGGTCCATTTAGCAACAATGTGGAAACTGTATTGCATTAATAGGGAAATATGTCAATGGAGAAATATTCCCATCAAATTAAAATGTTGGGAATATGTGATATGGATCATTTGGCTCAGTAATTGGAGTAGTCTGGAATACATATATCAGAACAGATGAAATCAGGATGCACCAGAGTTCCAGAAAGAGAGAATCTCGGAGTTGGAAGGGACCTTGGAGGCTGCTATCTAGTTTACCCCATAAATGAAGGAAAATACCCTGTTCCATAGCTTCAATAAGGGCTCTTTTAGCTGCTCTTTGAAACCATCTGATGAGGAGTAGCCAAATAACCTCTGGACACAGACTATCCTGATTTTGGACAACTATAGTTGCTAAAATTATGAGAAGCAGGGACACCTAGGTGGTGCAGAGGATAGGGCTCTGGCCTTGGAATCAGGAGGACCTGAGTTCAAATCCTGCCTCAGACACATAATACTTACTAGCTGTGTGACCCTGGGAAAATCATTTAACACCAATTGCTTCACAAAAAAGAAAAAAAATTATGAAAAGCAATGAGTGGAGGGCTGGACCTGGAGTCAGAAAGACCTGAGTTCAAATTCAGTCTCAGGTGTTTACTAATTTTGTGGCCTTGGGCAAAGTACTTAACATCTGTCTTCCTCAGTTTCCTCAATTGTAAAATGGGGATAATAATAGCATTTATTTTGCATATTTGCCACGAGGATCAAATGAGATTATTTGTAAAGCACTTAGAACAGTGTACGGTCATAGTAGGTACTATATGAATATTATTATTTGCCTTTTTATACTTTCTGCTCCTGACTCCTAATTCTATTCTCCCCAGTTTAGCCAAACAGCAAAGCATTTATATAGCACTTTACATTTTGTAAAGAATTTTACAAATACTAATCCATTTGATACTCAAAATAACTCTATGATGTAGGTGTTATTACCCCTGTTTTACAGATGGTCAAATTGATTTGTTGAGAGCAACATGGCTAGTAAGTGTCTGAAGTGAGATTTGATCTCTGTTCTTCCTGACTTCAATTCCAGAGCTCTATTGCCTCATCTCTCTTACGCATGAAAGCCTTTCAAATACTTGAAGACATGATCGTGATCATGAAGACAGATCAAGCTTCTCATTTCCTTCCTTCCAAGCCATATTCTCTTCTCCAAGTTGAACATTTGCAGTTCCACTAAGTTATCCTCATATGATTTAATCTCCAGGTCTATGTCGTCCATCCTGGTCGTCCGTCTCTGAACACTCTCCAGCTATTCGGTGTTACCATACACTTCCAGCTTATTATCATTTCATATCATTTCACTCCTGAGTCATGTAAACATGTCATCCTTCCTATATGAAGATGACACCCACCATCCAGAAGGCACAAGGATAATGAGGTTTTTTTCCTTCCTATTCTTTTTCCAGTTTGTGATAATCTAGTTGCTCAAAACATAATTTAGGGAGTGATTATATATTTGAGAATAGGATTCACCGTAAAATCCTTTTAAATATCAAGTCCTCCTAGAAGTTAAAAATGAAATCTAATAGGATTTAAAGCGAGATGAAGGCACAGAAATAATTTAGTCTAGACTTTTCATATTACAGATAAGAAAAGACCGAAAGATGCTAAATTATTTCCCCAAGATCCTATAAGAAGCACAGAAAAGAATTGGGATTCAAAGTCAGGTTTTGTGACCTAAAATTCCAAACTCTTCCTGCTACAAAATATGTGGAGATGATGATGTTGTTGTTTCTGACGTTGTTGTTCATTTGTTTCACTCATGTCTGACTCTTTGTGGCCCCATTTGGGATTTTCTTGGCAAAGATACTAGAGGAGTTTGCCACTTCCTTCTATAGCTCATTTTATAGATGGGGGAACTAAGGCAAACAGCATTAAGGAATTTGTCCAAGGTCACACAACTAGTAAGTGTCTATGGCAAGATTTGAACTCATTAAGATGTGTCTTCCTGACTCCAGGCTCAGCGCTCTATCTACTGCAGCATCTATCTGTCTAAAACACAATATACGGTCAATGTTGAACCTTTTTATTCCCCTAATCCCCTTAGTAAATCCGTGAGATATGGTGAAAAGTACATTGGATTTGGTGTCAGAGAACTTGGCTTCAATCTTGAATCTGATAATTTTTCTCTGTGTGATCTTGGGTGAGTAATTTCACTTCTCTAGGTCCCAGGTTTTTATTCAGTAAAATAGGTGACTTAAATAGATGACCACTAAATTTTCTCCCGGTTCTATATCACGTGGTTCTATGGCCAAGAAAAACACCAAACAAACAAACAAACAAACAAAAAAACCCCAAGTACCCAACAACTGCAAAACAATTGACTAGAAGCAAAACTAAGTGGTTCATGCTGACTTAGATGGCTATTTGTCCCATTAGCCGTAAGAGTTAGCCCATTCTGAATGGTGCTTATATTACTCTAAAGTAATCAGATAACAGACCACTGACAGTTAAGGAAATAGGTTCTCTAAGACATTTCATCAAAGTATTTAAAAGCGGTCTGCCATGGGGAACGGTTTATAGCAAGAGCATTAAACACCAAGTCAAGCTACTTTCTTAGTTTTCTCCATCCAGCTATACAATACCAAAATAATCAAGTCTAAAAAGGAAAAAAAAAAGGAAAAGAGACAAAAGTGATTGAATTTTGTGTGGGGGTGGGGTAGGAGTGAGGGAGTATTGACTCCAAATACCATGTAGTAAGATAGTTGAATTTCTGCTTTCTGAACTGTTTAAAATGAATAAACTCGGTTGAATGTTTTCAAAGTAAAGCAGAAAACATAGCATTCCTAGTGATTTTCCCATCCAGTGCCCAAGAAAGTACCTAAAAGAAAGGTAAATCTAGATCACATGTAGAAGATAACAATCCATATCTCCTTAAACCCTTTTCTTTTTTGATATGTCATTTTTGAATGTAAAATGCTAGAGGAGTTGTCTCAAATTCAATGGCATAGCTATCGGAAATGGTCCATCAAGCTTTGGAATAAAAGTTAATTTTTTTCCAACTTACTCCACCTGCTGGATCTCACTATTCCTCACAGTTAATAGTCCTACAATTCTAGCGGTAATTGGTCTTATTTTACTGGTCAAGATCTGTTAAGCACAAAACATTATAACAACATAATACTGTTTCCATAGATTTGCCTTTGCCAGAATATAATTATAGCTTCCAAATAGGAACTACAAATGCTTTGCTTCTTAGTAGAACTCCAGGACCAAAGTCATTGAACTAATAAGAACATTTGATCAACTAGATAAAATGCTGCCATGCTATGTAAGAGGTATGGAAATTTGCCAAGGTGATCATATTCTAGGAAGGGGAAATACTGTTTCTAAGACAATTTATTTCGGGGAAAAAAGAACAAAAAAAAAATATATATATATATATATATATATATATATATATGTGTGTGTGTTTCCAACAAGAAATTACAAAGGAAAAGCAGAATAAGACTGTGATTAAAGATCTGTATGATGAAAAAAGATAAACTGGTCATTGGTTAAGTAAAAGACAACCAACAGACTAATGGACAGTCCATGTGCTCTATAGATATTCTTGGGGTGTCAGTGGGAAATAAGAAAGGCCTATGGTTGATACATAGATACCCTGTGGCAAATTTATGGGAGATCCTGAACAAAAGTTGCAGAGGCATGGCAAGTATAGGTGGGTCAATCAGCAGGAAAAGTGTGGACACACCCCCATCAAGGAGGTGATATAGTCACTAGGGTACTTGAAATCTCAAAATACTTTTGAATAAAAATATTTTGAATAGTTATTAAAAATAGCACATTAATGTATGTGCTAATCACTTAGTATATTTTGCATAGGGAGTTAGGAAGTTAGGAAGACCTAAGTTCAAATCTGGCCTTAGACATTTAATGCCATGTGGCCCTTCATGTGTCACTTAAATTCTCTCAGCCTCAGTTTCCATTTCTGTAAAATGAGAATAATCAACTATGCACCTCACTGAATTCTTGATCAACTCTAATGAGAAAACATATGTCAAGTGTTTTGCAAACTTTAAAGTTCCATATAAGTGTGATGATGATGATGGTTAACATGATTATCTAGCATGTGACTTATGTCTAGCCTGTGTTTATACATGTTAAAAATACTTGAAAAGTAATTGTATTCATGAATAAATGTTTGGCATAGGGAGCTGAATTTAGAACAAATGCATTTAGGATGCAAATTTTGCCTCTGTCATGGATTGGAGGTATGACCCTAGATAAGTCACCACCTCTCAGTACCCCAAGCAAATCTCTGACACTATAATTCACAGAGAGTTTGTGTGTGTCTGCATTCTTAAGGGTAATTTCTTCAGAAGTCATACAAAAATAGTTACATTATCTCTTGATATTTCCAGGGCAACTGGGGCTTTGATTAAAGAAAAACTGATTATTATGAATTATGGTAATTTCTTTTTTGCTCTGACCTGTGATTTTGTAAGAATGTTGTTATTCAGTCACGTCCAACTCTTTGTGACCCCCTATACAATACTGTCCAGTGGGTTTTCTTAGGAAAACTACTGGAGTGGTTTGCTGTTTCCTTCTTCTGTAAATTAACTTGAAAAGAGGTTAAGTGATTTGCCCAAGGTTACATGGCTACTAAATGTTTGAAGCCACATTTGATCTCAGGTCTTCCTGACTTCAGGCCCACCGCTTTATGCACTGAACCATCTAGATGCTCCTGAACTTCATAAGTATAGGGCCTTCCTAATGAGGAAACTCCTTTCATATATACAAATTTTCAATTCATATGAAATTCATAGTATTAGAGATACTCAGTTTCTCAATATCTCAGTCCCTGGGGAAAAAGGGGGTGGAATAATTGAGAATCTACCCAACTGATGCATGTGAGAAGCAAAACTTCAACCCAGGTCTTCCAAATTCCCAAAACCTTTGTTCTGTCTACACTATACTATCACTTAGAAACATAGTGTAGGACACTTTTCTTTATTTCTTTTTTTTAATACGTAATCAATGTAAGCAAGACAATGAGTAGCTGGCAGAATGTGGTTTTTGCAATTAAACATGGAATGACATTTGCTATTAGGTCGTACAATTCAGGGGGCTGCCAAGTGGCACTATGACTAGAGTACTAGGCTTGGGATCAGGATGACTCATCTTCATGAGTTCAACACTGACCTCCGATACTTCTTAACTATGTAACCCTGGGCAAGTCACTTAACCTTATATGCCTCAGTTGCTTATCTATAAAATGAGCTAGAGAAGGAAATGGCAAACCACTCCACTATATTTGCCAAGAAAACTCCAAATGGGGCCACAGAGAGTTGAATTTGACTGAAGCAACTCAGCAAGAATAACACAACTCAGAATCACAGGCTCTTATAGTCAAAATGGACCTCAGATACAGATTTCTTGATTGTCTCTTATTACAAAGTACCATAGACAATGAAACAATATAAAAAAATTATATCAAGTTTCTCTGACAAAGGCCTCATTTCTTAAATATATGGAGAACTGAGTCAAATTTATGAAAAGAAGCCATTCTCCAATTGGTAAATGGTCAAAGGTTATAAGCAGGCAGTTTTCAGAAGAAATCAAAGATATCTTTACTCATGTAAAAAAGGCTCTAAATCACTATTGAATAGAGAAATGCAAATTAAAACACCTCTGTGATACCACCTTACCCTTTTCAAAAATGACATGCTGGAGGGGATCAGGGAGAATTGGTACACTAATGAACTGTTGGTAGAATAGTGAACCATTCTAGCCATTGTGGGAAAAAACAAAAAAACAAAACTGTAACTAGGCCCAAAAAGCTATAAAACTGCATACCTTTTGACCTAGTAATACCAATACTAGGTCTGTATCCCAAAGAGATAAAAAAAAAAAGAAAAAGAACTTAAATGTTAAAAAAAAATTACAGCAGCTCTTTTAGTAGTGGCAAAAAAAAATTGGAAAATAAAGGGAAGGATTATCCATTGGGGATTGGCTGAACAAGTTGTGGCACATGATTGTGATGGAGTACAATTGTACTATCAGAAATGACAAGGTATGTGTGTGTGGGGTTGATTACAGAAAAAAAATGGCATGATCTATATTAACTGATGTAAAGTGAAGTGAGAAGAATTGGGAGATCATTGTGCATAGTAACACCAATGTTGTAGTGAGGATCAACTGTGAAAGACTTGGCCACTCTGATCCAAACGATTTTCCAAGACAATTCCAAAGGACTCATAATGAAAAAAAAAGTGCTATCCTCCTTCATAAAGAGAACTGAGGAACTCTGAGTGAAAATTGAAGAATAATTTTCTCACCTTGTTTTTTTTTTTATTTTGTTCGCTTTTTTCATTATGGCTAATATGGAAATATATTTTACATAATTTCATAATACAATTGACATAATATTTCTTGCCTTCTCACTGGGGTGTGGAGGGGTGGGATGGAGGGAGAAGATTTGGAACTCAAAAATTTTTTAAAAAGTTAATAAATTATACACTTTTAAAAAGCAAACAAAACAAAACAAAACCTCCAACTAATTGATGCCAAAGCAAAAAGACTCTAAGATGTAATACAAGTTCTGACTTTCATTAGTAGAGGGAGTTTCCTCACCTGAGACGTCTCTGTATTAATGAAATCATAAGTCCAGTCACTATCTCTATCACATATCACCTAAAATTGTGCCTTGCATATAGTAACAACATTATATATATATATGTATAGTATATGTATATAGAAACAAATATATATATTATAAATATAATTTATGTGTGTAGCAACTACTACGTGTCAAACACTGTGCTAAGCCCTTTACATATATTATCTTATTTGATCCTTATAGCAGCCCTGAGAAGTAGATGCTATTATTATGCCCGTTTTACAAACGAGGAAACTAAGGAAAACAGAAGTTACATGACTTGCCCAATGTCACATAGCTGGCAAGTGTCTGATATAGGATTTACACCCAGGTCTTCCTGACTCCAGTCTCAGCCCCCTATCCACTGTACCACCCAGCTATCAACACAGTGGGTATTCATTAAATATTTGACAAATGAATCAATGTATTTGTCCTTGACCTTCTGTGACCATTAAGTCAAAGCAGCATCCAATAAAAACTAACTTCAAGTAATTAGGGCAAATGAACTCTCTATCATCTGATATGTGAAATTACCTCTCATTGAGATTAATGTTCTAAACTGGGTTTGTAAAGTCAATAGGCAGTGAATATCTTATGACAGAGAGTAGTACTCTGAACTGTGATTTCTTCACCATGCCCCACCCCCAGTTAATGAGCCTGTAAGAAAATGCTAGGAACAATGAAAACAATCAAACCATTCATGTACAACGGGTTGAATGAGCCTTTCCTCTAATCAAGATACTTTCAGTTGATCAGGCCCTTCAATCAGAATGACTATTTGTCTGTGCAGATATCGACTGCCAACAGCCAAGAGGTAAATTGGCTAAATATCAAAATGCCTTACCACATGTAACTAAAAATATAAAGTAGATCACTTTATTTTCTGGACTACATGTACATTATACTATACAGTACTAGTTTCCATAAATATCCTGACCACAAACACTAACTTCACATAGTATCCAACTCAGATAATTATGCCAAAAACCCCAGGCTATTGCAAAGCAGGAGAGAACTCACAGCATCTGTTGTTGTGACTTATGATTTGAAATTGGGCAACCAGACGCGCAGTGAGACTGTTTGTTAAAGGCCTCATCTATATTATGATAGTCAACTAGGTGAAAAGTAAGATAGTCAGTCTTCAAGATTTCTACAGTCTGACGTCAGCTAGACAAATGTTATGGATAACTGATTGATTTTTTTCCAATTTTCCATTTGGACACTTTGTGAGTAGAAAAGATACAGCTTGTATATCATTGTATTGGAAGGACAGAAATAACCCCACACCAGCCTCCAACAAGTACTTCAATTATCTGTGTGTACTTATTTCGTTTAAGTTCATAAGACTCCTTAGATGTGTTGGCCTGGGATATTCCAGTGAATGATGATTGAAAACTTTGGTGTTTATGATAGGAAGGATATAAACTGTGGTAAGCATTAAGATGGAAAGAAAACAGAAACCACAGGAGAGCCCCAATATTCTTTTTATCCCACTGAGCACTTTAATGAATATATTTAAATGCTTGGAATAAATCTTCCTGTTTATTTCAACAAAAGTCAATAACATTGCAATTCCTAAGGGGCTGAGATACTAAGCATTTCCATTTTCATTGCCTCACTTTAGAGAGTTCAATGTGACTAACCAGTCAACATAGGATAAATTTTGATAGTGATGGTCTTGGGGAGCACTCCACCCACCCCATTTACCAGACGAGTGGACTAAAATCACAGGAGTCACTCACAAACACACACACACACACACACACACACGCACACATGTGCACATACACACATATTAAAAAACACTAATTTTTAACATGTTCTGGTTTCTCTTTTCAAGTATCATCAGCTCTTTTTGACTTGGAAGCAGGTGTCACATAAAACAAACAGTGTTTTGAGTACATAAAAAACATGACTAATGTAAGCTATTACTGATATAACTTTTTTAAAAATTTCTAGCTTTTTGTTGTTGTGTTTTCCATTGTCGTCCCTTCCAACTGTCATCTTTTATTGCAGAATGTGGCCACCATCTTTCAGAATCCATAGTTCACCACTCCCCCCACTGGAAGGTGGAGGTATATTTCATCACTCATCTTATGAAGTTAAATTAATCATTACATTTAGCTGAAGTCGATAATCTTTTGGTGTTAACCATTTTATAATCAAGTTTAAAGTAAGAGTTTTATCATAATTATTTCTAGATATGTCATCACTTTCACACACATACTGATAGGTAACAAATACAATTTTTTTAATATATTTGAAAGTCTAGTTAATTTCTATGTTTACTTTAAAAATAAAACAAAATAGAATAATAGTGTACCTTCTCCACATCAAAGTAGGCTCATCAATTTTGTAAGTTAATATCCTTAAGTAACATCTTTTCTTCCTTCTAGCTCCACAAGAGCTTTGAATGCAGAAAAATAGACCTTTCTCATCTGATCACACCTTCAACTTAGTATTGTCATTCATTATTCCACAGTATCCCCTAGCTTTGGAATTATCACATCAAAGGTGTAATTTCTGCCTCAAACTGACCTCTGCATTATTTCTTTAACCAGTCTTTTGCTTCCATGTTCTCTAAGCAGTCTACCTTGCATGACTGTGTGAACATGCAATTCGCTTAGTCTCTGATTCTGAATGAAGTAATGTGTTACAGCCATCCCTAAGTCACCTGCAATTTATCATTTTACCAAGCTGGCTCAGGTTCAGAGAATGAAAATAACTTGTCCACTGGCACATGGCTATAGCCAAAGTTGAAATTTGGACTACTGGTCTTCTTGACTCTTGGTCCAGAAATCTATCCTCTACGGTCCAAAGGTGTCAGACTTCTGGAAAATGGGTAAAACTCTGGAGGGCTGCACAACTTAAATTAAAATGTAACTGGGAAATGTTTGACAAAATAAATAAAAACATAATACAGTATAGACAATGTTGATTTATTATCATCTAAGTCAATATATAACCCTCAGGGATCCCTTTCTTTTTTAGTTTGATACCACACCACATGCCATGTTACCATTATAGGCAGGAGATTATTTGTGGCCCTAAATCTAGCCCATACAATTGCTTTTGCTGAGCTAATTTATCATCAGTAAATCAATCAAAAATCATGTATTGCATGCTTTCTTTGTGTCATGTACTATGTTAAAGTCTACAGATACAGAAAAAGGCAAAAACATGGTCCCTCCCCTCATAGAACTGAAATTCTAATGAGAAGACAACGTGTAAATAATTATGTACATACAAGATATGCTCAATTTAAATAGGAAATGATCTTAGAGAGGAAAGAGTAGCACTGGGGAGAGGTGAGAGGGTCACCCTGCAGAAAGTGAGGTGATCTAACTACTGGGTAACACCTGACACATAATACTCTAATTTCTTACCCATAGTAGGGGCTAATCAATATCTAAAAATGAATTTATTGGTGCACAGGTCTGGCTTAGGTAGAGAATCAACACAAAATGCAGTATTTGACCTGCTGGATGTGATAAGTAGTTTGAATCATCACCAGTGATAAAGTAATTCAAATAGCAATTATATTTGAATTCAAAATGCAATATTCTGGAGCACATCTTTCTCCTTATGTTTTAATAAGTCATATATTCAAATTAGCAACTACTGATGTCATGAAAGACTTACAAAAGTATGATGGATTTACAACCTGGTCCAATATTTTCATTTGTGTGACAGAAACTATTTGATAACCTAAGAGTATGAAAAAATTCTGGAAGTTGTTTCCTTCTGTCTGCTTTTAACATTTCAGAGTCATATCCGTCCATCTTGTTTTTGCTGCTTCTCAAATGTGGGAGAAAATGTATATCAGTTCATAAATCTTTAACCTGCTTCTGTGATGAAACCACCAGTATACCATGCCCTTGGTATACCAGGTACTGTTCTAAAAGTTCCTGACACAGTGACTATACATAAAATGATAATTTCCATGCTGATGATAAAAATATACCATATTTATGGGAAAGACTCCTATTAAAACAAAAAGGCATTCTTGGGAAAAACCTAATAATGATAGTAGCCCAACCAGGCGGAGCTAAGGATAGAGCACTGGATGTGGAGTCTGGAAGACCTGAGTTCAAATACAGGCCTGGATGCTTTCTAGTTTGGTGACTCTGGGAAAGTCTTCTAACCTCTAACTGCCTCAGTTTCTTCATAGGCAGATTGGAAATAATAATAGCAACTACAGACTCTATGGAATGGGAATAATAATAACAAAGGTCAGAGTGGTTGGGAGGATAAAATGAGATAAGATTTTTAAAGTATTGTATAAATGATGCTGCTGCTGCTGAGGTTGACGTGGTGGCCAAAGAGGTTAGGAGTCCATGTGGACTTGTTCAAAACAATAACCGTTTTTGGCCTTCTAGGCACAAAGGACCTAGAGAGAAGTATATTATAAGTATGTTTTTTAATTGAATCAAATTGAAATAATTTTTGTCCTTAAGAAGCAAAATAACAAGAGGAAAATATTTTTTTAAAGTGGAAAAAATAAAAGAGGTACACCATGTTCATAAATTTCAAAAGAGAGAGGGATCACTTTTAGAACACAGGAGTGGAAAGCCAATCATAGGAGCTTTCATAGAAAACGTGATAAGTAAACTGGGCTTTAAAACAGGTAAAATTCAAACCTGGTACAGATTAGAAGAGCAGCTAGGAGGCTCAGTGGGTAGAATGAAAAACTCAAAACCTCATCTTAATGAGTTCAAAACTGGCCTCAGACATTTACTAGCTGTGTGACCCTGAGCAAGCTATGTAACCCACTTTGCCTTTGTTTCTCATCTGTAAAATGAGCTGGAGAAGGAAATGGCAAAACACTCTAGCATCTCTGCCAAGAAAACCCCAAACAAAGAGTCAGACATAACTGAAAGGACAGGAAAACAACTACAACAAAAGATTAGAAGGAATGTATTCTAAGTAGAGTCAATGAGCAAAGACATGGAAGTGGGAAATTGTATGACTTATTTTGGCATAAAGAATCTGAGCTTTAATTATTTTTTTGGTAGGAAATATAAGCATATTGAAGATTTCTATATGGGCAAATTCATAATCAAAGTTTTGTTTTAGGGATATGACTCTGGCAGTGTGGTTACAATTAGTTGTAATTGAGGAAGGCAACTAGCTAGGAGAGTAATGCACCAATAAGAGATAATAAGATGTTGAATGAAGTTGATGGCAGCAGGAATATAAAGATTAGGATGGAGGCTAGAGGTCCTGTGGAAGTAAAATTCATGGGAAATTTTGATTGACTGGTAGTAGAGGCAATGGGGAGTTTGGATATCTCTAAGAATTCAAGCTTGAACTTGGGAGATAGCTCTTATGACCAGATAACTGATGGAATTACAATGCCCAATATTTCCTCTACATGGTTACCAATATGATTTTTTTCCTTTTTAAAATTTTATTTTTTTTAAATTTTTAATAAATTTATTTTGATTTTTCAACAATCACTTCCATAAACTTTTGAGTTTTAAATTTTTCTCCCTCTTCCTCCTTCCTCCCTCCCCAAGACATAGGCTATGTTTTTTACATTAGTGATGTTGTAAGTAAGAATTAGAACCAATAGGAGGAACCACCAGAAAGAGGAAACAAAACACAACAGAAGAAAAAAAATAGCAAATGTTTTTCTTCTGTCTGTATTCAAACTCCATAGTTCTTTCTTTGAATGTGGATAGCATTTTCCATCATGAGGCCTTTGGAGATGTCTTAGATCCTTCTATTGCTGAGAAGGGTTAAGTCTATCAATATTAGTACCTAACTGATTATGTTATTCCCTTCTTGAACTGAATCTGATGAGAGAAGGTTCAAACAATGCTCATCTACCTCCCTTCTTTCCCTCTGCTATAAAAGGTTTTGTGCTTTTTCCTGTAATGTAATTTACCCTTGTCTGCCTCCTCCTTTCCTTTTCTTTCAGTACATTTCTTAGTTAGATCAGATTAATCCACTTACTTGGATCCATTTAACGCACTTGATTAGATTTTTTTTATAATTACATCAAAGTCAACTTATACCCACCTCCTTTGTGTATACCCCTTTAACATGGTGTAATAACAATACAGTTCTCAAGGGCTACAAGTGTTATCTCTTCTTGTAGGGATCTAAACAGTTTGCCCTCACTAGTAACATGTTGTTTCTTTCTGTGCCATTTGTCTTTTTATGTCTCTCTTGAGTCTTGTATTTGAAGATCAAATTTTCTGTTGAGCTCTGGTCTTTTTATCAGGAAAGTTTGGAAGGCCCCTATTTCTTTGAATATCCATCTCCTCCCCTGAAAGATCATGCTCATTTTCACTGGGTGATTTTTTTTCCTTAAGAACAGATCTGACAAAGTTACTCAGCTCCTCAACAAACTCCAGCATCTAACTTTAGCCTTTAGAATACAGATTAAATATTTCTGATGTTTAAGGACTTTCCAAACATGATTCACACTTCCTTGTTGTTTGGTTGTTTTTTTAGTCATGTCAGACTCCTCATGACTCTACCTGGGGTTGTCTTAGCAAAGATATTGGAATGGTTTGTCATTTCATTTTACGGATCAGAAAACTGAGACAAAGAGGGTTAGGTGACTTACAAAGGGTCTCATAGCTTTTAAGTGTCTGAGGCCAGATTTGAACTCATTAAGATGAGTCTTCCTGAGCTTATTCTATTATTCTATTTACTGTACCTTCAAGCTATCCATGACTTACACTACTTTCCCATATATCTTGTTCCTCTTCCAAAACCATACACTACAGTCAAACTGGCCTTCCATCTATTTCTCACACACACTACACTTCATCTCCCATCCATGACCTCTGAATTGGTTGCTTCCTGGCCCCTACACCCCAGCCATGACTAAAATGCACTTCCTCTTCATCTCTATTTTAGAGAAGATTCCTTTCTTCCCCCACCTTCCTTCAAGACACACTTCAAGCTACACTTTCTGTACTAACTCTTTATGAACTACTCTCCCCCTCCCCCAATTGCTTGTGTCCTTTTACTGATAAATTCAGTGTTTTTGTTATTTATTGCATTTATTGTATTTATTCTCTTTATATATATATATACATGCATATATATACATACATATATACATATATATATGTATATACTCTATCCATACATAATAATCATTCAGGAGTCCTTGAAAGATATAACAAAAAATAGCCATTTTTAGTGTTTCAGAAGAGAAATAAAACACGTTTATGCAGCTTTGTCAAACGTATTCACTACTCTGATGAGAACTAGCACAACACTGAAGTTAAGAAGGCATCTCTGTGATTGGTAAAGTCTTCCAAATGTTTATGTTTGTTGATTACATTGCACTGATTAACTCAATCACTAACATAATGCAGAGGCTGCTAGAAGGTATCTGAAATCAATCAAATCATATGACCTACCCATCCACATAGGAAAGCCCAAATGGATGAAAAATGTTTTTTGTCCAGATTTCAAAATTTATTTGGGTAGACCCTATAGAAACTTTTGTGTGTGTGTGTGTGTGTGTATGTCACAGACAATTTTGTTAATCTGGTGAATTCTATAGACCCTTCTCAATATAATGCTTTTATATAATTGAATTAACAGTGATGTGATGCAGTAGAGTGCTAGGTCTGTAGTCTAAGAGACTTGAGTTCAAATCTTACTGGCTTAAAATCTTACTGGTTGTGGCAATAAAATCTTACTTACTGGCTGATGCAAGTCATTTAACCTTGAATATAAATTGAGGATAAAAACAGCACCTGCTTCTTAGGGTGGTTGTAAGGATCAAATTAGATAATATTTGTAAAACACTTAGCATAGTGCCTGGCGCATAATAGTCTCTTAATAAATACTTGTTTCCTTCCTTCCATTTCTTTAGAGTTTAAAAGAAGAATGTAGATTCCCCCCCACATTCATGCATCCACTAAAAATATATTTAAAACAACAAAAAATGTATTTAAAACAGATTTTAAATGCCTACTAGCGAGCCCCTTAAATTATTATGTATAACTAAGACAGACTCTTACCCAGATGGGCAATTAGCTGGGCCTCCTGTTGAGAGGGAGGAGTCTGGATTGCTTTCATAATTGCAAAAGTCTTTTACTGATCCCAGGCTTCTGACGAAAGGAAGGTAAAACCCTTCAATAGTTGCATTTTGACAGTGCTGCTTTATGTTGCTATATATATTTCACAGCATGATAAATATGTAAACAAAACTTGGAATACTATTTCAGAGAAATAAAGATGAGTTTCACCCAGAGTGCAGTGGAAAGGTACATGGTGATGACCAGGCTGCAATATATCACCAAGGAGGAACTCTAAAGGAGAGAAGTAAAAGATATCTTCCAGGACATTCATGAGAGGAAAATAAGATGGGTTGGTCACAGGATAACAGCAAGGAATGATCAAGGGAAAGTCAGAGAGCTCCAGTGGTACCTTCTCAATGACCAGAGAAAACAGGAAGTCTTTCAGTATGGTGCAAACTTTTGAAAGGAGATGGGGAAAAAAATCACAGGATGAACAGACATAGACAGTTTATGACATGCAACATCAGTGGAATCTCAAGTCACTGAGGTCATGTCATAATTCAGAATTTTTGTTCTGCCCTTATCTCTTTTCTGAACCACAATCCTAAGACACCAATTGGCCTTTTTAAGCCTCAAATTGGATATACCATAGGTATCAAAAACTCAACATGTCTAAAACAGAATTAATTACCACACCCTTCCCTCTTCAGAAATTCTCTATTGTTGTTGGGAGCACTAACAAACTCCAGATCACTAGGCTCATGAGTCTGAAATTATCCTTGTGTCTTCACTCTCAAGCCACATATCTGATCCATTGTTAAATTATGTTGCTTCAATCTTCACAAGACCTATCATATGTGCCTCTTATGCTATAATAATAACAATAACAACAACAATAATAGTAATACACTTATATAGTGCTTATTATGTACTATGTGTCAGGAACTATTCTAAGTGCTTTACAATTATTATCTTATTTGATCCTCACAATAATTCTGGGATGCAGATGCTATTATTATCCCCACTTTGCAGATAAGGAAGCAGAGACAGATAAAGATTAAGGGGCATGCCCGGTGTCATACAGCTAATAAGAGTCTGAGGTTGGATTTGAACTCAGATTTTCCCGACTCCAGGCCTGGTGCTGTAGACACTGTACCAATTAGTTGCTATTCCTCATCCCTGGCCTTTTGCAATAGACATCTAATTGGTATCCCTATATCATACCTCTTTCCATTTCGATCTGTCATCCCATTCAGCTAGTAAATTGATTCTCCTAAAGGATAGGTCTGACTATATTACCCTCCTACACAATAAACAACAATAATTCTCTTTTATCTTCAAGATCAAATATTATGTTTGGCATTTAAAGCATTTCAATGCCTGGCCCCTTCCCATTTTTCCTTTTCCTTTATATCTTATTCCTCCACAGGAATGCTATGATCCAGTTACATTGGCCTATTTGCTATTCCTTTCACCTAATACTCTATCTCCTGTTTTCATGATTTTGCACTTCTGTCTCCCATGGATAGAAAACTCTCCTTCATCACCTGTGCCCAGCAGCTTCCTTGTTATCCTTCTAATTTCAGTGAATATTCCCTGCAAAATTCGATACAAAGGCCTTTCCCAATTCTGTCAGCTGCTACTGCCTTCACTTTGGATTACTGAACATCTATTCAGTTTTATGTTACATTGATCAAATTTTTACATACAGTCTTTCACATTAGAATGTGAGTTCTTTGAAGGCAGGGACTATTTTTGCTTCTGGTTATATCCCTTTCATTTAGCACTGTGATTAACCATCTAATAAATTACTTTTGATTGACTGATTCTGTATATTCTTATATGTGCTTTTGTTTTCTCTCCCAGTAGAATGTAAACTTATTGCAAGTAGGGATTTTGTTCTTTTCTTTGTACTCTCAATGTTAAGCAAAGTGATCAACATATTATAGGTGTTTAATAACTGTCTGTCATCATTTCATTGACTGAATGTTCCCTCAGTTAATGAATGTTCCAACTTACAAATGTCTATGTACTCTTTGCCATGGCCTCTCAAGAATCCTTGGGAAGATCAAGTGTGTGTATGTCTTCTTATGATTTCTATGCTTCAATGGGGTACCACTGGAGCATGTGTGCTGCTAATTAGCTATCACTTGCTAATTAACAAGGCTGATAAGAATGATACTGAGCAGGACATTGATAAGAGTCAGGTGGGTATTTAGCTGCTATTTTCAGAGTCCCTACCATTTGCCAGGAACATGAAGAGAAAGTAGAAATAATAGAAGATGGAGTCCAAGCCCTTAAGTTCAGAGAGCCATAGCATACACATGAAATTTCCAAAGAAAAAGTTTCTAATTAACTGACCAAAGAATGAAAAATGATATGCCCTACTAATGGTTTGTATCCAAGTTAAAGACAGTAATATTCTGAGCCACATGTAGTTAATTGGAGGAATCTTCCTTTATAGGGTATATGAAGTCAAACTTTAAAAAAATAAAGGTGAAAGCAGATGTCAGAGAAAGAGGGTGTTTTTTAAAAGAGGGAAAATAATATGAACAGAGGCAGAAATAGATGTTAGAACAAACTGGCATGAGAAAGTATCCTGCCTTAGCATCATTAATTTGCATCCAAGAATCATATAGTTATCAAAGATTCATTAACCATGTGATAAGGGCATTAGGGTGAAAATAGAGTGACAATGCTGCAATCTAGGAGTAATCAGAAGCATGGAAAGGGGTTGATATTGATGTCAGTCAACTACACACCCCACCGCATTCTGCCATGTTACCTTTGTGTGCCCTTATCTAAAAGTATAATTATTTCAATTCCTGATTGAACCCCTCTCCATTAGCATGCCCCTTCCTTTCCTTCCTAGCCTTCTGTGTAAATCAAGCTGCAAAAGGACAATTTAAACTCTCTCTCTCTCATGTATATATATGTACATACATGTATATGTGTGTATGATATATAAAAGCAGACATGTTAATTGCATGTCACATGATCTGTACATCACATTCAATCCAAGGTTTTACACACCAGGCAGGAGGAAAAATGGGTTGTTTTTTCTTTCCTTTTAGCCACAACTTTCCCCACTGAGGTCTGTACTAAGTAGGCATAGGAATGCATATTTTATTTTATTTTATTTTATTTTTGGAGGCAATCAGGATTAAATGACTTGACCAGGTCAAACAGCTAGTAAGTATCTGAAGTTGGATTTGAACTCAGATCCTCCTGACTCTAGGGCCTGCACTCTATCTACTCTGCCACCTGAATAAATATTTTATAATAAACTTCTTGCCTTTAAGTTGTAGCATGGGCCATAGGGAGACAGGTTTTATAGAACCCCTCTCTAGGTGCAGTGTCTTAAAGTCCAAAAGGCCCTTTTTGCTCTAATTCAGCCGATCTGCTGTTTCCTTCCCAAATGGGAGGCTGAAGTTACTTTTTTTGCCCTCTTTAGGGAAAATATGAATCCCTTTTATCTTCTTCTCAGGTACTTAACTATTCTTGAAACCCCCACAATCATTTGGAAAGGTCAATGGATAGAGACTCCTTGGGTCAGTATGAGTCCAGAATGACAGGGAGACCTACATGCCTACTTTGTCTAGGCAGCTCTTCTCAAACTGTGAGTCACAACCCCAAATATTTGGCAACAGTAAAAAGTTTCTGGACACACAAAGACCAAATATTAATTAAAAGTCAAACAGGTAATGAATTTGAGGTGTTTCTGGCACTGCTTGCCCATGTTACACCTTACAATTTCACTGTAGCCTTAGTTCTGAACACAAAACATCTGCACTTTGCACTGTGCATGCCCTCAGGTCACGGAATGCCATGGAATGCTGTCAAAACACAAAATGGAGTTGTGAGTGGAAAACATTTAAGAAGCCCTGAGCTAGGCCACTATTTCTTCTCACATCTTCACCTTCTAAGGTCTCTGCTATCCCTGTATTTGTTGTTGCTATTCTCTGTCCTTCCTCCAAGAGCTACACACTTCAGATCTGGGGAGTCAAATATGACAAATGAAATATGTCAGAACATCTCTTGCACTTTCTGAAAGGGAATAGGTTAGTAACTGGGCAAAGTTCATATGATATATTACCTTGAAATTCTAAGATGGAAAATATTATACTTTCTTAAAAACTAACTTAATTTGCCTTTACAAAATCTATCAGTAATATACTAATACAGTTATTAAGTATTTACTTTTTACAAATCTTGTTAATGCACTTATATATAATGTATATAAAATACATATTTGTATTATGTATATATATATATACACACTTAAGAGTGTATGTATAAGGCTATGTGATATCATTTGAATAGCAACTGAATAATTTGAGTTTGTGTGACATAAATATATTAAAATATATTGCTATGTATCATGGCTAATTCCCAGAAGAAGCATGACTTCAAATAACTGTCTCTTTTAAATTTTATCTTAAAATGGAATTCCTTTTTCTAATGCTTGCCCCCAAAAGGTAGAACTAGGACTATTGAACAGTGGGATAATAAAATAACAATAAGATTTTGGCTTAATATATTGAAGGACTTTTATGTATTTTTTTACTGTCCTCAGATAAAATAAACCTATCTTGACGAGATAGTGAGTCCCACTTCAATGGAGTTTTCATCAGTGTCTGGATGACCCTTTGCCAAAGATACTGAGAAGAGATTACTATTACATGCAATGATTACACTAGATGATCTTACATTCTTTCCACATCTGATTCAACTTTAAATGTTCCGTTAATGCCATTTTCACCTTAAAATCTAAGAATGCTAAGATCAGAAAGAACCTTAGACATTGATGTGACACCCTCTCTTTTATTTTAAGAACTGAAAAAAAGAAACTGAGGCAAAGTAATGAGAAGTGACTTACCCACAATCACATAGCTAGTAGACAGATGAGCCAAGACATAAAACTGGATTACTGACTTGAGATTGTTTATTCTCAACACTCAACTATGTTCCCTAGTACCTTGGGCAGGCTATTATTCACCCTTAACTATCCTTCTCCTAGGTGGTTTAAAAACATCATTTCCCTTTTACCAAAAACTATTTCCTCCTTCTTTCCTTTCTGATTGAACTCCAGGTTTTGACATTTTTCTATTAATCAGCTGCCAAAAGCTGAACAAAGCTGTGGGTCTCACATCGATACTGGAAAGGGGAATTATTACTTCTTTGCCTTTCTCTGTTAACCTTTCCCCAGCACCTCTTTTCAGTTCTTGTTTCTATGATCAGCAATGTTTATTTTGTTGCCAACAACCTCAGTTACATTCATCTGGTCTTATTTTGTGAGTATGCAATTCTGATCACATGGGGCCATCTTTCACTATTTGATCCAGCATTTGAAGTTTGAATTTGAGGAGTTTGAGTGAGGATACATAATATATAATATAAAAAGTATGCCTCCCCTGCCATATTGACTTTCCTTCATTGGCAGTACACCAGTGAGGGAGGGGGGGATGGAGATACATAGTGAAGAGGAGAATATTGCATGATAGGAAAAGGAGAAAATAGCAGTCAAAGACAGAAATAGGCACCCCCAGTATGATTTAGGTCTAATAAAAGGTAGAACTTTAGAATTTAGAACTACCAAAAGAGTTGACTTGATAATCACACACACACACACACACACACACACACACACACACGCACACATATGCACACACATTATGAATACTTAAACCTCACTGGTCCTAGGAAACCCCAGAAGTTTAAAGATGGAAAGAATCAGAGTTCATATATACATAAGATCACATATTTTGGGAGAAAATGAAACTTAGAAATAACATGGTAGAGTCAATAGAGCTCTGAACTTGGAATCCAAAAGATTTGGGTGCCAATCCTGCTTCACATATGTACTTAGTATGGCACTCTCAGGGAAAGAGTCAGCACTTAACGGATGCTTGTGGATTGATTGTCTATGGGCAAACCATTTAACCTTTTGGGGCTTAGTTTCCTCACATGTAAATTAGATGTTAGAATAAATGCCCATTTGAATTCACCTCCAGCTCCAAATTTATGATGCTCTAATGTAATTTAGGCACATAATTTTACAAGTGAGCAAACTAAAATCCACAGAGAAGTGATTTCTTCACAGATATTATAATAGGTGCCACGTCTTCTGGTGACCATTCTTGAAGATTTTTTCAACCTTACTAGACAATCACAAATAGGAATATAACTCAAATTTGCAAAACAAAAGGAAATTTTACCTTCCCTATTCTAAATCAGTCCAGTTTTCATAGGTTTATAGACATAGAGATAGAAGAGAACTTAGAGGACGTTAAGTCTAATAATTTCATTTTCTAGATGAGGAATTCAGAACCAAAGAGTCTATTTGCCCGGTGTCACACACCATTCAGTCAAACAATACGCATTTATTAAGTGGCTGTTATCTTCCAGATACTGTGCTAAGTTATCTAAAGATTAAAAAAAAAATGTCAAAAGACTGTCTCTGTATTCAAGGAGCTCAAAATCTAGTGGTATAAACAAGTAAGCAAATTTGTAAAAATAAGTCATTATATATGGGATAAATAAGTAAATAAGAGAGGAATGCACTAGAATTAAGGGAATTGGGAAAGGCTTCCTATAGAAGAAAGGATTTAAGTTGAGATGTAAAGGAAGTTAGAGAAGTTGTCAGGCAGAAATAATGAAAAATAGCATCATAGCTATGGGGGACAGACAAATAAAATGTTTGAAGATAAAAGATGGAGCATCTTGTTCATGGAACAGAAAGTAGACCTGTGTCCCTGAATCAAAGAATAGGTGGTGGGGAGTAAGGTGAAGGAAAATTGGAAAGTTAGGAGAAAGCTAGGTTATTAAGTGATTTGAACACCAGACAGAGGATTTTGTATTAGACCCTGGAGATGAGAGAGAGCCATTAGAGTTCATTGAGTAGGAGGGTGACATGGTTGAACCTGCATTTTAGGAAAATCACTTTGTTGACTGAAAGGAGGATGGATTGGAATGGGGGTGAAATCTGAGGCAGGCAGACACACCAGTAGGCTACTATAATAATCAGGCATGAGGTGACGAGGGCCTGCCCCAGAGTGGTGACATGGTCAGAGAAGAGAAGGTAGGCATATTCAAGAGAATTTGCAAAGATAAAAGTTACAGGCCATGGGTATGGATATGGGGGATGAAAGATACTGCGGAGTTAAGGAAGACATCTACTTCTAAGCCCCATCTACTTGAAGAACTGGCAGGATGGTGTTGCCCTTTACAGTAACTTACAGGGAACTTAGGAAGGAGGAATATTTCAAGAGATACATAATGATTTCTGGTTTGAGCATATTGAATTTGAGATATCTACTGGATATTGAGTTTGATATATCTGAAAGAAAGTTGGATATGTGAAATCAGAGGTCAACAGAGAGATTAGGGCAGGAAAGGTAGATTTGAGAATGGCAAGCAGAGATATTGAAGTTAAAACCATGAGAACTGATGAAATCATCAAGGGATATAGTATAGATCAAGAAGAAAAGAAGGCCTAGGACAGAACTCTGCAGGACACTTATGGATAAAGGGCATGATTTAGCTAAAGATCCACAAAAGAGACTGAAAAGGAGTGGTCTGATAGGTAGGAAGAGAATCAGGAAAGAGTGGTGTCCTGAGAACATAGAGAGAAGAGAATATTAAGGAGAAGAGGGTGATCACAAGTTTCAAAGGCTGCAGAGAGATCAAAGAGGATGAGAATTGAGAGATGGCTATGAGATTTGGCATTTGAGAGATCACTTGTAATTTTGGGGAAAGAAGTTTTAGTAGAATGATGAGATAAGAAGCTGGATTGAAAAGGATTAAGAAGAGAGCACATGGCTAACTTTGTTTCAAGGAGTTTGCCTAAAAAAAGCAGAAGAAATACAAGATGATATTTAGTAGAAATGGAAGAATCAAGTGAAGATATCCTGAGATTGAGGAAGACATGGGCATGTTTGAAGGCAAAAGGGAAGGAGCCAGTGGAGGCTGGCATTAGGTAATAGAGTGAAAATGAGGGAGAGAAATTTGTCAGAGGAGAAAGGATGGAATGGAATTCCTTGTGCGTTTAGATGGGTTAGTCTTGGTAAAAAGGAAGGCTACCTCTTCATGTGAGATAGGAGTGAAGGAAGAGATGTTGAGACAAGACATATAAATGAGAGGAGATAAAGAAGAAGGGAAAAGAGGGGACTCAGTGTAAATGGTCTCAACTTTTTATGTAAAATATGAGTCAATCTGAATGGTTGTGTGAATTTCTCCACTTTTCTTTAGCAGAATGTGTGTAGACTTGAAGGTGGTTCTGGGTGGATGGTGGCAGTGGTCCAAGGCTGAGGCTTGGCCAGGTGCATTTAGCAAAATGAGAAGGCTAGCAACTCAAGAAAAGACAGTGTAGATTTGAATTGGTTCACTGAGGAGTAAAGTTAAGGAAGAGAAGATTGACTAGTATAGGAGTCATGGCTTGGGAGAGAACTGAGGGTTTGAGGGATTGAAATTCATGGTGTAGACAAAGGCCATGGATTAGTTAGGGAAGGCAGAAGCAGTATATATGAGTATAACTATACAAACCCAGGTCTTTCTAATGCCAAAATCATTACTTTATCTATTACATCACATTGTCTCATACTTCCATACTTTCATGGAGGCAACTTCTTTGAGAAATGATCACATACCATTTCACTAAGAGACCATCATTTGACATCCTAGATCATCTGCATACAGGAAATAGATAAACTGTAAGGTCCCTTCATTAATCTAAGGACTTTCACCTGGAAAATGACATTGATGATTAGAGCTCAAAAGGAACTTAAAGATCTTATCGTCCACTAACTTAATTACATAGATGGAGGGAAAATGAAGCAATAGAGTTGAAGTGAAGTAGTCATGAAGTTAATAAGTAATAGACTAAGGATTTAAACAAAGTCCTCTACCTACATATCTAACACTCTTTCCATTTCATTATGGTGCCTCCAAAAATCCAGAGCACTTGAACATATTACCATTCAGATACCTTTTTATTTCTTTAATATGAATTCATGAATTATTGTGTGTGAGAGAGAGAAAGAGAGAGAGAGAGAGAGAGAGAGAGAGAGAGAATCTTGATAACTAAGTGAATTTTTGCAGTTATAAATGATGCCACAAGAAGGAACTAAAAAAAAATGATACAAGTCAAAAGTCTATTGAGAAATCTTTCTTTTTTCCCAAACCCAATTTTACCATTTACTTTGATTTCCCTGTTTTCCTCCATTTTAAATATTGCCTTTACTAAAACAATTTTCCTTTTGTATTCTGGCTACAGCCCAGCTCCTGCATGATTTATACAGTCTTTAATCTTTAGGAACAGATCCGTACATAAAACGTACATTATTAATGTCTTTCTATCTCTTCCAAAAATTTATATTGATTATCCCATATGGTGTGGAGAATCATCGATCACTTAACATATCAATTCTTTATGCAGAGTGATGAAGTCCAGTCTATAAATCCATGGCAGTAAATTTGTTAGTCCAATTTTTCTTTGCCGAAACTTTCCGGCTTTCAAGTTAATGAGTACCTTTATTGCACCTGTTTGCCAGCACCATCCCATGTGCTGACAGCCGGGCATTGATTTGGTGTGTGCCCCTTTAAATCTTTGGCTTGCCTGGAATTGAATGGTTTCAGCATCAGCCCAATGCACTTTAATTAGCCCTGAGGAAATCACAGTGGGGATGAAACAAGTTGGCTTGTTATTCTTCTGTTTGTACTAACAGCAAATAAAAGCATGTAATTGGATTTTTTAAAAGCATTGTCAGGTCTCTTGAGTCTGAACTATTTACAGTTATGATAGCCTCATCTAATATGAGTGTCACACTTCTCCCCAAAGCATCTTTTCAATGCCTAAAAGGTGCCACTCCAGGAGGGCTTAGTATTTAAATCAGATACCTACTGTTCAGGTGTAAACTTAATGGACTTAAAATAGGGCCCTGATACATCTTTTGGTGTCACTGGTAGTAGATGCCCAGTCCCTCCTCCAACTACCTCACATTGAGGAGGGAGGTTGAAACAGAATTTTTTTTGAGTTTAAATATGTAAAAATCAAATTATATAAAAGTAACAGGACTTCATATAGTAGAGTCAGAAGTGGAGATCCTTCTTGACTTTCCCTCTTCAGAAAATAGTATAAACATATTCTTTATAAAATTTGCAAAATATTTCTTTTATAAAATATATAAACAGTATCAATGTGCATTATATCATAAACATAATCACAAATCCTAAGACTTCTTTTATTAGCAGTTAATAGGAAATTATATTTAGAATGGGAAGGGACCCTGGAGGCCATCTAGTCCAACACTGTCAAATTCAAATAGAATCAGGGGCCACTAAGCTGTACAGGAACTTTCCTGCAGGCTGTGTATTAATTTAGTTTCAAAATGTTGTATTATCTACATTTTGCTGCATTCTTATTTGTTCTGTTAAATATTTACCAAATATGTTTTAATGTGGTTTGGGTCCCATTCAGGATTGTTTTGGACCATATACATGTTTGACACCACTGATCTAGTCCAGGGCTCAGATTTTCTATGAAAACCATAGTTCTAGAACTGGAAGGGACTCTAGAAATCATCCATACCAAACTGTTTATTTTCTAGCTAAAACTGAGGTCTGTAGAGAAATATCTTATCCAAGAAAACAGCTGACCCTGGGTTCAGACACCAGTGGTCTGCTTCCAGATCCATTGCTCTTTTCCCTAAATCACCTGTCTCATGAGATATATGATTTCAAATAGAGAGGGAATATAGAGAGATGAAACTAATAAAAGGGTAAAAATGAAATAATAATGATCAAGGGAAAAATGAGGGGAAATACTTAGAAAATTGTCATCCTTTTAGGGAAAGAGATAGCCTTTAAACTATTTTACAACTCCTCTCTGAAAGTATACCACGTGTGTGTGTGTGTGTGTGTGTGTGTGTGTAATTTTTTTCAAAACATCAAGCTTAAACAGAGATCTAATATGGTGGGCACAAAGCAGGTGGGTGCTTACATTTGAGTTAATGTTTCAAAGAAAAGCTTCTTTTTTAGTACTAGCTGTCATGACTTAAAGATATCCTAAGGCTTTAAAAAAAAACCACTGAAATTTGAACAGAAAAGGGGTCTTTGACGAATAAACGCATTTTTTTCTTTAGAAAAACTCTCTCAATGTGGGTCATAAAGTTGAACTACAAATGTGCTGGCTTTTTCTCTTGGCCTAGGTCAGCACTATCACTTGAAAATGAAATATAGCCTCTCTCTCTCTCTCTCTCTCTCTCTCTCTCTCTCTCTCTCTCTTTCTTTCTCTCTCACACACACATAAAGACCTAGACTCATATACCAAGTATTATGACTATGAAAAGCCATCAGAATTACAGTGATTAAAAAAAAATCACCCCTCTAGAATCACAACAAATTAGAGAGCTAAAAGCTAGAAAGTTCTTTTGTTATTACGTCATTCAACATTATACATAACATCAACATTCAACATTATACATAATGAGAAACTGATTCCCAAAGAAGTGAATTGCCTTGATCACACAGTGGCAAAGTTGTTACTAGAATCCATTTCTCCTCTCTGCTAGTCTCATGCTAGCACCATTATCATAGTTTCTGGAGAAGAGAGTCTTTTAAATAATCATTCATTTCTTTAGATGAAATCCTATTTGCAGCTACTCAGGGAGCCAAGATGGCAGATTAAGCAGGGAATTACTGTAACTCCCCCATATTTAGCTCCAAACAACCATAAAAGAGTGCCCCCAAACAAATCCTAGAATAGCAGAACCAGCAAAAAGACAGAGTGAAACTATCTTTAGCCCAAGAAACTTGAAGGATTAGCAAGAAAGGTGATTCTCACTTGGGTGAAAGGGGAGCATAGTCCCGGATGGGAAACATCCCAGCATGCCAGTAAAAAGCCCCACCTCAGCAAACCAGTGGCAGATCCCTAGCCCCAGTGTGGTGGAGCAGGCAAACACCAATACCAGTAAACCCCACATGCCTTAGCACAGTCAGAGGAGCCAGAAGACTATAGCTCTGAGGGCCACCACGAGCTTCAGTGTAGCCCTGGGCAAACAGGCATCCTCCAGAGACCAGACCACCGTGTGCTTCAGTATAGCCTGGAGAAAATGCAGAAACACACCAGCAAACTCAGCACACACCAGATGTCGCCACTAGGACTCCACTAGGTAATCTGTCAGAAACCTACGGCCTCCAACAATGCCAGATCCTCCTACCTCACCCCCTCAGCACAGCACCAGACATGAGGGTCCCCTAGGGGCCTCAGGACAATATCAGCATAGCACCAGGTAAACAACCAGGGCCTGCAGCCACTAGCACAAGAAGCCTGAGACAATGCCCCTTCCACCCTGGTAGCAGAGCTTAAATTTGAAGGAAAAGAAAATGGTGAAGAAGAAGGAGGAGGATAAGGAGAAGGAGAAGGAGAAGAAGGAGAAGGAGAAGGAGAAAGAGGAGAAGGAGAAGGAAATGGAGAAGGAGGAGGAAGAGGAGGAGAATCTGACCATAGGAAGTTATTGTGGTGACAGGGAAGACTAAGACACAAATTCAGAAGAGGAAAACCACGTCAAAATACCTAGGGCAAAACCCCAAAGAAAAATAGGAAGTGGTCTCAAGACCAGATAGAACTCATAGAAAAACTAAAAAGGAGTTTAAAAATTATATAAGGGAGGTAGAAAAAAATTGGGAAAGGAAATGAGAATGATGGAAGAGAATTATGAAAAAAGAGGCAACAGATTGGAAAACTGCTAAAAAGTAGAATTAGCCAAATGGAAAAGGAGATACAAAAATCCACTGAAGAAAACAAATCCTTACAATTGGTCAAATGAAAAGAAAGTGAAAAAGCGAATTGAGGAAAATACCTTAAAAGTTAGAATTGGGCAAGTGGAAACTAATGAACCTATGAGACATCAAGAATCAAACAAACAAATTCAAAAGAATGAAAAAAAGGGAAGAAAATGTAAAATACCTCCTGGGAAAAAACAACTGACCTGGAAAATAGATCTAGGAGAGAAAATATCAGAATCACTGGACTACCTGAAAGTCATGATCAAAAGGAGGGCCTGGACAACATCGTTCAAGAAATTATCAAGGAAAACTACCCTGATGTCCTGGAACTAGAGGGCAAAATAGGCATTGATCTACTAATCACCTCAGGAATTAGATCCCAAGTTAAAAACTCTAAGGAACATTATAGCCAAATTTCAGAACTATCAGGTGAAGGAAAAAAAAAAAGTACTACAAGTGGCCAGAAAGAAACAATTTGAATTTTGGAGAGTCACAATCAGGATTACACAAGACTTGGCAGCTGGAACATTAAAGGATCAGAGGTCATGGAACATGGTATTCCAGAAAACAAAGGAGCTAGGACTACAACCAAGAATCACTTACCTGGCAAAATAAAGCATAATCCATCAAGGGAAAAATCATAATTCTATGAAATAGAAGGATTTCAAGGTTTCATAAAGAGAAGAGCAAAACTAAACCAAAAAATTTGACCTCCAATATCAATACCAAAGAGAAGCATTAACAGGTAAAAAGGGAAAATAAAACATAAGGGATTCAATAGAGCTAAACTTTTTACATCCGCACCTGGGAAGATGACACTTGGAATTCTTTAAAATTGTATCACTAATAATCCAGCTATCAGGAATACACATAGACAGAGAGTACAAGTATAAGGTGAGTTTTAGGGAATGACATAAAAATAAAGGATGAGAAAGAGGAGTACAGCATATGTAGAAGGAAGGAAGAGGAATAATGGAATCAATTATTTCACATGAAAAGGCATGAAAGACCTATTACCTTGGAGGGGAAGATGAGAGGGTGGGTGATGAGCATCACTTGCACCTTAATCTCATCAGTATTGGCTCAAAGATGGAATATAGAATATAGAAATCTATCCTAACCAACAGGGAAGTAGGAGGAGAAGAGATTAAGGAAAGGCAGGGATGTGGACTGACAAAAGGGAGGGTAGATCAGAGGAGGCAGTAAACAGAAGCAAAACACTGGTGAGGAGGGAGAGGGTTAAAGGAGAAAGAGGACAAGCAGGAACAGGAATAGGATGAAGGAAAATACATAGGTGGTAATCTTAACTGTGAATGTGAATCAGATGAACTCTCCCATAAATAGTAAGCAGATAGCAGAGTGGATCAAAAACCAGAATTCTGCAATTTGTTGTTTAGAAGAAACACACTTGAAGCAGATGCACACACACACACACACACACACAGAGTAAAGGTAAAAGGCTGGAGCAGAATCTATTATGCATCAACTGAAGTGAAAAAAAAAAAGCAAGGAAAGCAATCCTGATCTCACACAAAGTAGAAGCAAAAACAGACCAAATTAAAAACAAAGATAAAGAAGGAAACTGCATTTTGCTAAAAATACCATAAACAATGAAGCAATATAAATACAAAACATATATGCACAGTGATATAACATCCAAATTCTTAAAGGAGAAATTAGGTTAATTACAAGAAGAAATAGCAAAACTATTCTAGTAGGGGACCTTGACTGTCCCCTCTCAGAACTCAATAAATCCAACAAAAAATAAATAAGAAAGAACCTAAGAGTTAAATAGAATATTAGAAAATTTAGATATGACAGACCTTTGGAAAAAATGAATGGGAGCCAAAAGGAATACACACCATAAGCAAATTAGAAGATCAAGGAATAATTAACCTGTCATATCTATGGAGAAAGGAAGAATTCATGACCAAACAAGATATAGAAAGCATTATGAAATATAAAGTGGATACTTTTGATTGTATTAAATTAAGTAGCTTCTGTGCAAACCAAACCAATGCAACCAAGATTAGAAGGAAAGCAGAAAGCTGGAAAACAATCTTTACAGAAAGTATCTCTGAAAAAGGCCTCGTTTCTCAAATATATAGAGAACTGACAAGGATACAAGCCATTTTGCAATTGATAAATGGTCAGAGCATATATCAGGCAGTTTTCAGATCAAGAAATAAAAGCTATCGCCCAAAGGGCTATAAAAATGTGCATAACCTTTGACCCAGCAATAGCACTTCTAGGGCTATATCCCAAAGATATCATACAAATGGGAAAAGTACCCACATGTACAAAATATTTATAGCAGCTCTTTTTGTGGAGGCAAAGAATTGGAAATTGAGAGGATGCCCATCAATTGGAGAATGACTGAACAAGTTGTGGTATATGAATGTAATGGAATACTATTGTACTACAAGAAATAATGAACAGGCTGACTTCAGAAAAACCTGGAAAGACTTATATGGACTGATGCTGAGTGAAATGAGCAGAACCAAGAGAACACTGTACACAATAACAACCATGTCATATGATGACTAATATTTTTTTTCTTTTTTCTTTTGTTTTTTTATTAATTTATTTTAATTTATCAATAATCACTTCCATATGCTTTTGAGTTTAAAAAATTTTTTCCCTATTTCTCCCCACCACCTTCCCCAAGATGGCACACAATCTGATATAGGCTATACATTTATATTCATATTAAACATATTTTCACATTAGTGATGTTGTAAGTAAAAATTAAAACCAATAAGAAACCATCAGAAAGAAGAAACAAAACTCAACAGAAGAGAAAAAAAATAGCAATTCAACTTCCGTAGTTCTTTCTTTGGGTGTGGATAACATTTTCCATCACAATGCCTCTGGAGATGTCTTAGATGCTTGTATTGCCAGGAAGGGTTAAGTTTATCAATATTAGTCATTACACAACGTGGCTGTTATTATGTACAATGTTCTCCTGTTTCTGCTCACTTCACGCAGCATCAGAACATACAAGTCTTTCCAGGTTTTCTGAAATCAACCTGTTCATCATTTCTTATAGCACAATAGTATTCCATTACATTCATATACCACAACTTCCTCAGCCATTCCCCAATTGATGGGCATCCTCTTAATTTCCAATTCTTTGCCACCACAAAAACAGCTGCTATGAATATTTTTGTACATGTGGATCATTTTCCCATTTGTATGATCTCTTTGGGATATAGCCCTAGAAGTGCTATTGCTGGATCAAAGGCTATGCAAATTTTTATAGCCCTTTGGGCATAGTTCCAAATTGTTTTCCAAAAATGGTTGGATCATTTCACAACTCCACCAACAACGCATTAGTGTTCTAATTTTCCCACATCTTCTCCAACATTCATCATTTTCCTGTTTTGTCATGTTAGCCAATCGGATAGGTGTGATGTAGTACCTCAGAGTTGTTTTGATTTGCATTTCTCTAATCAATAGTGATTTAGAGCATTTTTCATATGACTATAGGTAGTTTTAATTTCTTCATCTGAGAACTGTCTGTTCATATCCTTTGACCATTTATCAATTGGAGAATGGCTTGTATTCTTATAAATTTGACTTAATTCTCTATATATTTTAGAAATGAGGAACTTGTCAGAGAGACTGGTTGTAAAAATTCTTTCCCAATTTTCTACCTTCCTTCTAATCTTAGTTGCATTGGCTTTGTTTATGTAAAAACTTTTCAATTTAATGTAATCAAAATTATCCATTTTGCTTTTCATAATGTTCTCTATCTCCTGTTTGGTCATGAATTCTTCTGTTCTCCATAGATCTGATAGGTAAACTGTTTCTTGCTCTTCCAGTTTGCTTATAGTATCAGCCTTTATATCTAAATCATGAACCCATTTTGACTTTATTTTGGTATATGGTGTGAGATTTTGGTCTATGCCTAGTTTCTGCCATACTCTTTTCCAGTGTTCCCAGCAGTTTTTTTTCAAAGTGTGGGTTCTTATCCCAGAAGCTGGGGTCTTTGGGTTTATCAAATAATAGATTGCTATAGCCATTCACTACTGTGTCTTGCATACCTAACCTATTCCACTGATCCACCACTCTATTTCTTAGCCAGTACCAAGCAGTTTTGGTGATTGCTGCTTTATAATACAATTATGGCTAGGCCACCTTCCCTTGCATTTCTTTTCATTAGTTGCATTGATATTCTGGACCTTTTGTTCTTCCAAATGAATCTTATCATTATTTTTTCTAACTCTGTAATATAATTTTTGGTAGTTTGATTGATATGGCACTGAATAAGTAAATTAGCTTAGGTAGAATTGTCATTTTTATTATATTAGCTCAGCCTACCCATGGGCAACTGATGTTTTTCCAATTATTTAGATCTGACTTTATTTGTGTGAAAAGTGTTTTGTAATTGTGTTCATAGAGTTCCTGGGTTTGTTTCGGGAGGTAGACTCCTAAATATTTTATAATGTCTACAGTAAGTTTAAATGGAATTTCTCTTTCCATCTCTTGCTGTTGGGCTTTGTTGGTAATATATAGAAATGCCAATGATTTGTGTGGGTTTATTTTATAGGCTGCAACTTTGCTAAAGTTGTTTATTATTTCAAGTAGCTTTTTACTTGATTCTCTAGGATTCTCTAAGTATAACATCATGTCATCTGCAAAGAGTGATAGCTTTGTTTCTTCTTTGCCTATTCTAATACCTTCAATTTCTTTATCTTCTTATTGCTAAAGCTAACATTTTCAGTATGATATTGAATAACAATGGAGATAATGGACATCCTTGTTTCACCCCCAATATTATTGGAAATGCTTCTAGTTTGTCCCCATTACATAGTATGCTTGCTGAAGGTTTTAGATAGATGCTATTTATTATTTTAAGGAAGACTTCATTTATACCTATGCTCTCTAGTGTTTTTAATAGGAATGGGTGTTGTATTTTGTCAAAAGGTTTTTCTGCATCTATTGAGGTGATCATGTGGTTTCTGTTAGTTTTGGTGTTGATATGATGGATTATGCTGATAGTTTTCCTTATATTGAACCAGCCCTGCATTCCTGGTATAAATCCTACCTGGTCATAGTGTATTATTCTTGTGATAAGTTGCTGTAATCTATTTGCTAATATTTTGTTTAAAATTTTCGCATCTATATTCATTAGAGAAATTGGTCTATAATTTTCTTTCTCTGTTTTGACTCCTCTTGGTTTAGGTATCAGCACCATATTCGTATCATAAAAATAATTTGGTCAGACTCCTTCTTCACCTATTTTCTGAAATAGTCTATATAATATTGGAATTAATTGTTCTTTAATTGTTTGATAGAATTCATATGTAAATCCATTGTGGCCCTGGAGATTTTTTCCTAGGAAGTTCATCAGTGCCTTGTTCAATTTCTTTTTCTGAGATGGGGCTATTTAAGTATTTTAATCCCTCTTCTGTTAATGGGCAATTTATATTTTTGTAAATATGTATCCATTTCACTAAGATTGTCATATTTGTTGGCATGTAGTTGGGCAAAATAATTCCTAATTGTTGTTTTAATTTCCTCTTCCTTGGTGGTAGCTTCACCCTTTTCATTCTTGATACTAGTAATTTGGTTTTCTTCTTTCTTGTGGTTCAACTGTTCCAGGGTTTTTTCTGGGGTGATATTTTCTGGGTTTTCAGAGGTTGATAGGGGAGGGTGAGAGCGACTACCTTTTGACTCCACCATCTTGACTCCCAGAAGTGCGCGACGACTAATATTGATAAACTTAACCCTTCCCAGCAATACAAAGATCTAAGACATCTCAAAAAGCCTCATGATGGAAAATGCTATCCACATCCAAAGAAATGACTATGGAGTTTGAATGCAGATCGAAGCATACCATTTGCTATTTTTTTTCTTCTGTTGAGTTTTGATTCCTTTTTCTGGTGGTTCCTCCTATTAGTTCTAATTCTTACTTACATGTCAAGATCACTAATGTGAAAATACGTTTAATAGGAATGTATATGTATAAAAAATGTTTGTTTGCTTTAAAAAAATGAAATTAAAACATCCTAGTATTGTTATGAAAATAGCTTTTACTGCAGATCTTCTGAAAAGGTTTCAGGGAGTGTGAAGGGATCCCAAATTACATTTTGAAAAACACTATCTTTCTGAAGGATGACTCTCATACCACAGTGCATAAACAGCTCTTCATATCACTAGATTAAAAGAATGCATTTTTCTTTCTCTCTTAATACAAAATTCACCCATCAAAATTCCCATCAAAACTGAATAAAGAACCAACATAATTGTTAAACAAAATTCAAACTATCTCTAGGCATATGAAGAAGTGCTCTAAATCACTTTTGATTAGAGAAATGCAAATTAAAACAACTCTGAAATGCCACCTCACACCAACAAGATTGTCTAATATGACAAAATAAGGAAAATTATAAATGTTGGAGAGGATATGTGAAAAGTGGGACATTGATGCACTGTTGGTAGAGTTGTGAACTGATCCAATCATTCTGGATAACAATTTGGAACTTTGACCAAAGGGCAACCAAACTGTACATACCCTTTGATCTAGCAATACCACTACTAGGTCTGTATCCTAAAGATATCATAAAAAGTGAACATGACCTACATTTGCAAAAATATTTATATCAGCCCTTTTTTGGTGGTGAAATATTGGAAAATGAGAGGATGTCCATTAACTGTAGAATGGCTTAATAAACTGTGGTTTATGCATGCAATGGAATGCTATTGTGCAATAAGAAATGATAAACAGGTACATTTCAGAAAAACCTGTAAAGACTTGTGCACTTTTATGCAAAGTGAAGTGAGCAGACAACATTGTACGCAGTATCAGCAACATAGTGTGATGATCAGCGATGTATGACTCAGCTCTTCTCAGCAACACAATGATCCAAGTCAAGTACAAAGGACTCAGGAACGAAATGCTAACCATATCCAGATGAAGAAATGGCGAACTATGAATGCAGATCGAAGCATATTTTTTTCACTTACTTTGTTCTATCTCATGATTTTTTCCCTGTTGATGTTTCTTCTTTCACAACTGTGACTGATATGGAAATATGCTTTCTATGATTGCACATGTATAAAGTATATCAAACTGCCTCCAATTTTTACAAGAGGGGAGGGGAATGAGAGAGAAAAATATGGAATTAAAAATCTTATAAAATGCATGCTAAATATCTTCTTGACAGGTAATGTGAGAAAAATAAAATATTATTCAAAATCTTTACTTCAATCTTCTTAGAAGTGGCCATTTTAGGCTCTTGATTTTTCTCTGGTATATTTAATAAAAAAAGTCATTAATTTTCTAAAGGCACATTTATGTCTTGAAACAGTATTTTTTTTCACAAATTAAGATTATTGTAGGGTAGGTGACTGAATGGGGAGAGTAAGACCAAAATATTGAACAGACCAGTGCTATACATGGAGAGACAAAAAGAGTGCAGAGATTAAGCTTAAATCGACAACAGAGAACACCATAACCAGCATGTAAAAAGGACTTTATTGTAGATCAGCTTCCCAGACAAGAGCTATCTCCATCTGGGGACAACTGGCAGATTTCCCTCTGGCCTCTAACACAAGGGAACTCATAAGCAGGTGGTCACAGATCAAAAAGCCTAAATTCCTCAGGTCTTTAATCCTTTGGAGGGCTCCATGACAATATATTTTCCTCCAGCCTTATAGCTCCCTGAAGCTGTTCAGTCCACAAATTTAAAGGGAAAAAAAAGAACCTTCTACTACAAACCAAAGCTTCTAGTGCAGGGCTCTACTCGGAATGGTTATATAGGTGATTATTGCCAGCTGACCAACTGGGGCCAAAGTTAGTGAATATTTGAGGCACTCAACCAGTCATTTTACAACCACATAGTTGTACGGATATCCAAAGTACCAGCTATCTACGTATCCAGAATGAGACAGGTAAGAGGATATAAGTCAAGTATAACAACTGAAATGAGTAAAATGTTTTCTTCAGACCTCAGTTTTGCCCAAAAACATATTTGGGGGTTTCAAGGTATATTATACAAGATACAGTAGCTGCATGTGAAAAAAAAAAAAAGATGTATTCTCTGTCTTCAAAAGAATTACAATCTAACTAAAAATTAGTTTTGTTCATTGGCTAGAAAGTCAGTCTTGAAGGCAGAAAGATATAGGTTCAAATGCTGCTTTTGAACTCTTTTGACCAATGGTCTTGTTCCACTGTCTTATAGTCTGTGTGACTCTGTACAGATCACTTAACATCTCAGATTTCTAAGCAGCTTTTTCAGTGTATTGTTTGTGGAGAAAATGCCAGCCAGCATTGGTAGAGGCAGATTTCTTACCCAGAGTTTGCCATACCATTGAAATTACAGGTTCAGACCCTATTCTTATCCATAAAAAACAAAAACAAAAACAAAAACAAAACATATAATATATACATGGTAAATCTGTGTGGAGGAAGGTTCATTCATTTAGCACATTCATTTTACTAGGTGATAATAATAGCAGGCATTTTATATGGCACCTCAAAATATTCAAAGCACTTTACAGCCAATATATAATTTATCTTCTGTACAGCAATGTGAAAAGGGTACTGCGGCTATTATTACCTCATTTATAGATTAAAAAAATGAGTCTTCGTGGGGTTCCCTGATCTTTATAGTAACACAACTAGTACTCATAAAAGGCAGGAAATGAGTTCAGGATTTTGATTTCAAGTCTATATCACAATGTCCCTCTTTTTTATTGAAAACAAAGTTTAAGATGAAATGCTAATCATTGCCAGGCCTACTGCAAAAAATACTAGTAGAGTCAATTTCCCATTGGATCTCAGAATGTAGCTTCACTTTCATATGAGTAACTAAGACCATGTGATGCTGGTGAACTGCTGTGATAGCTCCTTGCTTTCCTTCTGATGGATTTTTAACAGTAGGTTCTTTCAAGATGATCCTTTTTTTTTCTTGCAGAAGATATAATGTGTCCATTAATCTGTGAGTTGCATGTTGATATAAGTGTCCACAGTTGGTAAGTTTCAACTGCTACAAAGATACAGTAGTGCATGTATTTATTGTATTCTGCTTGATATAGTAACAAGAACTCTTTGCTTGTGAGGTATAGACAACAATGACCTTCCAGATGAGGAAGCCCTTTCTACCATCACAGGTCTGCACCTTCTACACAATTTATAATCTTAGGTGTTCAGAGCACTGAGAGGTTCATTGACCTCCACAGGGCCACACAATTAGGAAGAACTTTTTTATGTGGTGTATTAAGGTGAATTAAGAACAATAATAAATTATATATCTTTAAGACTTATAAAGCTTTTACATAGAGTGTCTTAGGTAAAGCAGAGAAACCCCAGGCTTGGGATTATGAGAAGTCAAGGGTGGCAGCTAATAACCTCTTAAATTAAGGCAGCAGCTGATACTTCAAAAATATAAAAGGGGTAGAGAGGAGAGGTCTAGAACTAGCCACAAACTTGGACTCTCTTGTGCAATGGTCTAAAAACCATTTAAGGAGGGAGATAGAGATAATGTTGTCCAAGAGGTTGCTTCTAGGACCTGGCAGATCATTACACCAACCTCTGGCAGGTTTGGTAGGTAGGCCCCCTTGCTCTATGCTAACTCCACACATTTGAGCATATCTGGATTGTTGGAGATAACCATATGTTTTATGGGACAGGATGGGAACTTATTAAGTTATATCTGTTATACCTAATAGCTTGTCTTCTATTTCTGAGTCAACAAGAAGCAAGGCACCAATAACGTAAGAAGGTATGAGTTTCTACCATGGAGTTTCTTAGAATATTCTACATGTCAGGCAAGAGAAAAGGGCATGACTGAGGCATAAACAACTGGCCAGAAAATGAGCAAGTGCAAAAGATCAGAGGTTTACCTTCACAATAGCATTCAATATTCAGGAGCATTACTCAGTCTCTGAGAAGAGAAGGAAGAATGATAGGATAGTTGAAGACAGAGATATTGCAGTGCGAGGACAGGATATGAAGGAGCTTAGAATGAAAAGACTCAATGAAGTCAAAGTTGAGATTATTTAGTATGATAGAGGGTATTGGCAGGAGTTGAGGATATGAAAATATAAGAGAAGAAAAGTTTAGGAATGACTATTGTAGAGAGCATGATAGAAATTCAATTAGAGCTGAATAGGAACATTGTCATGCAGCCCTAATGGTCTAGTTGAACAGCTTTGTAGTGGGTTCCCTAGCATTTCTCCATTCATGGGACCCTCTGAATTATGGAGCCCCAGGTCAACTGTCGGTGTGACTTTAAGATCTCGCTCCTCTTGCCAGAAGTATCTCCTGGGCCTGAACTGTAACTTGTGTGCTAAATAATGAGAACCCTTACCCCCACTTAAACTGTGGTTTTACTTCAGCTGAAGCTACTACATGAACTTAATGTCTTTCTTCATTCTGCTTCACAGAGGTCACCACTGTGAGATTTAGTTGATTTCACAGTCTGCTTAATTAATTTGTTCATTCTGTGCCTTTACTGTCAGCATTGCTTTCTGGAGCAGTGCTACCAAAGCAACGGATTAATTTGCATGGTACAATGCATCTGGAATAATTATTACCCCATAGAATTGTTATTGCTCAACTTCTAAAGGGAGAGGATGTCCCCCCACTGTGATAAAAGGGTTCTGTTGGGGGTTCTCAAGTGGGTTCAGAATGGGGAAAGTAAATGACACGACATAAATTTCAAAAAAAAAGGATGTTTTAGAAATTTTAATTTCATCATAGAGCATTCTTGAATTCTATTTGCAGCGATCTCTCTCGCTTGTCAAATTTTCTCAACTCTACCTTGAAAGATTTGGGAAAGTGAAAGTTATTTGTTGCTTTACCTAGTCTGAACAGCAATCATTACCTAAGTTTATGGTATCTAATTAAGGGTTGTTATTGAACTATACAGGGGAGCAATACTAATGACAATCATGACTTAATGACAATGGGATGTTTGCGCGGATACTGCTCTCAATTTTATTGAGCTACTCTTTGCTTAGAAGCAATTCTATTTGTAAAAGGCATATTTGGTCCATCCAAATGCTATGAAGCAGAAATAGATTCTTAAGAAATAATCCAAATCAGTATTACATTACCATGAAGTAAACATATGAAGAACATACAGAAATTTGGAAAGTCTTCTTTGAAAATATGCAAAGTGACGGACATAGAAAAAGGTGGGCTATGTATAATGACTGTAACTGTGAATGTCTTCATTTGTGCTTGTTAGAGACATATTGAAAGAGAGAGAAGAGAGGGAGGGGGGACAAGAGAGAGAAAGAGAAAAAGAAAGAGGGAGAAAGGGAGAGAGGGAGAAGGAGGAAATGAAGGGAGAAAAGAGAGAAAGATAAGGGAGAGAGAGGGGGAGGGGGGTACATATATATATATATATATAT